>NC_136800.1:27776530-27787914 GCF_951216825.1 Electrona antarctica | reverse complement strand
TATCATATGAAGCACGCAGTGCACCGGCTCTATTGGCTCCAAAGCTGCTTCTATCATATGAAGCATGCAGTGCACCGGCTCTATTGGCTCCAAAGCTGCTTCTATCATATGAAGCACGCAGTGCACCGGCTCTATTGGCTCCAAAGCTGCTTCTATCATATGAAGCATGCAGTGCACCGGCTCTATTGGCTCCAAAGCTGCTTCTATCATATGAAGCACGCAGTGCACCGGCTCTATTGGCTCCAAAGCTGCTTCTATCATATGAAGCACGCAGTGCACCGGCTCTATTGGCTCCAAAGCTGCTTCTATCATATGAAGCACGCAGTGCACCGGCTCTATTGGCTCCAAAGCTGCTTCTATCATATGAAGCACGCAGTGCACCGGCTCTATTGGCTCCAAAGCTGGAGACAACCCAGGAAGTAGAGATACGTCCGGGTGCTTCATGCGCTTGTGAGAAACTTTCATAGAAATCAATAGATGGGGGCGGAGCTGTCCTCCCTCTAGATATAACTCTATGGCCTAGCCTACCCCGCTATAGCCAACCCTGATAGCTGCATGCTAGCCTACCCGGCTAGTGGCCAAATCCACTTGCCAACCCTGCTAGCCAACCTCACTTGCCAACTCTGTTCGCCAAACCCCGTCTTCTCAGTCAGTCTACCCAGCTATAGGTAAGCCCGCCAGTCTCAGCCTGCCAACCAGGCAAGTACAATCACAAATAGCTAAAGGGCATTTTGAAAACAAAAGCAGAATCCATATCCCCAGTAGTACAGTTCATGTGAGCAGGGGTGCTCGCCGTATAATCTATAACACTTATACTTGGCCAGAAAACAAAAGACGAGATAATGTGCTTTATATATAGAGCCTAGTAATCCTCTTAAGATACAGAGAGAGAGAGAGAGAGAGAGAGAGAGAGAGAGAGGGGAGGGGAGGGGAGGGGAGGGAGAAAGTAATACATTAACACAGATAAGACGATGAAAGACAGTTCTCTTCAAATTAAAAGCGGTGGGGGATGTTTGATGACGTGGGATTTGTCTGGGCTTTACGCTAGGCAATTAATTGTTTTTTGTTGCGTGTAACGGGGTGGGCCGCTGTAAGCCTGTGAGCAATCATGTCTGTGTGTCTATGTTCTACAGTGTGTGTGTGTGTGTGTGTGTGTGTGTGTGTGTGTGTGTGTGTGTGTGTGTGTGTGTTTTCATTTCTGACACCCTCAATATTATGAATCGCTTGACTGTTCCCTTGCGAGAAGCGAAGCCCCTGGCCGCGCGCGAGATGACATATTTGCTTTTGGGCGGCGGGGTGTGTGATCGCTGTAAACTCACGTGTGTCTCGTCAAGCCAGAGGTACACTCATTCGCACGTCTTTGTCAAAATGGCCGAAATGACGCCGTGTGAGCTTACAGATCCTCTATTACGTAACTAAAGTATGTCTCAGGTTTGAGTCTCTGGGCAGTATTATGCGTGTCTTAAGTACCAGGTCTTATTACTTAGACCTGGAGGCGTGATCAATGCCGTTTGGCTATTCTGACACACATTCTGGCTACTTAAGACACACATAATACTGCCCTCTGTCTCTTCCATTTTGTCTAATGTTTTCCCCATGTGTCTTCTGAAGAACAGCCAGGCTCAAAATTTCCCCCCGAAGCGGCAGCTGTACCGCCGGGGAGGCGAGGCCTGTCGCTGTGCGAGCGCCGTGCTATTTGCAACTTCACACCGACAACGCACAAAAAAAGAAAACACGTTGAAAACTCCTCAGCCTCTAATGTGTGAAGTTATGTGTGTGAATAGATCAAGAGAAAGAAGCTTGACAACGTCGCTGGTGGAAAGACAAAAAAGTAAACTCAGCATCGCTCAAAAAGTTTGGTGGTTTTGGAGGGAAAGAGCGACCGTCGCGGGGATGGCACTAAAACTGCTGCGGAGATGAGTTGGCTGCGAGGCGAATGAAAGCGCACGTGTTGTTATTAAAGTTTAGAGGGAGGAAGGGACGGACGGACGGACGGACGGACGGACGGACGGACGGACGGACGGACGGACGTGGGGAGAGATGCAGAATACAACAACAAACCACCATCCAAGTAGAAGTAGAGCACATGAAGAAGGCTTGGGACTGAGAGGAGTCTCATTCACCATCAGGTTATCACAGTGGAATGGTGGCAGTCTCTCATAAGGGCAATGTTTCCCAACGTGCAATTTTCACTGCTTTAAAAAAGTGTCACATCCAGCCACCTATACATTGCCCTGGGGGGTGGGCCGGGTGGCACTTTCCTGCTGCTATATCCACCCAAGCTCAGAACACGTTGCAAGGTGACGCATAGTGAGCTTGTGCGAAAGCTTTTCTTATACACCATTTTCAATGAAAAAGACAATTAAAAAAAACATGGACATGTAAGGTTTCTATTTCAAGGTTCATGGTTATAGTTTATTGCCTGATATTGTGCACATTATGGTAAATAGGAGTAAAACAAAGCCATATAGGTAATCGTTTCAGTTAATTGCCCAGCCATACTCTATACACGTATTTACATCCTACTCACAAACACCTATTCATCCTCTCTCTACTTACTCTCTCTCTCTCTCTCTCTCTCTCTCTCTCTCTCTCTCTCTCTCTCTCTCTCTCTCTCTCTCTCTCTGAAATCTCAGGGGTAATTAGCAGCGTTGTGCTTATTGAACACATCAAATAAGCACCGCCAACCTCTCTCTGTTGAACGCACAGAGAGAGAGAGAGAGAGAGAGAGAGAGGTGGGGGGGATGAGTGGTGGGGGCAGTGGTGTAAAGTAACTAAGTACATTTTGTCTTTGCATTTTTTCGTAAATTAATGCCCCACTTGATCATACTGCATCGTCACACAAAAGCATCAAAAGTAGCAGATCTAAAGCTCGAAATGTGGCACAAAGCCAGGGCAATAGTGATGCATTGTGAGCTTGTAGATCTGCTATTTTCAAATGGCTGAAATGTATAAAAGGCTGAAGTGTTTAGTGTAGGCCTACATTTTGTACTAATAATAAAACGAGCCCACAATTATACACATTTAGTAACTAAAGTTTTCAAATAATTGTAGTGGAGTAAAAGTATAGTTTTTGCCTATGGGATCTAGTGGAGTAGAAGTACTGCAAATTGGAAATATTCCAGTGAAAAATACCTCCAAAGTAACTCCTTTGCTGCCCCTAGTGTTAGCATGCTGGTACTGCCCCAGGGGCCGCCCGTCCAGGCCCACCCATGGAGCTTGTTGTCCTTCCGGGTTAAACAGGAAGGTGGGGGCTTCCGGAAGTGGAACAACACCACACAACACAGCCTACAGCCTTTAGCTAGCAGAACAAGCAGCTACATTTTCTCAGCGATGCGATACAAAATCACAAATGATTTACGATCGTCGGGTGCGCGCCGGCTCACCATGGACAGCTCTCTAACCTTTGGAAAGGATGATTTAGAATCATCGCTGCTGGTGACGGAGGAGGGATATACTATAGCGGTCGGCACGTTCATATATGGATTAAACGGTTGTCTACGCTTATACGCGTAGTTGGCATAAGCCTAGCTACGTTTATAAGCGTACATGGCAAGAAAATAATTAAGTACTAAATGTGCTTAGTTATGACAGCATGATCAGGGGAGGACGTGGGTGTAATGAGATGTATGGAGATAGAGAGAGAGAGAGAGAGAGATAGAGAGAGAGAGAGAGAGAGAGAGAGAGAGAGAGAGAGAGAGAGAGAGAGAGCGAGAGAGAGAGAGAGAAAGAGAGAGAGAGAGAGAGAGAGAGAGAGAGAGAGAGAGAGAGAGAGAGAGGGGATTGGGGGAGGTGATGGGAGACGGAGAACAGTATAAGTATGTGTGTGGCTGTGTGCATGGGTGGGCGTGAGAGATAGACAGATGAGAGAGAGAGCACGAGAGAGAGGGGGGGGGGCAGATGTAGAAAAAGATAGCAGGCGGAACGGGGAGAGGAACATCAAAAAAGGATGAAAGGAACCGACAAGGTGAGAAGATGTTTCCAGGAAAAAGGAGAGAGAGAGAGAGAGAGAGAGAGAGAGAGAGAGAGAGTTCCCTTAAGGACCATTTATAACAAGTAAAAAATTCAGGACTGTGCAGTGATACAAGATGACAGCTAATTTCGTCGCTGTCGTTCTATTCGGGCAGAAACCTCTTATCTCCATATTCTAACTCGCAGTTTTTTCGTATACATTAACGCCCGCTTGATCACACTGCAGCATCACACAAAAGCAGCAAAAGTAACAGATCCACAAGCGACGTGATTCAAAACTTGGGCCATTTTGGAATTTGAATCATGTAAAGTAACAGCTTTCAGTGGTGAATGTAAAAGAAAAAGTTTTTAGAAACGAAGATTTCCCCCCACCCCCTGCAGTATCTACATTACATTAACATACATGAAGCAGCCCTATACTGCCATTTGAAATGTGGCGCATTGTGAGCTTGTAGCTCGGCCATTTTCCAAACATTTTTCATAATTATTTTTCTTATGAAATGGGACATTCTGCACAATGAGTACTTTTACTTTTGGTAGTTTAAGTATATTTGATGACGATACTTTCAAGTACATTTTGAATATGGGACTTCTAGTTGTAACAGAGTACATTTAATACGTAGTAAAAAAAGAAATAGTATACTACTTCCACCACTGACTCTGAGGACACCCCTATAGGACCCCCCTATATGACCCCTATAGGGACTAACGTTGGAATGGTTAGACATTCTAACAGTCCAACAGGAATTAGTCTGACAACACCATCGCTCCCGACATGCATGGCCGGTTAAAACTAACCCGTGGCTCCCGACATGCATGGCCGGTTAAAACTAACCCGTGGCTCCCGACATGCATGGCCGGTTAAAACTAACCCGTGGCAGGTTAAAACTCACCCGTGGCTCCCGACATGCATGGCCGGTTAAAACTAACCCGTGGCTCCCGACATGCATGGGCGGTTAAAACTAACCCGTGGCTCCTGACATGCATGGCCGGTTAAAACTAACCCGTGGCAGGTTAAAACTCACCCGTGGCTCCCGACATGCGTGGCAGGTTACAACTAAGCTGTGACAGGATAAAGCTAACCCGTGGCTCCCGACATGCGTGGCAGGTTACAACTAATTTGTGACAGGTTACAACTAACCCGTGGCTCCCGACATGCGTGGCAGGTTACAACTAAGCCGTGGTTAAAACAAACCCGTGGCTCCCGACATGCCTGACAGGTTAAAACTAACCCGTGGCTCCCGACATGCATGGCCGGTTAAAACTAACCCGTGGCAGGTTAAAACTCACCCGTGGCTCCCGACATGCGTGGCAGGTTACAACTAAGCTGTGACAGGATAAAGCTAACCCGTGGCTCCCGACATGCGTGGCAGGTTACAACTAATCTGTGACAGGTTACAACTAACCCGTGGCTCCCGACATGCGTGGCAGGTTACAACTAAGCCGTGGTTAAAACAAACCCGTGGCTCCCGACATGCCTGACAGGTTAAAACTAACCCGTGGCTCCCGACATGCATGGCCGGTTAAAACTAAGCTGTGACAGGTTAAAACTAACCCGTGGCTCCCGACATGCATGGCCGGTTAAAACTAAGCTGTGACAGGTTAAAACTAACCCGTGGCTCCCGACATGCGTGGCAGGTTAAAACTAACCCGTGACAGGTTAAAGCTAACCCGTGGCTCCCGACATGCGTGGCAGGTTACAACTAAGACGTGACAGGTTAAAACTAACCCGTGGCTCCCGACATGCGTGGCAGGTTACAACTAAGCCGTGACAGGTTACAACTAACCCGTGGCTCCCGACATGCGTGGCAGGTTACAACTAAGCCGTGACAGGTTAAAACTAACCCGTGGCTTCCGACATGCGTGGCAGGTTACAACTAAGCTGTGACAGGTTAAAACTCACCCGTGGCTCCCGACATGTGTGGCAGGTTACAACTAAGCTGTGACAGGTTAAAACTAACCCGTGGCTCCCGACATGCGTGGCAGGTTACAACTAAGCCGTGACAGGTTAAAACTAACCCGTGGCTCCCGACATGCGTGGCAGGTTACAACTAAGCCGTGACAGGTTAAAACTAACCCGTGGCTCCCGACATGCGTGACAGGTTAAAACTAACCCATGGCTTCCTGTGAGGTTATAGTTTTAGGGCTTGGGTTTGGGGTAGGGTGTCAGAATAATTAAATGCCTGTCGGACTGTTAGCACGTCGGACCAAACACATGCACCCAGGGGTCCCGGACCTCCCCTCGTCCTACGAGGCTTTCTCTTACCAGTATCATGTGACCCGTGGAGATGTCCATGTTGGAGTGGGTGGGCTCCTCGCTGAACCACGAGGAGGTGGAGCTTCGGGCCGAGGGGCTGACGGCGGCGGCCGTACCCCCGCCGCCGTCGCTGAACTGCGACGACACGCTGTTGATGCGAGAGGAGAGGGGCTCCGAGGAGCGCTCTGCGGCAGAGGAGGAGGGGGGCTTGACCGCCATGCGCTGACGACACAGCTCCTACAGAGAGAGAGAGAGAGAGACAGGAAGACCTCGCTTAAAGCCCCTTTTCCTGCACCAAAATTACTAAAATAACATTTTCAGTGTAAACACTCTGAACTGGTTCAGTATTAGGAAACACTCTGAACTGGTTCAATATTAGGAAACACTCTGAACTGGTTCAGTATTAGGAACACTCTGAACTGGTTCAATATTAGGAACACTCTGAACTGGTTCAATATTAGGAAACACTCTGAACTGGTTCAGTATTAGGAACACTCTGAACTGGTTCAGTATTAGGACACACACACACACACACACACACACACACACACACACACACACACACACACACACACACACACACACACACACACACACACACACACACACACACACACACACACACACACACACACACACACACACACACGCACGCACACACACACACACACACACCCGAGTTATGTTTTATTTGCTGATTTTGATAACTTTTAGACCAGAAGAAAACAACTGACGCTCGCTTCTGAGGGATACTGGATAATCGAGACTCCAATGCAATGTTATGGACAATGATGGCAGCCTGCAAGCGGAGCTGTTTTTCTTCCTTGCTGTCACTGGCGATTGTGGAATATTTTCCAACATTTGGCGATATATGTGTTAAAACTGTTACTTGAGTAATTGTACCAAAAATTATTAGCACCATGCAGAATACACATACAGTACCAACATGACTTGATTAAAGGTATATTCAGTGATTTCACTTAATTCAAATATCACTTATTTTTGGATAATCCTCCCTACTATAAAGTGTGCTGACCATATAAGGAGTTCCTCCCTGTCCCCAGTGAGCCCCTGGGGTCAAAAAACCCTAGTTTCGGTTTGGGCTTTGGGTGGCAAAGCCTTCATCCAATCAGGATGAGAGGGGCCTTCCTCCAATCATGATCGAGTGGGGCGGGCATTGGTGCACGTGCTGTTGGTCTGTTGTACTTCCCCCACTGTAGAGCGTGTGCATGTACACATCTTGTTACCGGGTGGACCGGGTTTTTTTTTCCAAATCACCCAAATCACTGAATGCTCCTTTAATACTTGATTAAAAGTATGTCCATTAAAATATATCCAGGTTACAGTACCAAACATTAAAGTACTCATTATGCAGAATGGCCCACATTCATATATTGGACTGTAATGAGTTCTGCATTAATGTGTTCATCACATTAATATCGCGGCCGGTAAAGGTGGGGCTGATTTTAATTACTTTATGTGCTGCTGGGTAGATTAACCATCATTTATCACGTAATGTATGTTTTATATTCATAATCTAAATCTGCAAAGTAACTAGTAACTAAAGCTGTCAAATAATTCTCATGAATTAAAAAAGGTACAATGTTTTCCCTGAAACAGAAGTATTAAAGCACTGAGAAATGGAAATAATCAAGTAAAGAAAAAGTAGTGGGTAAATTTGCTCCCGGCATGCATGGAAGGTTACAAAACGAACCTGTGGCAGGTTAAAACTAACCTGTGGCTTCCTATTCGGTTAGGTTTAGGGTTGGATTTTGGGTAGGGTGTCGGACTCATGAATTTAGGACTGACTGTTCAACTGTACATCCGACCAAACACCTCATTTATACTCAGAGAATAGCCAATCTACAAGCTCACAATGTGTCACATCCGACAAAGTCCTACAACAAAGTACTATAAATCAACTACAACCTGGTATCTCTCTGCGCTCAAGGACACTGACTGTATCACGGCAGGTCATCTGTGTACGTTACAACGCTACAGATTAGCCGTACAGTGAGGGTGCATGATTGACGTCGGGAGTTAATTTGAGCAGTCCTATACATTAGTCCGCTGCACCTGTGATGTGATTAATATTCCTGCAGGTTGCCACGGAGACAGTGATGTATGGCGCTCTTATTTGGCTCTCGGCCTCCGTACCGAAGCATCATGGGAGTGGAATGCAGCCCCGCACACAGTGGTGACACAGTACTCAAGTCCAGCAGCACTGAGCACAGTGGTGGACACAGTACTCAACCCAGCAGCACTGAACACAGTGGTGACACAGTACTCAACCCCAGCAGCACTGAGCACAGTGGTGGACACAGTACTCAACTAGCAGCGCTGAACACAGTGGTGACACAGTACTCAAGTCCAGCAGCACTGAACACAGTGGTGGACACAGTACTCAACTAGCAGCGCTGAACACAGTGGTGACACAGTACTCAAGTACGGTATTCAAAAGTACTCATTATGCGGAATCTTCCCATTGCATGTCCCAAGTTAAAAAAAAAGAAAAAAGATACATAGTGGAAAATAGCAGATCAACAAGAAATCAACACGACACGTTGTGGTAACCGGTCCATTTGAATGTGTCGCAAGGCTTGTAAATTGGCTAGTTTCACCATTTGAGGTAAAACTAAATATATACGGATAAATGGTTAAATGAAGAAAAACAGATAAAAACATGGTATCAAATGGGGGTCTGTAGACTAATGCATATTAAACTGGGGGTCCTTGAAATAAATAAAAAAATGTGAGTCACTGAACTAAACCATATACCGAAACCACAATCTACACTGTAAAATCCTCAGTGCTTATTTAACCATGAGAGTGTACAAATGGTTGCAATTGTACTGTCTCTCAGACCCAAAGACCACTTCGGACCCCTGGCGCCCCCCGTACCCCACGTTGAGAAACAACGTTCTAATAAGGCCGCAGGGCGAACTCCGCAGCAAATCTTTTACGGTGTAATTAAAAACGGCTTCCCCCGAGAGCCAATTAGATCGCGAGGAGGAGGCGGCGAAGAAATGGAAGGAATCATAGAATCATAATAAAGGTGGGATGAGTTTAGAGAGTGAAGCGACACACATTTTAAAGGTGATAAAAGTCCTCCTCTTGCCCAGAAGACATATGGCACAATGAAGACAAGATGTCTTCATTCTGCAACTATTGATTTTGGACCCAGCGCGCTGTCACACATGTGGTCTAGAAAGAGGTTTAGTCGGATGTGGAAGGAGTACTAATATAAAATTAATATACTGTAGCAGGCAATTGATACCAGAATAAACACCAGGGGTGAAAGTGGCTTGAATTTACAATAAAATATTGGCCTTTAGCAGACACTCTTAATCCAGAGCGATTTACAGTAATCAAGAATAACACAAGGTAATCAAATACGTAGAAATAGTCATCAAGAATCATAAGCAAGCTACTGTAAGAAGCTAATATCTGTCTAACAGTAGATTATCTGTACAGCAAAGCTACAAGTAAGACGCCCTGATCTCGCCCTAAAGGGCCAGGTCGCGTGCACGCATCCTCCTGGGTGACGGCAGACTGCTGGCATGGGGGGTCAGAACATATGGAATGAATTCTGTACTGGCCGTATATGGAACAGGTCAGTCAGCTCCATCTATGGGTGGCAGCGGGGGAAGTGTCTTGAGTGTACAGGGTTTGATGAGGGCAGATCAACATATGGAATGTCAGAACAGGTCAGTCAGCTCCATCTATGGGTGGCAGCGGGGGAAGTGTCTTGAGTGTACAGGGTTTGATGAGGGCAGATCAACATATGGAATGTCAGAACAGGTCAGTCAGCTCCATCTATGGGTGGCAGCGGGGGAAGTGTCTTGAGTGTACAGGGTTTGATGAGGGCAGATCAACATATGGAATGTCAGAACAGGTCAGTCAGCTCCATCTATGGGTGGCAGCGGGGGAAGTGTCTTGAGTGTACAGGGTTTGATGAGGGCAGATCAACATATGGAATGTCAGAACAGGTCAGTCAGCTCCATCTATGGGTGGCAGCGGGGGAAGTGTCTTGAGTGTACAGGGTTTGATGAGGGCACAGGGTTTGATGAGGGCACAGGTAGGGCCGCGCCTTCATTTTTCGGGCCTGTTGAGAACTCGGCTCGGCTGCCAGGTGCGGCTGCACTAATAACTTTGGGGCGGTATGAGAGTATGAATGGACACTGGACAGGTATCAGTCAAAAGGGAGACATCGAAGAGGAAGGACGGTGGGGAGGGATCAACATATGGAATGTCAGAATAGAATAGGTCAGCTCCATATATGGAGATCTAAAGGTTTGTGGTCAGATGTAGAGTTGCTGGCTGGCTCCATAAATGCAGATCTATGTGAAGGTCAAGTCTTCTCCATGTATGGCTATCCAGGGTTTGATGAGATCAGTGTTGTCATCTTCATATGGAGACGGCCAACTTTGGAGCGTGTCACGAGGCGTGACGTGTCACGAGGCGTGACGTGTCACGAGGCGTGACGTGTCACGAGGCGTGACGTGTCACGAGGCGTGATGTGTGACAAGGCTTGACGTGTCACGAGGCGTGGAGTCTGAAGAGGTGGGTTTTCAGACTACGGCGGAAGATTGGGAGTTTGTGGAACTGTATAGAACCGGAGCCCACAGGTGGATGCTGCATAGACACTAGTGTAGCGATAAGCACAGAGCAATGACAGCAGACCAGCAGCATGTGATAATAAAGCTGATTCTGGCCTCTCTTCACAGGCTACTTGTTAAACACAGAATCCACTTTAAGGGATTATTATTTGTTGTTAAAGCACCACATAGATTGGAACCACATATGTCTCTAACCCCCGCTGCCCTCATTCCACGGCAAGCATCTTATATCCTCCTACCAATTATTTCTGTCTATTCCACAGTCCAGATTAAACTTTAAGGGAGATTTGTGCTTTGGCGGCGTCTGCACCCAAGGCAATGAGATCGTCACTGTCAGATGGAAACCTTGTATATGTCCAAAACGGTTCCTTTTTATTATTGTAAATACATACAATTGTGATCTACAAGCTCACAGCGCATTGTGACAGGTTGTGAGCTTGTAGATCGGTTATTGTCACTACTTTTGTGGGACTCTCTAGTGATGAAGTAGGACATTGATTTATGAAAAAATAAAACATGCACGCTTGAAAGATGGA
>NC_136800.1:27724030-27771530 GCF_951216825.1 Electrona antarctica | reverse complement strand
GAGGGGGAGGAAAATAGGCTCTAAATTGCGGTGGCACCCCGACACACAATTAAGCCTCCTACACTCCCCCCCCCCCCCCCTCCGCAAAGAATTATCAAAGGAAATCAATGGCAAAATAAATAAATAAATGTAGTCTGAAGATGGTAATAATTAAGTAGGTGGTGTTCTCTTTTTTTGTGCGTGGCATTTTTGCAGCACTAGACGAAAAAAAGTAATCCAACAAATTTCTCCGGGTGCAGCATTATATAAACGCCTGGCAGAGCTACTGATTATGTGCTGTTGTAATATTAATTTTAACTCGCATGACCCTGATTTCAAAGGCTGCTCGTACTATCTAGAAACATCCGCAAGGAATCCGAGCTTCTCAGCAGGACCCACGCGTCTGTCTCCCGAATCATGTCTGATTTATACTTGGTGTTGTGTTGGTTACATCTGCACACTCTCAGAGTTACAGACCTGTAAAGGTCCATTTGGTTCCCAACTATCGTTTATTTAGCTGGGGACCTAACATAACCCCCTCAAGGACCTGGTCCCTGGACCTCACTTTGATAATCTACAGGACATGATAATGTTCATCCCTGGGATGGTTTGTGAGCACTTTAATATACTGTAAGTCAGTCCTTGAAGGGAACACTCGTTATTTTATTCACGTGGTAAATGATTCCGTCTACCACGGCTTGCTATTAACTCCTTGACTCACGGAACCACCTGCTAACAGTAGCACAACATAGTGCTCCTCTCGTCCTATACCAGGGGTGGGCAACTTTGACGATGGTGAGGGCCACTATGTTTCCACACTCACTCCAGAGGGCCACATTGCATATTACTCGTATAGCAAAAATAGCCGATCTACAAGCTCAAAACGCGTCACACGGCGACGCATTTTGAGCTTGTAGATCGGCTATTTTTTTTATATTTGAATTGAAATTCTGAAAAATCTTTTGCTATTTTTGAATTGGAATCCTAAAAAGTAATATTTTTATTTAATTACAAATGCCTTAAATTATAGTTATGTTAACTTTATGAACTAAATACAAATACATTGAACATAAAAAAACATTTGAATACTACTCATTAAGCTACTAATTTAGAATTAAGTCATTAAAGCCAGTCATGTTTGCATGTTTAAAACTGTAACAGCTGAAATCAATAATATATCAGTATTCTGATAATAACCTGAGGGCCACATTAAGTGAAGGTGGGGGAAGCATGTGGCCCCCGGGCCGCCAGTTGCCCATGTATGTCCTATACCATAGATGAGGAACTGGCGGCCCAGGGGCCACATGCGGCCCACACCTTCACACAGTTAATGCAGCCTGCAGGAAAATATCAGAATACTGATATTTTTGCCCGCTTTAATTACGTCAGTCTCCATTAGTAGTTCAATGACTAGTATTAAAATGTCATTCCATATTTGTATTCAGGTTCATAAAGTTAACATAAGTAAGTAGGCCTATAACTAAATGCATTTGAAATTAAATAAAATTTTTACTTTATTCCAATTGCCCATCAGTATGCAATGTGGCGCCTTGGAGTGAGTATGGAAATATAGTGGCCCTCTCCATCATCGATGTTGCACAAATGCACACCCCTGTCCTGAAAACAACACACTGCACCCTGTAGCATAACTCAAAGGAGCAGTGCTCATGTACTGTAACTGTACCGGTCTCACTGCTTCTAGAGTGAGTGATGCCCATGGGAATACAATCACATGGAGATCATCTGACCTCGCCCCGCCAAGGTGTTTGGCTCAAACATGAGGAGAATGCATTCTATGCTGCCATACAATGCCAAAGTGCAGTAACTACAAACAAAAATTAACTGAAAAAAACAAAATCACATCCGTGTGAAGTGAGGGGCGCTCTTATCATCATACATCATCTCATTCTGGCCAATCACAATTTGTGTTCTCCCTTTTGTCATCAATGTTTGTGTTTACACACTTTTGTTTTCAATGTTTGTGTTTCCACAATGTTAATTGGGTTTACACAAATATGGGTTTAAAGGTGTTTCAACTGATTCGCTAAATGAGAGGTCGGCATTCAAGTGATATTGCACTAGGCTAATTGTATATCTGTTCTTGAGGCAATTGTTAGTTGACTGCTCAGATTGACGTCACCTGTAGGCACAAGGTTCGATTGGTGGATGGTAGCATGTAGCCCCCTTTAGGTCCAGGTGCAAATGCGGAAGTGCAAACGAGCACTCAATGTTAAACCCCAGCTACACAGGGTTTCCTCGTCATAAATGCAGGGACCCGCCTGCAGTTCCACCTTTCACCACTACGTCTCGCAGCTTCAACACTGGCCAGCCTGGCTGGGGGCTTGTGTACTTCCTGTTGGGTGGAGGTTTACTTCCTGTTAGGAAGAGGTGTACTTCCTGTTGGGTGGAGGTTTACTTCCTGTTAGGAAGAGGTGTACTTCCTGCTGGGCCGGATGGAGGTTAGTTTCTCAGGACAGACACTATTCCACAATCTCTGAATAGAGCCCATCCACCGATCGAACCTTGTGATAACTACAAAACCAACGTCAATCTGAAAGGTCTCACGACTTTCGGTGGTCACCTAGTCACCACCTTTGTTCGGTCCCTAAAGACCAGTCTATTCTGTCAGCAGCACACAAACTGTCACAATACATTGCGAATCACACCTCCATGACAATGACGATATCCATGCCAGGGATTAAAATATCCATGATAGATGTACACAAACTTGCTCGAGCACGCAGGACAGAGCAAGCCACACAGCTGTGATTAATTCCATCATGTTACTGAGCGGGGGAAGGGGGGGGGGGGGGGGGGGGGGGGGGGCTTCACCTCTCAGTTTGTGGGCTAAATGAGTATGAAAGATGTCTTATCAGAAATAACTTTTTGTCCAATCAGTCATGAGAAGACTGTTCTGACGTCTGACATTAGATGGATTATTTTGTAGCATGTAGCCCCTTAACAGGAAGTGCAGCTCCACCCAACAGGAAGTGCACCTCCAGCCGACAAGAAGTAGAACTCAACTTCATATGCTACATGCTAGTGAGGTTTCAATACTGTGCAGCACACACCTGCATATTGTTGCTGTCGTGCAGAAACCTTGTATATGTTCTATTTAACCTGTTTTCTCTCTCTTTCGCTCTGCTCTCACTGTACCTTCTCACGGAATAGTACAACATGATCAGACGCACACACGCACAAACTAAACTGAGATCAAACACCAAAAAACAATATGTCAAAACTGTAACCCCTCTACACCCATACCCATCACCCTCTCACCACTAGACAACCTTCCCTCCACACACGCTCGCACGCATCCGCACACGCACACACACGCGCGCACAACCATGCACACGTGCGCACGCACGCACGCACGCACGCACGCACGCACGCACGCACGCACGCACGCACGCACGCACGCACGCACACACGCACACACGCACACACACACACACACACACACACTATGATTTTCATTCATCACGCTGTAGTGTATTCAGCACCTTGCAATGAAAGGAAAGCATTAGAATTGAAGGAATGGGTCGACAGAAATGGCCCCAGCACCACAAAAGGCCACACAACGGCGTTGCAGATGCATTGTGGGAGCTGTAAGGCTCGTACAGTAAAAAAAGGCGGGAAGAGAGAGAGAGAGAGAGAGAGAGAGAGAGAGAGAGAGAGAGAGAGAGAGAGCGGGCTGCATTGCTAATGCAACGCTAGTCTTGAAAGGAACCGTTGGTTAGCTTTCTATGTGAAGAAGCTTATGCACAATGGTGTCATTGGTGGACAGTAACTAAATATTTTTACTTGAGTAACTTTCTGTTATTGAGTAACTGTCTCTGTTATTTTTTACATTGTGAATTAACCACTTATGCCCCATTTAAAAAAGCTGAGTTCTACACACTGACGTCACATTTAATTTTTTTCCCCAATGTTTGCAATTTCATTACATCAATGCACTGATATTAAAAAAAGATCCGGTACTTTCTAATTTGTACTTTTGACTACTTTAGTCAAAAGTATTATACTGTGTCCCACCACTTCCTTGAAAGGAACCGTCGGGTAAGCTTTCTGTGTGAGGCTTATACACTCCACACCAAATGGACACAGCACTGGGAAAGAAAAGACAAGAAAAGAAACCAGAGAAAAAAAGGGAAAAAAAGGATTCATACTATTATGTGGAAAAAAGAAAAACCTCCTGGTGTTCAGGAGGGATTTAACCAGTTAAGCCCTGTTTCTAAAATAGCTCACAACATCATTCGTCGCATTAGCCTACTGTAAATCTAATTTCTTTACTATTTCTTGGGAAATGTTTGACATGTTTTTGTCTATAATATATATATATAGTAGTTGAAAGTATTCATAGGAAGATATAAAGGTGTTCATCAAGGGACGTTTGTTTGTTTATGTATTTATTTTCTTTCTTTCTTGTACATGAATGATACTTTGTTATACAAGAGTGTTGGTTAAAGTCGTGAGCTTGTAGGCTGCTACTTTATAGCTACTTATGAACATTTGTGAACGTGAAAGTGGTTATTTCTCTCCGTATTTTTACAAGACTCAATAAAAAGTATAAGCAAGACCTTGTGAATCGGTGGAGCCACTGGAACAAAAAGGGATTTTTTTCCCTATTTCCTGAACAATTTTGGACATACAAGGTTTCTACCTGACAGCCTTTCGTCTCTGATGGAAAACTATTTTCTTCATGATTCAAAATACAATGAAAATCATAATAATAATAATATCCAACATGACACATTTTGAGCTTGTGTATCTGCTATTTGTGCTACTCTTGTGTGACAGTGGTGTACAGTTGGAGGCCATCGATATTGTCCTTTTCTTTTTGCTGAGGTTTGCGTGATCTGTGCAAAAGGACAGTTAACCCATTTTGGGCGGGAACCCCTTTTGGTGTTTTAAACATTATGTTATAATTTAGCTATTGAAAAATAGCAGATCTACAAGCTCATAGCGCGCCACCGAGTGGCGCGTTATGAGCTTGTAGGTCTGCTATTTTTGAAAAATCGTGAAAATATTTATTTCAGAAAACTGGAGGATTTAGAAGGATTTTTTTAAATTTTGAGGTCAGGCCTAAATGGGTCAAATGATAAGGGACAATATCGGTGGCACCCAACTGTATATGATCGAACAGGGCGTTCATTTACGGTGGGGGGAGGGGGGGGCTAAAAACATGGAGATAAGAGGTTTCTAACCCGAGTGCTTCATAAATGGAACAGATTTCTAATGGGAGTCCTTTTCTCCACCGTGGTCTCATTCCAGGTGACAGTGCGTTGCATGTCGTTAAGGAACACTCATAAACCAAAGCTGAGCGCTATATACTCCGCCTTGAGAGCCTATCATTCTTCCGCCAAATATATTCCGTCACTTTCGGCTGGTAACCTTGTATGTCCAATAGTACTTTTCAGGAAATCGTTCATGTTGTTAGGCAGAAACCTCTTATCTCTAAAACATTTTTTAATCTTTGTGTTCGACGAAGTAGGCCCTACTTCATCGTACAAGTGAAACATAGTAGGGCATGAATTTACAAAGAAAAATAATGAAATATGGAGATGTAAGGTTTATAAATATCCATAATATATTTACCTTCCATGCATCAAATAACTTAATTTGTCTTTGGGCTCCTGAGTCATTTCATTGTGTTGTCAAATGAAATACACTTGGAGAGGGATAGAGTGCACGCACACGCACACACACACACACACACACACACACACACACACACACACACACACACACACACACACACACACACACACACACACACACACACACACACAGTAATGGCCCCATAATTCAAGGCCATAACTGTAAAGACTCGGTCATATTCTGTGCGACAGATGCGGGAGCTTTTCCGGAGCGGCATCTGGGTATGCCTGTGTGTGTGTGTGTGTGCGTGTGTGTGTGTGCGTGTGTGCGTGCGTGCGTGCGTGCGTGCGTGCGTGCGTCACCTCTTCATCACAGCTGTCAAGCGTGTCTGTCTATTGATTCAAACAAATGTGGCTTACACCGCGCCTGCTTAATCAAGTTAGGTTGCACTTGTCACTGAGTTGGTTATAGGTGCAGTGTGTGTGTGTGTGTGTGTGTGTGTGTGTGTGTGTGTGTGTGTGTGTGTGTGTGTGTGTGTGTGTGTGTGTATGTGTGTGTGTGTGTGTGTGTGCATGTACACTTGTACAGTATGTACGTGTATGTGTGCATGTACATTATCGTGTCTGTCGGGTGGAAACCTACGTACACTACTGCCACGTTTAGTACTTGTACATCTGCAGCTTTTGATACTTCATAATAAATAATAATTTGTGTGACATTCTCAAGTATGGCATTCATTTGCAATAAAAACACAAAAGGTACAACCTATCATTGCAGTCGGGCAGAAACCTTGTATCTCCATATTTTAACGAGTTATATTTTTCTGTAAATCAATGCCCCCCAGGGCCCCCACTCTGAGAACCACTGGGTTTCAGTATTAACAACAGCTTATTGGATCCATTGATACACAGGGAAATATTTTCCTTTATCCTGTAAAGCAGGGGTTCTCAAAGTTTTTGGCCGGGGACCCCCGGAAATGCTTTGGCAATATCTCGGGACCCCCGCCCCCTCCCGACCCCCAATATAAATTGACTGCTACAATAACCTTAATAATAGAGACAATACACCATAAATAAATACTGAAACCAGATATAATCATTAGGGAAGGTGTATGCATGTACTATGTGTACTATGTAAACTCTTCATTTCCACTTTCCAGCCATTCAGTTGCAACCCCCCCCCCCCCCCCCCCCCCCTTTTTTTTTTTTCTTTTTTGAAAATAATTTGGGGACCCCCCAAAATAATTTGGCGACCCCCCGAGGGGTCGCGACCCACAGGTTGAGAACCCCTGCTGTAAAGTAAAGGTTTTGGATATACAAGGTTTCCACAGTGACAATATGCCAATATGCCAATGTGTGTGTGTGCGTGCGTGCGTGCGTGCGTGCGTGCGTGCGTGCGTGCGTGCGTGCGTGCGTGCGTGTGTGCACTGTAACCCATAATGACCATGCATTCTGAGGTACTGCAGTGTTACAGAATTACTTTTTTCCAATGGGAAATTAACCCTATAAATCGTACAGTAAAGGTGCCTCAAATAACCATTAAAATGTATTTGACCCTCCCACAAAAAGGTTCTCTAGAAGTAACACGGAGAACCATTGACTAAATAATATGGTTCTTTAGTAGGTGGGGGTTCTTTGTGGAACCATAATATGGTTCCACAAAGAACCCCCACCTACTAAGAACTGTAATTCTTACCAAATGTAAGAATGGTATATTATACCATTCTTACATTTACTTGGGAACAGTACTTATACAGTAAGTAGGCCTATATGTTTTGTATAACATTTCTTTAGAATCTGTACTTTAAATGAGTATATGTATTTTTTGGATACATTTCAGAGACGTATATTCTACTTTTGACTCCATTACATTTCCAAAAAGGGGAAAAATACAGTGTATGAATTAACCACTTCAGCCCTATTTCAAATATACTGTGGTGGGAAACAACAGATTTACAAGCTCACAACATCTAGATCTGCTATTCTACTATTATTGATGTGCTTGAACATTAAGAAGATCTTTAAAGGGGGGATTGGGATCTAATGTTTTCATTCAATTTGAATATCACAACTGAACTAATACAATAAAACCTACTTTAAAAGGTGTCTGTCGAGTGGACACCTCATTATGTCCAATACTGTTTCAGGATTCAAAAACTACGCTTGTGGATCTGCTGTATGATCACGTATAACGTTCATTTAGGGGGGGGGGGGGGGGGGGAGTATACATTTTGATTCCCGGACTTTTACTTGTAACAGAGTATATATTCTACATTGCAGTATTGATACTTTTACGTAAGTAAAAAAGGAGAGTAGGCCAATGTTTTCCCACCACTGGTTCCAGTACAGTATGGAAATCCCTCCATACGTTGCCATACACGTATATCGGCTCAGCACGGCAAAGCAGATTACACGGCAAGAAAACCTGCCGGCGAGGGGACGCCTCAACGGACAGATGACTGCAAAAGCTCTGCATGACTTCATTTGTCACGTGTTCCCCCCATGCACCCACCCTGGGAAAAAGACAGGTCCAGAAGTTTGTAGATCTGCAGTTTCCGCTGTGAAGCCCGGTTGTTTTACGAAATACAAGATAGGGCTTATTAGGGATAGAGAGAGAGAGAGAGAGAGAGAGAGAGAGAGAGAGAGAGAGAGAGAGAGAGAGAGAGAGAGGCAGGTGTATTGCAAAATCTTGTTAATACTATTCATCGGTTCAATATTTATAAAAACCCACAGACCACTTTCACAACGCAGCCCCCCTCCCCTTGTTTGCACCGACGCCTTCCCATTGTCCATCTGCTGCGTGAAGACGATTGTACTTGCAAATGTGTTCACTCTCTCCACCGGTGTGCATGTGACATGTGCAGCCATGGGCGGCTAGACAGACTGACTGACTGACTGACTAGGGATAGGAGAGTTCTCCTGGGAGCAAGCCCCGCACATGCAGACAGACATACAGACAGAAAGACACCAAATGGAGTGTAACATTGCACGCACGCACGCACGCACGCACGCACGCACGCACGCACGCACGCACGCACGCACGCACGCACGCATGCGCGCACGCGCACGCGCACGCGCACGCGCACGCGCAAAACTACATTGTGTGATCAGACTGCAATCTGAGGTGTAAAAGTAGTTACCGTGAACAATCAATAAATTAGATTTAGGATTAAACTAGAGAGAGAGAGAGAGAGAGAGAGAGAGAGAGAGAGAGAGAGTCAATTAATTTGTGCTTGGATTTGAATGGGGGGATTTGAGGTTGTTGTGGGAGGGGGGATTAGGGGGGGGTGTCCTATGAACACAATGCAGCTGGGTTTACACACCCACACACACACACACACACACACACACACACACACACACACACACACACACACACACACACACACACACACACACACACACACACACACACACACACACACACACACACACACACACACACGCCTCCGTCCCTGAACAAAGGTCAGAGCAAGGGGGCAACCCAAGTAAAAAAAAAAAAAACTATTTGTGGTGGAGACAATGATGTGTAACTGAACAGGCTTGAAATAGTTTAAATAGTAAAAACTATATCAGTTTTTCCACTCGGACCGGAGTTGCATCTGTACTGCATCTGGACCGTAATTGTTTTCCATCAACAAATCTCAAAAACTTCAAATCAAAAAGAAAAAAAAATCCCATTTTACAAGCTCACTGCCGATCTGTGAGCCGATCTAATAGCCAAGCTTGTAGATCAGGTATTTTCGGCTAATGTTACCCCCAGAATATGGATGGATGCTGGGGATCAAGTGGTTAAATAGATCTATAAAAGACAGAAACGTATACCATGGATGCTAACTGGCGTCGTAAAGTGTTAATTCAACCTTAGCACGTTCAAATTCTGGCGGCGAACATTGGGTAAATAACAGATCTACAAGTTAACAAGTTGTGGGATATTTTCCATAAAGCAATTTGATGTGAAGGGAAAAATAGAGCTGGGGCAACTAAATGTATAGAGTTTAAAGGTTTAAATGGACTCACACACACACACACACACACACACACACACACACACACACACACACACACACACACACACACACACACACACACCACACACACCAAACACACACACACACACACACACACACACACACACACACACACACACACACACACACACACACACACACACACACACACACACACACACACACACACACAGCAACCCCCCCACCCAACGTTTTTGTCTGTCACGTACTGTATGCCTTCCCATCCCGCCTTCATTTCCTCATCAACCAAAAAGGCACCTTTCCACTTCTCACACACACAAAACAGCTCCTTCTAAATATTAATGCCAACAGCATCGCTATTTATTATTATTTTTTGCAAAGGGTGGATGAAAAGCCATGGCAACTAAAGACTCGTTCTCAAAAAAATACAAAATAAATAAAAGTCGAATATATTTGTCCACGGAAACCCCATCTTAAAATAATTCAAAGAATCTCCCAACGCGTTGTGATGTGACGTGTTGTGAGCTTGTGAATCCAAAATATTTTCAAATGGCGTTTGTGTTTAGGCTTATTATGGGACTTTTGATGCTATATAACTGGAACCCCCGGGAACCCCCAACCCGCAAGGACCCCGTGGGGGTCCCCATGCATCAGACCCCACTTGGAGGACCACCGGTTTATCTCACAGCGCACGGCGCTCCGCGAGCCCCAATGAACGTTCACCTCAAAGCACACCCTATACTGTACACTCACCCATTCATCTATTCATGTTCATTATTATATCACCTCCAAACTAACCAAATACCTCCACCCATTTATTTACATGTTCACCATATATCACCTCCAAACCTTCACCCATATGTGCATCCATGTTCAAAATAACCACACCATACGTTCACACAAATATTTATCCATTTTCAAAATATCTATTATTGTATATACATTTTCAAAGCACAATATTCCGGAATACATCATGCAATTACTCCCCAACAGCGGCTGCACATTACAAGCAATGATGGAGTCATCATTTCTACCACACATATTACACAAATGTTATAACAAAGTAAAATACAATAATATAGGCTATACACAGTAAAAATCCATTAAAACAATTATATTAATTTAACTCTGATAGGGTTAGTATACTGGCACAACATTTACCCTTTGGTTCAATGCTGTGCCCTCTCAGACCACTGTAGAGCAGTGAGAATAGAACAATCAGTAAGTGAGAGTACAAAAAATATGATCAAAAAATAAAACATAAAATACTCAATAGTGCTCTAACTCAGAGAGGTTGCAATGTATCTGAACATTTGTAGATCAGTCTGGTCACACACACACACACACACACACACACACACACACACACACACACACACACACACACACACACACACACACACACACACACACACACACACACACACACACACACACACACACACACACACACACACACACTTCAGAGAGTGAGAATGAGCGGCAGCCTACCCAGATGCGCGGTGAGTCTGTCTGCTATTCCAACACATCTCCCTGTAATTCTCCTCATCTCTCCTTCTCATGGAAAAATGAAAACACACCCGGGGAAAAAAGAAAAAAGTTGCCGACTCCCCTCCAGCTCCTCTGTGTGCTATTTCTTTTTAAATGCTAATAGGAATATAAACAAAATAATATTAATAATGCCGGTGTTCGCCCCGGAAGGAAACCTGTGCCTCTCCACACGACGGCAAAGAAATGCACGGAAAACGTTCTAGTTTCACCTTTTCTTCTATATACCTTCCTTTTCTCTGAGACGGACTCAGAATCAGAGAGAGAGAGAGAGAGAGAGAGAGCGTAAAGAAACGCGACCACCTCTGTCTCGGCCAGGAGCTGCTCCCACGGTGAGGAGAGGATAGAGAGGAGCCCCTCCTTATACCTCCCCCCCTCCCTGCACCCCCCCTCCCCTGTCTCCAGCACATGTCACATCCCCCCGCGTTGCTATGGAGACCGCTCCACATGTTGCCGACAGTGAAAAGCTTGTGGAGAGGAGAGGAGAGGAGAGGAGAGGAGAGGAGAGGAGAGGAGAGGAGAGGAGAGGAGAGGAGAGGAGAGGAGAGGAGAGGAGAGGATAACAGCGGTTCCTCCATTTTCTTCAGAAATGAAACATTCCATGAAAATCGAGTCAACAGCAAAGGAAGAGAAAATGCCCTTTGATTTTCTACACCACACAGTCGTTGGTGTACATTTTGAACACGCACACACGCACGCATGCACGCACGCACGCATGCATGCATGCATGCACGCACGCACGCATGCACGTGTGCACGCACGCGCACACGCACACGCACACACACACACGCACACACACACAATCAACAAGCAGGACTAATGAGTTATCAGAATCAAGAAGAGCTCAATAGACCAGACAGCTGCAACTGTGCGTGCGTGCGTGCGTGCGTGCGTGCGTGCGTGCGTGCGTGCGTGCGTGCGTGCGTGCGTGCGTGCGTGCGTGCGTGCGTGCGTGCGTGCCTACAAGGGTATAAGGTGTGTGCATTTGAGGTGTAACTCATGGATTTGGTACAGTACAGTATGTGTGTGTACTTTTACTTTTATGCATGCAAGTGTGGGCCGTGTGTGTGTGTGTGTGTGTGTGTGTGTGTGTGTGCGCACACGTCCGTCCGTGTGTGTGTGTGCACCCACATGTGTGTCCATGTGTGCATCCGTGTGTGCGTCAGTGTGTGTGTGTGGGTGCGTGTGCCTACGTGCATGCGCGTGTGTGTGTGTCCATGTGTGCGTCTGTGTGTGTGTGTGTGTGTTATGGGGAGGGGGGGGGGGTCTTCAGTTTATCTTTCTATTCAACTCCCCCTCCTCCCTACTCGGCTTTGTCTCCTTGGCGACAGCTGGACATGGCAGCCAGAGAAGTGTGTGTGTGTGTGTGTGTGTGTGTGTGTGTGTGTGTGTGTGTGTGTGTGTGTGTGTGTGTGTGTTGTTCGAGGGGGCTTCAGTCCTCAATGCCCAACAGACACGTCCAGGCTTACCAAAAAGAGAGGGAGAAAGAGAGAGAGAGAGAGAGAGAGAGAGAGAGAGAAAGAGAGAGAGAGAGAGAGAGAGGAGAGAGAATCCTTATTTTTCTTAGGTCCCTCTCTTCAGAAACTTTCACTTTTCACTGGAGTGTAAAAGAAAAACAGCTTCAACTGTTTGCCAGTGACCCCGATCGCACCCCTCAGAGGTCAAAGTTGAGGGATCAGAGGTGAGGGGTCAGGCGTTGTGTCCGGTCTCAGCCTGCTGGCTTAAAACCACAGTGATGAGCAAGCTGCTAAAACGGATAGTTCCGCTCCTTCATTCTGCTTGGCTGAGTCCCACTGCTACACCTATACCGCCTGCACCAACATCGTTGCTGTCGGGCAGAAACCCCTTATCTCCATGTGTCTGTCGGGCAGAAACCCCTTATCTCCATGTGTCTGTCGGGCAGAAACCCCTTATCTCCATGTGTCTGTCGGGCAGAAACCCCTTATCTCCATGTGTCTTTTGTGTAGGTGCAAGCTTTTACAAATCACGTTTTCACAACACAAAAAATGCTTGATTCCTTCCTGCATCCTCACCCACCCTTTGACCCGTGCTACCTGCCTTTGATTGGCTTCCTGGCAGAAATGGGCGGGCCCTTTCGTTCAAAACTGTGATGGAACAGTGAGCTATTGCTAGCTCAAGGAGTAAAGATGATAAGGTTCCCAGCATATGTTATGTTATGTTAGTGTGTTGTGTTGTGTTGTGTTGTGTTGTGTTGTGTTGTGTTGTGTTGTGTTGTGTTGTGTTGTGTTAGTGTGAGGTTAAAGTTAGGCAAACACTTTTCTTTGTTACTGTTAAGGTTAGGCTTAGAGAGTTTTTTTAAGGTTATGGTTAAGGATTATGCAAATTGCAAAAAGAAGAACAACTAGAAAGATGCAATCCTGTGGCATTGCGAGTGTGGTTGCCTAGAAGAGTTGAATTGTGTATGTCAGATGAGAGCGCAGATGAGAGCAATCTCATTGCTCACAATGCCTTGGGAATAGTTCTGAATCGCTGGCCAGGGGAGGGGAGAAAATAGTTATTGCACGATTTAAGCGCTGGAGTGCAATAACAATAGTCTGCTTGCCTATAGGCAACCACACTAATTAAGGAACAATTGTCAATCACAGTGACTACTGGCCAATCTCAGCAGCTCTTGCCAGAAAGGAATGAAAAAGTAAGCCTTGCCAAGCCATGAGGCGGATACGACAGGAGCCTATCTCCTGTTTCTGTAGCCATGAGGCCCATACGACAGGAGCCTATCTCCTGTTTCTGTAGCCATGAGGCCCATACGGCAGGAGCCTATCTCCTGTTTCTGTAGC
Organism: Electrona antarctica; assembly: GCF_951216825.1. NCBI lineage: Eukaryota > Metazoa > Chordata > Actinopteri > Myctophiformes > Myctophidae > Electrona > Electrona antarctica. The sequence goes on along the minus strand of NC_136800.1, from coordinate 27,757,613 downwards.
CATGAGGCCCATACGGCAGGAGCCTATCTCCTGTTTCTGTAGCCAGGAGGCCCATACAGCAAGAGTCTATCTCCTGTTCCTGTAGCCATGAGGCAGCTTGATTCATAAGTACACCAACTGGACATGATGTACAAGTACACCCCCAGACATGACGTCATGTCACAGGGACTTACCCCAATCCAACCCTTGATGCCGAGTGTCAAGCAGGGTCCTATTTTTTCGAGTGTTTGGTATGACCTGGTTGGGGATCGAACCCCAACCTCCCAGTCTCATGCAGGGCGGACACTCTAACCACAAGGCCACTGAGATGGTCTTGTGCTTAGAGTGTAAAAGGAATGAGGCTGTGGTTTATTTTAGATCGATCAATCCATCCATCCATCAATCCATCCATCTCAATGGAAGAGTGACTGACTCCAACTACTGCACATGAGACTAATAGTTATATTTTCTATTAACATAATTATTCTACCATACAGAATGGTTACAATTAACTCAATCCCTGTTGGGATAATTAAAGAATGATTACTATATGCCGCCCCGTTCAACCCTTATTTTGAAGATCCAAAACACCGCGACTGGATGTTGTGTCATCTTAATGGTGTGTGTGTTGTCTGGACCGGTTGTTATTCTCCATTACTACAACCTATAGGCTCCGTGCAATAAGCGTTGTTTTGACCAGAAATACCGCCTGGGAGGGGGTCTAAAGTGACTGAAAGCGTGCGTGCGCACGTGTGTGCACGCACAACCAAGATGGCACAGTTCAGTGTCTATAAGCTAACAACAGATAGCCATCTGAAGCTAATGTGAGTAGCTTTTCCACTAGATCGGATCAAACATATTTTACACAACTGAATAAACGTAGCCTACGCATTGTCGCTTCCCGACAAATAACGCAGGCTACATTTTTTGGTGGGGATTGTGTTAATAATGAATTATTACATTCAGTAAAATAAGTCTGACATTGCAACTTTAAAATCTTTCACAGGCCCAATAAAACTGCCTACGGCTCAGAAGCACTTTTGTTCGCCAAGTAAGTTCTCACAGTAGGCCTATACATAATTTAAGTTATCAAAGCATGCATATAACACAACACAACAATAAAGTTAAAGTACAGTGTTATATTGAAAGCAAGGACAAGTCAGATTAGGTGCATTTTATTTACAGCAATAAGATGTCAGAGTATTACACTTCCAAACTGTCTGCAGTGCTAACAACTGTTGGCAGCCACACCGGACAGACCGGAGAAAATACGTCTGTATTCTAACGTGCAGCCAGTAATCAGCCCAGTTTAAACACTCTCTTTCCGGCGGGCGCTGTGAAGGGTCCTTCACAATAAAGTGTCTCCCTTTACCTCCCAATGAACTATACATTTTACACTGCTTATTATTGACAGGAAATGTAGTCTTAGTCGCTGTAACTTAACAGCGTGTGTTTGTCGGAGAGAGAGCCAGAGAGAGAGAGCGTTTACAGTTTACTATCACGGTAGGAGCGGCCGCCGGGCCCCTCCCCCCGCAGGCCCCGATGCGACTGCATCTACTGCTTCTACTGTATGTCCACGCCTGATTTGTAGACATTACTGCCGTGCGCTTACAGAAGAACCTATAGCCAGGATAGCTTGCTCACTGCATTACTGTGACAAAGGCTTTGATTTGGCGGTTGTTTCTTCTTTTGAGTACACACACATCGCACGCACGCACACGCACGCACGCACGCACGCACGCACGCACGCACACGCTCCCGCGTACATTATCTGTGAGTACAATCTGTGCCAGCTTGGTGCTGTTGTGATGTTGTTCCATTCCACAGTAAAAGCCAGCAGATGCTATCAGGACATGATAGCATCACGTAACAGATAATCCCAGACACAGTTTAACACACACATCCAAACATATCATGCCATTACCAGTGGTGGAAAGTAACTACTGTAAGTACAATTACTGTACAATTTCAAAGGCGCTCGGGTGGCGCAGTGGTGAAGTGCCCGCCCACCACAACAGAGTCTAGGGGGTTCGAACCCACCGTGGTGCATCTAGCTTTGTCGAGCGTCTATAACAACACAATTAGGGAGTGAAGCCGGGTGGGGAGGGTGATATCACTGCACTTACTCCTACGGGCTGGGGGAGGCAGGGAGGGTTGGGTGGGTGGGAGTAGTAGGATGAAAGTGCTACGTCCTCCTGGTGGGGGCTCCTCGCTGGCAAGTAAGCCACCAGTGACAACACACAAATGTGTGAGGAGGAATCAATTGACATGACGACTAAATTGAGGAACAAAAGGATGAATATAAGAGATTTGGTGTTGATGGTTAAATGTGGTCAAAGTACAGTTCTCGAGTCCAGTTCTCTGAGACTATAGAGGGTTGAAGTGGTTAAATCGATTAGTTTGATTAGCTGTCGCACCCGGAATTCAAACAGTCCCCAACACAGTGCAACGCCTCAACCCCTGCTGTCACCTTTGACGTAGGTTCAGACTGTAGGTCCAAACGTACACTAAACCGCAGACTTACAGTCTCCGACATAATGAGCCGGGAGGCCATCCGTCACCGTGTGGAACATGTGTGCAGCTTTCCTTTATGTCCACTGACACTCACAGAGACAGCCTCCACTATGGCCTCAGGCACAGATAAGACGCCAACGCTACACCATGCCACGCCACGCCATGCCATGTGGGGGGACACATCGCCATCGGCCATCGCTTGGATACCGGCAAGATTTACATGTGCTATACAAATAAATTGGATTTGATTTGATTTGACTGTAGACAGTCACTAAAATACCTGTATTCAAAATTTGACTTGAGTGAAAGTACTATAGTATTGGCAAGATGTATCAGTACCAATGTCATATGTAAAGTACTCATTATGTAATTAGAAGTTGTGACTGCTATTTTTAATTACTCTGCGTGTAAAATTAAGTGGTTAATGTATAATGATAATACAAATCTTCTGCAAAGTAATCTAGTAACTCAACTTTTCAAATGATAGCTACTTAGCACCATTGCAAAGTGTGTCCCAACACTGGGCACACACAAAACAAGGCTTTCCTCTGGTTTTCCAGGACCCTCCATCCCCCCAACCCCACCCACGGTGACAGTTCCCCCCCGGTCTGAAGGCCACAAACGATGACGGCCATTGTCCGAGTGCCACATACTGCAGATTCCTGTGACCCTAACCCCCCCTTGAAGCCTGTCGTCCACAGTGTCTTCGTGCATGGCGTGTCACAGGAGAGTTCAAAAGGAGCTATCATCCACACATGACATGGCGGCCCCCCTCACAGCCCCTCTGTCCCCTCCTCACAGCCCCTCTGTGGCCGTTTGGGACATCAATCTTTCAACGTACATTACAGTATGTGTGCAACTGTGCATATAGCATCTGGACACACTGACATGGCGGGAGAATGCACTATATAGGAGACAATATACAGTCAAGTATGGGAGACAATATATAGTGTATAGGGGACATTATATACTGTACCATGAGAGTTTATAGGATAGGTTTAGGAGATAGGATAGTGTACTGTATAAAGTAGGACACAATACACTCAGATAGGAGATAGGATAGTGTATTGTATACAGTAGGACACAATACACCCAGATAGGAGATAGGATAGTGTTAGAGACTATAGTGCATAGAAGATCAGTATATTGTTGCTGTCGGGGAGAAACCTCATACAGTATCTCATTATTCTAAGTTTTTGTGTTTTGTTTTTTGAAAAATAAAGCCATGCTTGATCATACTGCAGCGTCACACAAAAGCATGAAAAGTAGCAGATCTACAAGCTCGAAACACGGATCTCGAGATCTGCTACTTTTGGTCATGAGTCTGACACCACATGCACTTCCGTTTTGTCTTTACAGTCACGCAAATGTATCCTAATACAAATAGAAACCATCAAACCAACTAAGCATATATATATATATATATATATATATATATATATATATATATAGCTTGCTGCTTAGCAGAAATGGAAATAAAACAATTAAATGTAAAGATATTTTAAAATATATATTTACAGACAGACAGACAGACACCTCAGCTGCCTCCTGCCTCTACTCCTTCACTCTCCGCTTACTGCACCCATTTTTCCGCCATTCGATTGACACTCCCTCCATCAGCCCCCCCTCTCTCCCTGTCTCTCTCTCTCTCTCAGGGGAGAGCAGGTTTGCTTGAGAGCTGTGATGAATGATCACAGAGTGATTGAGAGAGTGACAGGAACACAACACCCCCAACCTTTGGGGTGAGACAGTGCATTGTAAGACTGTGTGTGTGTGTGTGTGTGTGTGTGTGTGTGTGTGTGTGTGTGTGTGTGTGTGTGTGTGTGTGTGTGTGTGTGTGTGTGTGTGTGTGTGGACAAAGGACTCCTTCAGAATGTGTAACTGTCCTATAAGCCAGGTGGTGAACGAACTGGACAGTTAGAGCTCACGAACGCACGCACGCACGCACGCACGCACGCACGCACGCACGCACGCACGCACGCACGCACGCACGCACGCACGCACGCACGCACGCACGCACGCACGCACGCACACACACACACGTATTTCGGGAACCCCTTTTGGTGTTTTAGGCATTATGTCATACTTTAGCTATTGAAAAATAGCAGATCTACAAGCTCATAGTGCCGCGCTACGAGTTTTTATATCTGCTATTTTAGAAAAATCGTGAAAATGTGGCGCAAATCTTTGAAAATATTCTTTCATAGCGAAATGTTGTAACTTTCAAGAAGATTCACTCGACAAGTGAATTCACTCTACAGTACATTAGATTATACACGTCAGGATTATACTGAAGAGAGAGAGAGAGAGAGAGAGAGAGAGAGAGAGAGAGAGAGGGAGGGGGGTGGTCAATTAATTTGTGTTTGGATTCGAATGGGGGGATTTGAGGTGGTTGTGGGGGGGATTATGGCAGGGGTCCTATGAACACAATGCAGCTGGATTTATACACGTGCACACGCGCACACACACGTCACGCACACACACACACACACACACACACACACACACACACACACACACACACACACACACACACACACACACACACACACACACACACACACACACACACACACACACACACACACACACACACACAGAGAGAGAGAGGTCAGAGCCAGGGGACGACCCAAGTATTTATACCAACCGATATATCGGCCATTTTCTGCGAGAATTTGTGAGAATTGACATTAGCACTTTTTGGCATAATATAGCAACAGCAATAATTATTATTCAATAGAGGGATAAAAAAAGCATGATTAATTATCCACAGCAACAGTGCTGAGAGGCTGCACTCTGAAAGGACTCTATCTATCCATCCATCCACCCATCCATCCATCCACCCACCCATCCACCCATCCATGTAGATTTGCTATTTTCACAATTTAATTGTAGTTTACTTACTACTACTAGTAAGTAATATCTATAATAAAAATGGAACCGTTGGAGATACAAGGTTTCTGCGCCGACAGCGCAGACTATGTGTGTCAGTTGCAGCATGTGCACTCAGTGCGTTGCATAATGGTGTATTTATGTACCAACAGCAGGTCCAACGCCTGCAGCACCTCATGTACTTGGCAGCCAGATCTGTCTCTGAATGTGAGAATGATCCAAATGTGGAGAGGACATCTTTAGAGTTACGGGCCCTGCCAAAACGCACGCGCATGCATGCATGCATGCACACGCGCACACACACACACACACACACACACACACACACACACACACACACACACACACACACACACACACACACACACACACACACACACACACACACACACACACACACACACACACACACACACACACACACACACACACGTTGAGTGTGTGAGGAGGACACTAACCCTTGCACACCGTGCGTGCAACTGTGCATATTTGTGTGTGCTGGCATACATGTCATACACACTTGTCTTGTATTGCTGAGAGGCTGATGGTGGAATGTTTGTGAAGGTAATAATATTTGTGTGTTATCATTATTATTTATTTATTTTTTACCACTGATTTAATATAAAGTCCACTCAGATGGAAGCCACTTGATGGCCTTATTTGAATTGTACAGTACTAACTATGCCCTGAAAACACAAATTCCAGTAAGAGTGTTTTGTAAAACACAATGACAACAACGTTAGCAGACAATTGGATTTATCAAATGTGATTTATCATTAATACATATAGTATGTAGTATGCTTACTTTCTCTAAAATACTGTGGGCAAACCTTCACACGTCCTAGACTATTCTCCCTCCTGGCTCACACATTGTGGAATAAACTTTATTGCAGTTACAACTGCACACTCAAATACACACAAATTACTGCCGCAGTCTGAAAACTCCCCTCTTCACACTTCACCTCACCCTTGCCTGGTCTCTTCTCTTGGTTCTCCAACATCGAAATGTAATTAAAATCTAAGCTTCAGACCTCCCAAAACAAACTGATTCGACTACTTCTCGGCCTTAAGGCCCATGACCCACCTAATTCTAACACTCACTGCTAGTTTAGGATGACTCATGGTATAGAAGACAGGGTAACGCAAATATCACTGGGGATGGGATTGGTATTAAGATAGTCAAAGAGACAGTGCTCTCAGTGCTCTTAATACCCTCATAATGTCGAACTACTTATCCAAAGTGAGTGACACCCACAGCCATAGAGGGAGTAACCACGATCAAAATAAATAATAATACATTGTGATCAGAAATACAACACTATATGTAATGTATTGATGAATTGAATACATGGAAACAAGTGCCCAGGACATTTTGTGTTATCCTTTTAGATGTAATGTCTCTTACTGTAGCAAGTGATGTTTACATTTCTGACTAATTATTAAAGTATTAAATCTGATGAGTCTTGATTTCTGCTGTGACAATCGGACGGTATCGGGTCAGAATCTGGCATTTTCAACATGAAGGAATGGATCCATCCTGACTTGGGTTTGTATGGGTTCACATAACCCATTAAAACCAGGAAAGCATGAAAAATGAAAAACTATGAAAAATATAAATACAAAATAATAATAATAAAAAAATAAAATAAAAGGGAAAAACAACTCACGAGTTAGAATGACAATATCAGTCACCAGAACCAAGGATGTGTTTTAAATGAATATAACAAGGTTGAAATGGAGTTTGAAGTTACACATGGTTTATATAGGAAGGTTTATATCTGACAAAATGAATATAAAATATCTAAATATTGAATCAAACAAATTATCTGGGCTCCACAGTCCACACACAAGCACAAGTAAATGTTGACCCCAAACATGTTTTAAAGTGAAATATCCCTTTAATGTTAAGAATGTAGATAGCATGTTGTTTATATATTTAGACAGATATAGGTTTGACGTTTACCTGGTATCCAAGTCAATTGTTTTCCTTGCACTCTGCTAAATTTTGGCATTTAGAAAACGCTCTTATCCAAGTGTGAAATCAAACTAAGTATAGAAAGCATGAACTCGATAAACGAGTGTCGATAAACAGTGAAGTATAGTGACAAAGAGCTTGTAAATAAGAGTATATGTGCTACATTTTCTAAATTGTAAATGTCTAGTTTTCAGTAGCTGCTTTTTGGCGACACTAAACCGATATGCAGTTGAGCGAGGAACGGAATATGACTGCCATGTGACCCGGTAGGGCACGTTGCACACAATGACCATGACCGCGCCCCCAAAGCAGCGAGAGGCTCCAGCGCCAACGCACGGGTTGCATTTCTCGCCATTTATTCGTTGCCATTCGACTGTCCATTCTGTTTCCCCAAAGCAAGCAAGCAAGCAGGCACACACACGCACACACACACGCACACACACACACACACACACACACACACACACACACACACACACACACACACACACACACACACACACACACACACACACACACACACACACACACACACACACACACACACACACAGCTTGGTGGCTGAGGTCACAGTTATCACCACAGGGAGCACGGCAAGAAAAAAAAAGAATACGAAACAACATTAAGGGGGGAAAAACGTGCATAATTATGCATCATTAGCTTGGACTGGGCCCATGTCATCGCCATGACAACGACCCCCCTGGGTGTGTGGTGTGAGTGAACATGGCCGCTGGGGTGTTTGAATGCTGGGTGTAAATAAACACCCTGCTTCTGTATATGAACCGTCAGCGACCACACTGTAAAATCCTTAGTGCCTTGAAATACAAATTAAAAGAATCCATTTTTGTACATTATATAGAACAGAATAAAGCAATAAGCCACAAGAGGTGTGAGGTTATCGTGTATTTTATAATGGCTGAGAGGCGTGGTGACATTATAGCTCAGACATTATAATCCTTACACCGATGGCGGTGGAAACCATGCAAGGCACCAACCAGCACATCAGGAGCAATTTGGGGTTCAGTGTCTTGCTCAAGGACACTTCGACACTAACTCTGGGGGAGCCCCGGGTTCGAACAGGCAACCTTGCGGTTACCATCCAGCCACTCTACCCCTGAGCCACCGCCGCCCGCCATAGCCGCTCACTGCTCCTAGTTGTTATAGGACGGGTACAATGCGAATTTCACCTACAGTATGTATATATCAAACATGGGGTCCTATAAATATATATGAAAACGAGTTGTGAATCAGTGGTTTCTTAGGACCCAGCGGGGAGGTGGAATTCGTTCTCTTTCCATTTCCTGAACGCTATGGTTTTGGACATACAGCTACAGGGTTTCCGTGCGACAGTGTGACAGCAGTGTAAGTACATTTACTCAAGTACTGTAGCTACTAAGTAAGATTTTGAGGTGTATTTCCAAATTTCAATACTTGCACTTCTACTCCACTACAATTAATTTTAAAACTTTAGTTACTAGTTACTTTGTAGTTTTTGATTATTACTAAACATATTAACCAATTTAAATTTGGAATTCCGGACTTTTACGTGTATTTTCATACTCATATTCTACATTGCAGCATTGATACTTTTAAGTAAAATGGGAGTACTTTCTCCAGCACTGCGGAGAGGCGGTGTGTAGGTTACACACAGAGTTGACCCGCTCATTCACACACATCCAACGACACTTGTAAGCAACAGTTTAGTGCAGTCCAACAACATGGCTCACTTCCCCACAGGCCCGCGCTTCAAAGAGACCGCATGGCACGCAGCCAGGATGCAATACACCAGCAGCATGCAGCGCGCACACACACACACGCATGCACACACACACACACACACACACACACACACACATAGACACAGACACAGACACAGACGCACACGCACACGCACACGCACACGCACACGCACACACACACACACACACACACACACACACACACACACACACACGTGCAATCACATGCACGCGCAAGCACATGCACATGCACACACGTGCACACACACACACACACGCACGCACGCACACACAAGCACTTTAATTAGTATGTTTGTGACGACATTTTCTGCTGTTTTTGACCCTATCCCTAAAGTAAAAAACATCAACTGTACAGGCTCAGTATATACAGTAAGTTTATACTGTACATCCATCTCCAACTCAAACCCCTAATCCTAACGATGTCTATTTCGGAAATTATGCTATACTTGTGGGGACACTTGGTCCTCACAAGTTTAGTAGTACAAACGCTCGCACACGCACGCACGCACGCACGCACGCACGCACGCACGCACGCACGCACGCACGCACGCACGCACGCGCGGTGTCCTGACTTAAAGGCAACGGCCCTCTGATTTCACAGTTTAATTATGGCTAATCTGAGGAAGCGGAGCCAATGCTAATGAGCTGGCACACTGCTAACGAAGAGAGAGAGGGAGAGAGAGAGGGAGAGAGGGAGAGAGGGAGAGAGGTGTTGAGGATTAGCGCTATTTTGCTTTGCGTTGTTGAGGGAACAGGGTTTGGCTTATTTATACGGATGCTCTGTAGCCTTGACTTTGAAAAGGAGATGGAAATAACACAAATAATCCTCGACAGGATACAATTTATGTGGATATCATGGAGCGCTGAGAGGCTATGGGGTTTTAAGCATTGTTGTAAACGCCTTGCCTCTATCAGCGGAGGTGTCAGAGGAAAAGAGGGTTTAACATTAAGCTATATGTCTCTATTTATCTGTTTTCAGAATTGCCACGTCCGCTTATTAAATTACCTTGCACTTGCAAATATTGGTAGTTGCGGGTGGCGTTGGCTTTTTTTTCTCGTTTTTGAAAGTGCAGGCTTATTTCTATTTGGGCTTGCTTCGCAATGTTGTTTAAACCAGTGGTTCTCAAACATTTTCATGTCAAGGACCCCCAAAATAATATGTAGTAATTCGTGGACCCCCGTCTGAATATACACACATTATATATACACACATTTTCACATTTTTGTTAAATATTTTACGCGTCGCTATGCGATACATTGTGAGCATGTACATCGGCCAATCTGAAATAGCTGTGTGTGTGTGTGTGCATGCGTGCGTGCGTGCGTGCGTGCGTGCGTGCGTGCGTGCGTGCGTGCGTGGTCATGTGGCCTATAGTGTACATCTTTGAAGACCACTTGCTTCTCTTTCCAGATCTGGCAACACTGGCTACAGAATGTTTGCGTATTATGACATCATGCCCCGAATAGGGTTCATTGTCAGTATCTTCCTCATTTCACGGTGGCTGGCTGGAAGACATTTGTTGTTTATTCCTATTATCAAAACTCAGACAATTGCATTATGCTGACAAAAATAGTCTCGGTAGCACGCTTGAACTCAGAAATGAAAGAGTTTAAAACCTAGGGTGACGGGAGATATCCTTCAAATAAGCAATTGTCTATATTTATTTACAATTACAGCTTACTTTGTAAATTTTGATTATTATTACAAAACAATACATACATACATACATACATACATACATACATACATACATACATACATACATACATACATACATACATACATACATACATACATACATTAACCAATTAAGTCCTATTTTATACTTTGTCTATTCAAAAATACCCACTCTACATGCTCACAATGCAGATATATTCGGAAAATAGACAATCTACAAGCTCACAATGCAGATATATTCGGAAAATAGACGATCTACAAGCTCACAATGCAGATCTACAAGCTCACAAGGCAAATTGGCTATTTTGAAAAAAACTCATTTTGAAAACGTTGGAAAAACATCTACATTTGGTTTTCATTAAAAGTTGTATATTATTAACTGAATCCGGATACTTCTAGCACCACTGGCTTGAACCCAAGCGAAAAGCAGTTTAAAACTCAGAGTTGGGAGAGATGTTCTAGATGTCCTTACCAGAGGTGACAGATACTATTCTAAAAGCATTTAAATCTTTCAAACTGGATGAAATGATTGCATTGATCAAATCTACTGTCAGCCATTATCAGTTATTTTCCTTTCTCTTGGCTTTGGGACACAAGATAATTGCCCTGTTTGTTTGGAAGCAAGCTAAAAAGGCAGCAGTATACTGGCTTGGAAAACAACACAATCTGTTCAAGAATTCATCGTTTGATAAAAGGGTTGTCCAAGGTCAGATGTTGTGAGACATTGTCCGTTCAGAAACATTTATCATGCACAGTGGGTGCACGTTAAAATAAATAAATACCGATAAATGTTTTGGAGCTGTGTTAGTGAAGTTGACGATTGATCAGAAACGCCAAAAACTTCAGACACCAGGTATATCAAGCAATCCTAGATGGAATACAATTAATTGATTGACTATTCAAAATAAGCACTAATAATGAAAATGCATGCGGACAACCCATCTGACGGGCATTGACCGCCATGAACAGAGATCTCCATCATCTCAAATCCAACGAGTGACTGCCATGAACGGAGATCTCCATCATCTGGTGTTTTCAGCGATGGCGCTAGAGGGCGATCTTTGCCAATCTATGAATGATGCTATGACTTCCAGAAATGGATAGACCCGGAAATCTTTTTTTTTTTTTAAATAACTCCAGCCAGTCCAATCCAACGCCAAAGGGTTTATAAAAATGTCCAGATTGTGTTTTTGGTGAAAACAAGCTATATTGAATTGCCGATAACTAAAGAATGGAATGTCGTGGTTACATTTTATTATTATTATTATTATTATTATTATTATTATTATTATTATTATTATTATTATTATTATTATTATTATTATTATTATTATTATTATTATTATTATTATTATTATTTTGGCGGAAAGAGAGAGATCTCGAAAGATGATTAACAATTCTGGCAGTAAAGCAGGTAAATAAATACTTAGCCTACCTGATACTAAGTCGTCAGATGGGTGGGCCGCAAATGCTTTCAAGCTTTTGGGCCCTTTCTAAAGGTTGGGAACTACTGCACAAAGCTAAATGAAATTGTTCTAAACAATGAAAAATTAACTACACAACACTGCAAATGTATTGCAGCACTACACAACAATACTATTTTCAGCCTATATTCAATCTCTAATACATGCTGAAGGAATAAACTGGGTCAGCACAGTGAGAGATAATAATGATAATCATCAGTGTAGAATCACGCTCACCCTACTGTTTCTGATCAGCTAGCATACTTGGGGAATAGCGCTAATACGCTAAAGGGAAATTAATTGCTGCTAATTTCTTACTATGCACTGCATGGGCTGATTGAGAATGGCTCCATTAGCCAATGGGAAGAGGACAAACAACAGTAATGCACGCTAAATGTCCCATTAGATGCAACCGGTCAGCCGAGCTGGGGAATCGCATGTCGAGTAGCAGTGGTAGTTGTGCAACAAAATTAGATTTAATTTGCTACCACAGTTGTGAATGGAGAATGGAAATCAATAGAGTAACACTTATGACTGTATGTTGGAACAGTTATCAGGACAATTAATGTACAGTACAGAATGAATAATCAAACCCCCAATTTGAATTGCACATTGAGGGCCATCTTAACAATGCAGAGCCAAAGCCAAATACCACACTAGTAGTATTCTATAGGCCTACTGTTTGGCTGAAATTGGATGCCCAAATTGCCCAAAAATTTGTTACAAAAACAAAAAAAACATGAAAAAACAAAAAACATGTTGAGGGGCCTCACCTCCAAAATCACTTTCACCTAGGCTATTTAGAAATGCTATTCTTCCGTAGCTTTCTCAGGCCCTGATGGCCGCAACCCACAACATACACAGCCTTGGGTAAGGCCAACTGGCCTGGTGGAGATATAATACATACAATTTATATAGCGCTTTTCAAGGTACCCAGAACAAAATAATAAAAACAGTCTACTGTATGTGCCCCACGGAGCAACCTGCTCCGGTTGGATAATGTGTGCATTCACGCTCACACAACGCTCCCATGAGCATGCACGTACGCAGGCACGCACGCACACGCACACACGCACACACACACACACACACACACACACACACACACACACACACACACACACACACACACACACACACACACACACACACCATGCCTCTGCCAATTTATATGCATGATTTATTCAGTGTATTCCAGTCCACTCTCCACCTCTATAGTCCAATGTATGTGTGCATGGGGACACTGCAGTCCAATGTATGTATGTGTGGGGACACTGCAGTCCAATGTATGTATGTGTGGGGACACTGCAGTCCAATGTATGTGTGGGGACACTGCAGTCCAATGTATGTATGTGTGGGGACACTGCAGTCCAATGTATGTGTGGGGACACTGCAGTCCAATGTAGTATGTGTGGGGACCCTGCAGTCCAATGTAGTATGTGTGGGGACCCTGCAGTCCAATGTAGTATGTGTGGGGACCCTGCAGTCCAATGTATGTGTGGGGACACTGCAGTCCAATGTATGTGTGGGGACACTGCAGTCCAATGTAGTATGTGTGGGGACCCTGCAGTCCAATGTAGTATGTGTGGGGACCCTGCAGTCCAATGTAGTATGTGTGGGGACCCTGCAGTCCAATGTAGTATGTGTGGGGACCCTGCAGTCCAATGTAGTATGTGTGGGGACACTGCAGTCCAATGTATGTGTGGGGACCCTGCAGTCCAATGTAGTATGTGTGGGGACCCTGCAGTCCAATGTAGTATGTGTGGGGACCCTGCAGTCCAATGTAGTATGTGTGGGGACCCTGCAGTCCAATGTAGTATGTGTGGGGACACTGCAGTCTAATGTATGTGTGGGGACACTGCAGTCTAATGTATGTGTGGGGACACTGCAGTCTAATGTATGTGTGGGGACAATGCAAGTTGGGGTCCCAAAGATTAAACAAAATGTATACTTTGAGTCACAGACCCATAATGGTCCATGTGGGCCCCTGGTGGTCCCCGTGCCAGACATTGAGAACCATTGCTGTCGTCCAATTTTCCAATTTTCAGGAAAAATACAAAACTGATCCAAAACAAAATTATCTGCCAGTAACAACAAATACAAGACAATAACAGAGGCAGACATTTATCCCACGATTTTGCAACCCATTTTTTCACCCAGTGTCAATTATCTCACACACACACACACACACACACACACACACACACACACACACACACACACACACACACACACACACACACACACACACACACACACACACACACACACACACACACACACACACACACACACACACACACAGATCACCTCTCGACGGCTGGCTGATATTGTTTCTTAATGAATGTTTGACAATGCTGGTGAGGGCGGGACGTTCCCACAGGACAGCCAATCAGGCGTGAGAGAGAGCTTATGACCCCATCCACTTCAGAGTGTCCGGGTCATTTGCTCAACAATTGGTGTTAATCCTGCAAACCTTGTTTATCCAAAAACGGTACTTTTCAGGAAATGGGCTCCATTAGCCAATGGGAAGAGGACAAACAACAGTAATGCACGCTAAATGTCCCATTAGATGCAACCGGACAGCCGAGCTGGGGAATCGCATGTCGAGTAGCAGTGCTAGTTGTGCAACAAAATTATATTTAATTTGCTACCACAGTTGTGAATGGAGAATGGAAATCAATAGAGTAACACTTATGACTGTATGTTGGAACAGTTATCAGGACAATTCATGTACAGTACAGAATGAATAATCAAACCCCCAATTTGAATTGCAGTCCAATGTATGTGTGGGGACACTGCAGTCTAATGTATGTGTGGGGACACTGCAGTCCAATGCATGCATGTGTGGGGACACTGCAGTCCAATGTATGTGTGGGGACACTGCAGTTCAATGTATGCATGTGTGGGGACACTGCAGTCCAATGTATGTGTGGGGACACTGCAGTCCAATGCATGCATGTGTGGGGACACTGCAGTCCAATGTATGTGTGGGGACACTGCAGTCCAATGTATGCATGTGTGGGGACACTGCAGTCCAATGTATGTGTGGGGACACTGCAGTCTAATGTATGTGTGGGGACACTGCAGTCTAATGTATGTGTGGGGACACTGCAGTCTAATGTATGTGTGGGGACACTGCAGTCCAATGTATGTGTGGGGACACTGCAGTCTAATGTATGTGTGGGGACACTGCAGTCTAATGTATGTGTGGGGACACTGCAGTCTAATGTATGTGTGGGGACACTGCAGTCCAATGTATGTGTGGGGACACTGCAGTCTAATGTATGTGTGGGGACACTGCAGTCCAATGTATGCATGTGTGGGGACACTGCAGTCCAATGCATGCATGTGTGGGGACACTGCAGTCCAATGCATGCATGTGTGGGGACACTGCAGTCCAATGTATGTGTGGGGACACTGCAGTCCAATGTATGTGTGGGGACACTGCAGTCCAATGTATGCATGTGTGGGGACACTGCAGTCCAATGTATGTGTGGGGACACTGCAGTCCAATGCATGCATGTGTGGGGACACTGCAGTCCAATGTATGTGTGGGGACACTGCAGTCCAATGTATGCATGTGTGGGGACACTGCAGTCCAATGTATGTGTGGGGACACTGCAGTCTAATGTATGTGTGGGGACACTGCAGTCTAATGTATGTGTGGGGACACTGCAGTCTAATGTATGTGTGGGGACACTGCAGTCCAATGTATGTGTGGGGACACTGCAGTCTAATGTATGTGTGGGGACACTGCAGTCTAATGTATGTGTGGGGACACTGCAGTCCAATGTATGTGTGGGGACACTGCAGTCTAATGTATGTGTGGGGACACTGCAGTCCAATGTATGCATGTGTGGGGACACTGCAGTCCAATGCATGCATGTGTGGGGACACTGCAGTCCAATGCATGCATGTGTGGGGACACTGCAGTCCAATGTATGTGTGGGGACACTGCAGTCCAATGTATGTGTGGGGACACTGCAGTCCAATGTATGCATGTGTGGGGACACTGCAGTCCAATGTATGTGTGGGGACACTGCAGTCCAATGTATGCATGTGTGGGGACACTGCAGTCCAATGTATGTGTGGGGACACTGCAGTCTAATGTATGCATGTGTGGGGACACTGCAGTCCAATGTATGTGTGGGGACACTGCAGTCCAATGTATGTGTGGGGACACTGCAGTCCAATGTGTGTGTGGGGACACTGCAGTCCAATGTATGTGTGGGGACACTGCAGTCCAATGTATGTGTGGGGACACTGCAGTCCAATGTATGTGTGGGGACACTGCAGTCCAATGTGTGTGTGGGGACACTGCAGTCCAATGTATGTGTGGGGACACTGCAGTCCAATGTGTGTGTGGGGACACTGCAGTCCAATGTGTGTGTGGGGACACTGCAGTCCAATGTATGTGTGGGGACACTGCAGTCCAATGTGTGTGTGGGGACACTGCAGTCCAATGTGTGTGTGGGCACTACTGTATAGTCCCCTGTTTCTCAACGCCGGGTTTGGGGACCACTAGTGGTCCAAATGGTCCCATACTGGTCTGTAACTCAGAGTGTATGGAACCGAATGGACCCGTGTTTGCACAATGCAAGTTGGGGTCCCAAAGATTAAACAAAATGTATACTTTGAGTCACAGACCCATAATGGTCCATGTGGGCCCCTGGTGGTCCCCGTGCCAGACATTGAGAACCAAAATACAAAACTGATCCAAGACAAAATTATCTGCAAGTAACAACAAATACAAGACAATAACAGAGGCAGACATTTATCCCACGATTTTGCAACCCATTTTTTCACCCAGTGTCAATTATCTCACACACACACACACACACACACACACACACACACACACACACACACACACACACACACACACACACACACACACACACACACACACACACACACACACAGATCACCTCTCAACGGCTGGCTGATAATGTTTCTTAATGAATGTTTGACAATGCTGGTGAGGGCGGGACGTTCCCACAGGACAGCCAATCAGACGTGAGAGAGAGCTTATGACCCCATCCACTTCAGAGTGTCCGGGTCATTTGCTCAACAATTAGTGTTAATCCTGCAAACCTTGTTTATCCAAAAACGGTACTTTTCAGGAAATGGGAAAGACATTATAATAAATGCCTTCTATTGCATCTGACATAAGTGTATTATTGAAAATCTAATCTTCATGTACCATATTGAGCACTTGTGCTGTTTCTGACATCAGTTCATGTTGACCTCCATATTCATAATGACTCCATTTGACTCCATACTGTATACTGTATGTGTATTTGACCCGGGCTCAGTTCCCCAAGGGACTGACTGACTGACTGACTGCCTGCCTGCCTGCCTGCCTGCCTGACTGACTGACTGACTGACTGACCCACCCACACATTGGGAAAAGTCTAACTCATAAAAAACATCTCTCATTTTAGATGTTAGCTTTTTTTCATTCATTGGTTTAGAACAGTGGTTCTCAAAACTAAAAGATATACAAGCTCACAGCACTTGTACTTTTTTTTAAATGTTTGGAATCAGAAAAACATTTTCTGCCAAATACACGCAAAAGTCTGAGTACTACTGATTTAGAAGGCATTTGTAGAATGGGCCTCAGGTCTTGATGGCTGATGGGTAACAGGATGGAGACCTGGAGATACAAGGTTTCTCCCTTTCAGCACCTTGTTTACAGTATCACAGACCACAGGGGAGACACGGGGGTTAGTGTTCAGAATACTGATTGGTGTTTTGAATTCAAATCCAGTGTTACTTTGGACTGTTACTCTGCTAGCCGAAATGGCTGCAATGACACAATGTCGCTGATTAAATTCAACTAATTATCGGCGTTAAGTGCGTGACCAATGAGAGTATCAGCTCATCATCTGCATTTAACGCGACGCATGGGTACTGAGGGTGAATGGGTACCGCAGTGAACTGCCATTAAAAATGGTTGCGGGTTTGATGTTAACCATACATTCAAGGTCCTAAAGTTATGGTGGACCTTATGCTGGGAATACACACACACACACCACACACACACAGACCATTGGAGAGTCCTCCTTCAGTGCTAGTGTGTCCCACAGGGCAGCACGGTGTACCAGTGTCATGCCATATGTCATAATGTGCTCACGCAAACATTTGAGAGACATGTCGGGAGACATACGGACGAACACTGTCTAGAACACTCTTCTAGACGCTCTTCGGTGTGTGAATGGAACGTTTATTTTTATGTTTTGTATGAAAATGTCTGAAAATAAAGAAACAAGCTCTCGTTTATGAACAGCTATAATCAGTTTGTGTGCTTCAGCCTCTGCCTCGATCAGCTCACAGCTTCACTGTGTTCAGAGTATGCAGCCAATACGGCTTCACAGTGTTCAGAGTATACAGCCAATACGTCTTCACGGTGTTCAGAGTATGCAGCCAATACGGCTTCACGGTGTCCAGAGTATGCAGCCAATACGGCTTCACAGTGTTCAGAGTATGCAGCCAATATGGCTTCACGGTGTTCAGAGTATGCAGCCAATACGGCTTCACGGTGTTCAGAGTATGCAGCCAATACGGCTTCACAGTGTTCAGAGTATGCAGCCAATACGGCTTCACGGTGTTCAGAGTATGCAGCCAATACGTCTTCACGGTGTTCAGAGTATGCAGCCAATACGGCTTCACGGTGTTCAGAGTATGCAGCCAATACGGCTTCACGGTGTTCAGAGTATGCAGCCAATACGGCTTCACGTTGCGGCGTTCAGAGTATGGGTTTTATGCGTACGGTTTTAAGTCTCCCATTGGCTTAGGAGGCAGCCAATCATGACTAGGTTACAATCATGGTTAGGCTAAGCTAGAGAGTAGATCAACATGTTGTCCAGTCGCTTTGCAAGCAGCTGGCAAAAAGGTTAACCAGTTGAGAACTATAGTATCCCTAATATGGGGGAAACATAGAAGATAGCTATCTGGACATGACGCTAGTATGGGCCTGACACTAGTATGGGCCTGACACTAGTATGTTGTTGGAACTTACCCCCAATCCAACCATTGATGCATGGGTACCAAGCAGAAAGGCACTGGGTAACATTTTTATAGTCTTTGGGGTGACATGGGCTGGGAATTGAACCGCAACCTCCCAATCTCAGAGCGGACACTCTTTTTTATATCATTATTTTTCATAACCAAAGTTTAAAAGTTAGATATTACCCAAATTTGGAGATGTCATAGACAACTGACATCATAGATGACTGGTCACATGAAGTTAGGGTTGCCAACTACCTGACATTCTAATGATATCCATTTCCAGAAATAAAAATCACACGTGTGAAAAGTGAGGGGCGCAAGATGTATTTATATTGGTCATATGACGATTTACGTCATACTGTAAGTGCTCGAAACAAACATTAAAAATCCTATATTTGGCTGCCATATAGCGCGCTTCAATAAGGAACACCCAGAATAATGCACAATGTGTGTCCCTCATCACTCAGCTCAATAAGGCAAACGTCTTTTAGTTTCCAAATAAGGGACAATTCCATTATTCACCGGACAGCTGGCAACCTTAATCCCAAAATCCACCTGATTTGTGTGTGCGTGCGTGCGTGTGTGTGTGTGTGTGTGTGTGTGTGTGTGTGTGTGTGGAATTGGAGAAGCAGCAGTGTCTTCCAGAGTACTGAGGAACTCCTCCAGACC
This sequence comes from Electrona antarctica, assembly GCF_951216825.1. Taxonomy (NCBI): domain Eukaryota; kingdom Metazoa; phylum Chordata; class Actinopteri; order Myctophiformes; family Myctophidae; genus Electrona; species Electrona antarctica. The sequence goes on along the minus strand of NC_136800.1, from coordinate 27,737,669 downwards.
TATATCCCAGCATGCACCTGGCCCACATGGGTCTGGCGGTCCGCCAGCATTAGCATATCAAAGCTGCATTTGATTGCTGTACAGTGGGAAAAAAGAGAGCTAGCACTTCACTTCCATGCATTGTACGCAAGCACGCACACGCAAGCACGCACGCACGCACGCACGCACACACACACACACACACACACACACACACACACACACACACACACACACACACACACACACACACACACACACACACACACACACACACACACACACACACACACACACACACACACACACACAGGCTAATACTACACAGAGACAACAATATTGTGTACATTTTAGGCCTAATTTTAACAAATTCTGAATGACGTCATATTGTAGTGTGGAGAGAGTCAAACTGAACTGTTTCCGTCATTGGGCTTTAGCACACATTTTAAATGGGTGTGGGTAGAGCCATATAAAAGGAGAGTTGCATCACTCCCGTTCACTTCATCTGACCAGTTTTCTACCGGAAGTTTACGAAATGCACTGGTGTCTATATGAGTGTTTGTCACTAGTTTGAATTACATGAACCATGTGATATTGTTTCTGATCCCTCATTGACGTAAGTTACGCAACTGTCCAATAGAATGCTCTGGGTGTGGGGAAGGATGGGTGGTAAGGGACCTGGAGATTGCATAAGGTTGAGAACAACTGGAGTTGGCACTGTATTGGACCGCTCCCCCCGTCTACACCATATCAATATTCAATATCTTCACCAAAAATAGCCAATATGCAAGCTCACAATGTGGAACTCAAGGTTTTTTTCCCCTGAAAAGTTAAAGCAGGAAATGAAAAAATGGACATAGGAGGTGTTCCACCTGACAGGGGTAATATCACAGCGACAGTATTGATGGACAACCACTTTTCAAAGACACTATTCACTCCACACACACACACACACACACACACACACACACACACACACCCACACACACACACACACACACACACACACACACACACACACACACACACACACACACACACACACACACACACACACACACACACACACACACACACACACACACACACACACACACACATCCACACACATCCATCCACGCCCGCTCCTTTGTTCCCCCATCTTCATATTTTCCTCTTTGTGATGAAAATTGCAGCTGGAACAGTGAACAATGGCCGACAGACAAAGCCTGTCCTCTGAAAACCTTTCATCTGTAGCTTCATGAATATTCCCATTTAGATCTGTTCGCCTGTTTCTCTTTTTTTCTTTTTAAAGCAGGCACCTGGGCGGACTGCTCGTTATAAAGCCGGCATAGAACACTGTAAACATTATGCGATCACAATGAGACCCATTGCACTGCTAAGAACAAAGCGGCCATTTTGTTTCACAATACGTCTTTCACTCATATCAAAGTGGTGGCCTAGAGATACAGCAAATCTGAAATACAGTAGGCCTATGTATTTATTCTTTCTGACTAATGACTGCTCCCCATTGATTATCCCTCGCTTATATATGATTACTTTTATTGTGGATGTTTCATTTTTTTTCTTTCTTTCTTTAAAGGAGCATTCAGTGATTTGTGTGATTTGGAAAACCCCCCGGTCCGCCCGGTAACAAGATGTGCACATGCACGCACTACAGTGGGGGGGACACAAGACAGGCCAACAGCACACACACCAAGGCCCGCCCCGCTCGATCATGATTGGCGGAAGGCCCCTCTCTATCCTGATTGGGTGAAGGCTGGGCCACCTAGCCAAAAACGTCACCAACGGTGACTATGCAAAGCCCATGACGATTGGCCAAAGGGTGGCGCTATAGCACTCAATTGAAAATGCAAACTTTGAACATGCATAGCTCATGAACCGTTTGACCGTTGACAATGATACACATATGTCTCCTCATGCCGAACAACTTTCGTGTTCTGACTTTTGACCTCTGACCTTTAGATCACCCGCCATTTTAAATTATATGAAAAACAGTTAAAATGTATCTCCTCCCAGGAATCTTTGATCAAAATTCACGAAAACTTCTACACGTGAACTTTGGACCTATACGGACAAAAGAATCATAGCACATTTTTCTTAAGTGAAAAAATGAAGTTTTTATGAGCCAATGAAAATTGCTGGTTTGTGAAGATTCTTCTTCTGCCTCTAATTCATACATGTCATATGTCATATGCTTATGTCACTAGTAGAGGGTCATGCCAAATAACACTGAAAGCGTACAAAGAGAAGTTTGTACGTGAAAACACATTGTAGTAATGGATAAAAACATCCCCAAAACCAATACACACAGTTACCGAAAATACTGGATGATGTTACTGTTTAGAATGAGTCAACTGACTGTGTCTGCATAGCTTAGTTGGTAGAGCTCTTGCCTTTGGAGCAGAGGGTCATGGGTTCAAATCCGGGTAGCGACAACTCAGCTCGTGATTCTTATTTGTGCATTATTGTTCTTATTGCGTATTGTCTTCTTTCTTGGTCCCGCCTTATCGCTGCTTGCAGCTATATTTCTTTCTTTCTTTCTTTCTTTCTTTCTTTCTTTCTTTTTGGTAGTGCAGTTTGACCCACCAGTTTTGGAGATATGTCTTATAGAGCACTGGCGTATTTGAGGCTCCGCAAGCGATGCACCGCTCACTCACTCATATAGTTATAACTAACTAACTAACTAACTAACTCTGCAATAGATCCTGCAGGTTGGCCCACCCATTTTACACACAAAAATAATCAAAAGCAGCAGATCTGCTGTACAAGCTGGAAAAGCGACACAGAGCGACGTGGTTTGGACTATAGGTTTGGACTATAGTACGTAGATCTGCGACTTTTAATGCTTTTGAATTTGAATCCTGAAAAGTAACAGTTTTGGACATATGAGGTTTCCACCCGACAGAGACAAGATACATAATTGTTGTTGTAGTTGAGCACACACACACACACACACACACACACACACACACACACACACACACACACACACACACACACACACACACACACACACACACACACACACACACACACACACACACACACACACACACACACACTAAAGGTGATCAATTGATCATAATTGGCTCCTGCTTGCAGCCAGTATTGATCTGTCACAACAATAGACCCCTCCCCATCTCTCTGCACTCTCTGGCCTTATATCCCTCCCTCCCATATTTTCACCCCAGACGCCGTTTGTCACCATCCTCCTTTCCACCCCCTTCCCCTCTCTCGATAAGTGTGTTCACTGCTGTCTCTCGCCCCTCAATCGATAGCAGAGCTGAGACACTCAGCAGTCAAATATATATATATATGACCGCCGTAGTCTGAAAACCCACCTTTTCAGACTCCATCATGGCCCATAGCACTTACCCTACCCCCTTAGATAGCATCTTTGTAGACTTAGATAGCATTTGATACAGACTTATAGCATGTTATGTAGACAGCACTATAATTGCATTGTATGTAGTCATAGCACGTCATAGTACATATGTATAGCATAGTATAGTATATATGTATAGTTTATATGTATAGTTTCATTATATAGATATTCCACTGTTACGTTCTTAGCTTACGCACGTTTCATGATAAATGCTTTTTGTTTTCTTGCTTAATGTAAATCGCTCTGGATTAAGAGCGTCTGCTAAATGCCTAAATTGTAAATTGTAAATTGCAGAGAGAGAGAGAGAGAGAGAGAGAGAGAGAGAGAGAGAGAGAGAGAGAGAGAGAGAGAGAGAGAGATTTGTGTTGCTCTGTAAACGATTTGAATTTGAGAAAGATGAGACAGAATTGACAAGAATGCTTAACTTGTGTTCTATTTGGGACACATTCTTAAGCAATCAGGATTAGTCTTTGTGTCTTTGTGTATTTCACTAATTCTATATCGTGGCACAGAAGTATAGCAGAAACTGCTGATCTACATGCTCGCTTCACAATGCGTTGTGAGCGTGTTGATCGGATATATATAATTAATGTGGTTAAGTGTGTCTATGTGTTTTATGAATATTGAACGAATGAAAAGTAAAAAAAAACAAAAACAAAACATGAGCTTGCGACAAAATAATATCTACATTGGATCCATTGAGTTCTCTTTTCCATTCGCTGAAAAGTTACCATTTTGGATATACAAGGAGGTTTCCATGCACCTGCCATTCATATATGCACGATGTATTGAAATAACGTTGGAAAAAAGTCTGAATATTTTCAGCACCAATCTTGCATAGGGTATGGGCCTGCATGGGGTATGGGCCTGCATGGGGTATGGGCCTGGCTCATGGGGTATGGGCCTGGCTCATGGGGTATGGGCCTGGCTCATGGGGTATGGGCCTGGCTCATGGGGTATGGGCCTGGCTCATGGGGTATGGGCCTGGCTCATGGGGTATGGGCCTGGCTCATGGGGTATGGGCCTGGCTCATGGGCCTGCATGGGGTATGGGCCTGGTATGGGCCTTGCATGGGGTATGGGCCGGGCTATGGGGTATGGGCCTGGCTCATGGGGTATGGGCCTGGCTCATGGGGTATGGGCCTGGCTATGGGCCTTGCATGGGGTATGGGCCTGGCTATGGGCCTGCATGGGGTATGGGCCTGGCTATGGGCCTTGCATGGGGTATGGGCCTGGCTATGGACCTGGCTCATGGGGTATGGGCCTGGCTATGGGCCTGGCTCATGGGGTATGGGCCTGGCTCATGGGGTATGGGCCTGGCTCATGGGGTATGGGCCTGGCTATGGGCCTGGCTCATGGGGTATGGGCCTGGCTATGGGCCTGGTATGGGCCTGGCTCATGGGGTATGGGCCTGGCTCATGGGGTATGGGCCGGGGTATGGGCCTGGCTATGGGCCTGGTATGGGCCTGGCTCATGGGGTATGGGCCTGGCTCATGGGGTATGGGCCGGGGTATGGGCCTGGCTATGGGCCTGGTATGGGCCTGGCTCATGGGGTATGGGCCTGGCTCATGGGGTATGGGCCGGGGTATGGGCCTGGCTATGGGCCTGGTATGGGCCTGGCTCATGGGGTATGGGCCTGGCTCATGGGGTATGGGCCGGGGTATGGGCCTGGCTATGGGCCTGGTATGGGCCTGGCTCATGGGGTATGGGCCTGGCTCATGGGGTATGGGCCTGGCTCATGGGGTATGGGCCGGGGTATGGGCCTGGCTATGGGCCTGGTATGGGCCTGGCTCATGGGGTATGGGCCTGGCTCATGGGGTATGGGCCTGGCTCATGGGGTATGGGCCTGGCTATGGGCCTGGCTCATGGGGTATGGGCCTGGCTCATGGGGTATGGGCCTGGCTCATGGGGTATGGGCCTGGCTCATGGGGTATGGGCCTGGCTCATGGGGTATGGCTCAAAGGATTGTTCAGATGTGCGCCAAACATTTGAGAACCACTGGATTAGTGAGCAGGAAGGCGAGGCAGTCGGGAAACATGAAGGTCACCCACTTTACCCCTGATTGGGGGGAGGGAGGGTCGCAATTGCCATGAGACCCAAAATGACGCCCCTGCCTGATTGGCTGTTCAGTGACGTAGCATGTGATTGGCTGGTGCGTTGGCGGTACTCACGTCGGTGACTCCCGCCTCCAGGATGCTGAGTTTGGTTTCTTTCTCCAGCGCTGCCTTCTGACGCACTGCAACCACAAACACGAAAAAAAACACAGAAAAACAAATTAACCCCATATGGTTGAGCGGAGTCCCTCAGGGCTCTATAATAGTGTATTTTCTTTCTTTTTTTCTTCTTTTAATTTTGTTATCGTGGGGAAAGTTTTAGCTGAAAATAGCCAATCGACGAGCTTATCAATCAGACCACACTGCTCCTACAAGTGCATTCATTCATTTCTGTATTCATACAGGTGAATCATGGGATGTTTGTGCACAGGTAATAGAGTGCGAGACAGATGGAGAGACAGATGGACGGGGTATAAACAATGTTTTCATACTCGGTGTTCTGTTGTTTTGCTGTGGTGGAATTAAAATATGAATGCCACAAAATAGAAATACCTTGTTTGGTGGTGGTGGTGATGCTGTGTGTGTGTGTGTGCGTGCGTGCGTGCGTACGTGCGTGCGTGCGTGCGTGCGTGCGTGCGTGCGTGCGTGCGTGCGTGCGTGCGTGCGTGCGTGCGTGCGTGCGTGCGAGAGAGAGAGAGAGAGAGAGAGAGAGAGATAGAGACAGATTGACACACACACACACACACACACAAGGTGATGAAATCAGCACAAAAGTTATGACCACATGAATCCTAATTATTCTGAGGCGGACAAGCATATCTATTTGGTTCTGATTTCATCACATACATTAACGTTTCATTACATGTATTACGATTGCATCACTTGTATTCTGACTTCAAGTGGTTCATAAAATGTCCCTCTGTATTCCTATTTTTTTCCTTCCTTTTCCTTTTTGCCAGGTGTAAACCTGGCTTACAGTCACTAAACTAATGCTTCTCGTTCTAGTAGCGACCTAGTCACGATTGGCTGCCTCCTAAGCCAATGGGAGTCTGAACCCATAGTCTGAAACGCCTCACCGCGGAAGTGAACCCATACTCTGAAGCGCTGCAACGTGGAGCGAGTGGCAACAGCAGCTAATGTTATGAACTAATTGGAGCTACAGGAAAGCCATAACAAAACACAGTGATTGAACCAACAAAAGAACGTCGGAAACGAACAAAAACAACGGCCGGGAGGTTGTGACAGAGAACCACATATTAACAAGTTAATAAAATATAATAATAAAAGGGGGAACGATGCACGATGGAGACAACACTTTTTGCACCTGGCAGGTAATGATACGTGTGTCATTATTGTTTTCTTTGGGGGTTTTTCTTTAACAAATGGAACTCTGGCATATACTTCCCTTTCTTTGCACAGTCTACTTCCCAGAATGCACCATCACCTCTACACCACAGAGTTATATACAAACTAGAGGGCAGACAGCCAGCTATTCATTTGGATTCAAGTTGCTCAGTGGCATTTGAAGCACCCGGAAGTCTGCCGGAGGTATCCCCATTGGCCTCAACATTTAGGCCAATGGGGGGGGGTCCATAGTTGCAGTCCAGAGTTGTGAGCAGAGTCAGCAGACGCACAAGTGTGTGGGGGCAGATAGAAGCATGCGCAGCAGCGTTTTAAATGTGGAAGTATTGCATTCTCAGATTGGACCACCAGGCGACGGCCGCTTCATTGCTCGACCCTGGTTTGGGGGCTTACGTCTAGAGAGACGATTCCAGAGACGACACTCTGTGGGTTTTTGGATCACCACTAGATGGCGGCAGCGCTTCCGATGTAACACCTCAAACACGCACGTAAACATGCATGGTCACGCACGCACGCACATGCATACATGCATGCACACACACACATGTACCGTAAATCCTCAAATACATTCCTTCCTTCAATAAAAAGCCGTCCCCCTATTAATTACCAGGGGTGGCGTTGAATTTCGCCGTATCTGATACCTTCCTGCTCTGGCTGTCTGTCACGTCAGTGTCCAGATGCCGGTGGTCGCGCTACTCGTGGACAACACAACAACAAACTAACAGACAAACTTCGGGAGAGAACGCCACTAAGCACTTTTCATGGCTACGGACAATAAAACGAATTAGCGCAGCAGTCTATAACTGCGGAGGAGGGAGGAAAATGACACAAAACCAAGCAAATTAAATCTACCCCACAGCCTACGACAATGAGTGAGTGTTTGTGACACGACACGCTGCACTCGCAGATCTGCCCTTTATGCAACGAACGTACCGTATGTTCGTTCTATAAACGTTTAAGGAACGAACGCTAAGCTTAGCTTGTTGCTAACGCGTCTCTCTCTCTCTCGCTCTCTCTCTCTCTCTCTCTCTCTCTGTGTATGTACCCCGTTGAAGTTACAAGAGTTAGATGATGATCACTGCAGTGTGGCACTGTTCATATAAACTGCTTTGATATAATAGGAAATAGCCTGCCATATTGTATATTGCATTTTATTATTTGCTTCTGAACTTGTCAGTAGCCTAACTGTAGGCCTAGATACATATTTGAATGTGCAATAAATAGGATGGACCACAGTAGGCTACTGTGGTAGTATATCTCAGTTGAAGTTATATATTTGTGACCAGATTTGACTGAGGGACTGCCATTGGATCTTTTTTTCACGTCATATGAAAGCAGGGAATCATAGCTTCAAATTGACATTGGTTGTTCAAGTTAAATTGATGTGTTGATGTTATTATAGTATTTACCATAGGCAATATTGTTATAAAAAGTTAAAATGACCATTGAGCACCTGCACCTGCACTGTTTAATATTTCATGGACTTGGTTTCAATACATGAGCCCAGTACATTTTACTGGGTTCTAACTGACACAAAATGTGACTTATACATTATGATCGGTTTGAAAAGTAGAAATATAGGCCTCCTTCTTATAGCTTCCTTCCAATAAAAGCCCGGCATCAGAATCGGTAGAGACAAATAAAAGCCCCGGATAATAAATGAGGATTTACACCCTGACAGTCTGAATGAATATGTTACTAATTTCTGCTTTGATCCATTCATAAATATATTTGAGAGTAGAATAGGATAACAGTTTTTGTTTTGTACAGCATGACTTTGTAATGATTTTTTTTTAAAGCAACCGGAAATTACGTCATCACTCCAAAATGGCGGGGGCACTGGGCACTGGTTGTTACTATGGGACTTAATGGGCACTGGGCACTAGTTGTTACTATGGGACTTAATGGGCACTGGGCACTGGTTGTTACTATGGGACTTAATGGGCACTGGGCACTAGTTGTTACTATGGGACTTAATGGGCACTGGTTGTTACTATGGGACTTAATGGGCACTGGGCACTAGTTGTTACTATGGGACTTAATGGGCACTGGTTGTTACTATGGGACTTAATGGGCACTAGTTGTTACTATGGGACTTAATGGGCACTGGTTGTTACTATGGGACTTAATGGGCACTAGTTGTTACTATGGGACTTAATGGGCACTGGTTGTTACTATGGGACTTAATGGGCACTAGTTGTTACTATGGGACTTAATGGGCACTGGTTGTTACTATGGGACTTAATGGGCACTAGTTGTTACTATGGGACTTAATGGGCACTAGTTGTTACTATGGGACTTAATGGGCACTGGTTGTTACTATGGGACTTAATGGGCACTGGTTGTTACTATGGGACTTAATGGGCACTGGTTGTTACTATGGGACTTAATGGGCACTAGTTGTTACTATGGGACTTAATGGGCACTGGTTGTTACTATGGGACTTAATGGGCACTAGTTGTTACTATGGGACTTAATGGGCACTGGTTGTTACTATGGGACTTAATGGGCACTAGTTGTTACTATGGGACTTAATGGGCACTAGTTGTTACTATGGGACTTAATGGGCACTGGTTGTTACTATGGGACTTAATGGGCACTAGTTGTTACTATGGGACTTAATGGGCACTAGTTGTTACTATGGGACTTAATGGGCACTGGTTGTTACTATGGGACTTAATGGGCACTGGGCACTGGTTGTTACTATGGGACTTAATGGGCACTGGGCACTGGTTGTTACTATGGGACTTAATGGGCACTGGGCACTAGTTGTTACTATGGGACTTAATGGGCACTGGGCACTAGTTGTTACTATGGGACTTAATGGGCACTGGGCACTGGTTGTTACTATGGGACTTAATGGGCACTGGTTGTTACTATGGGACTTAATGGGCACTAGTTGTTACTATGGGACTTAATGGGCACTGGTTGTTACTATGGGACTTAATGGGCACTGGGCACTAGTTGTTACTATGGGACTTAATGGGCACTGGGCACTAGTTGTTACTATGGGACTTAATGGGAGTTTTGTCTCTTGTCTATCTACTACCCAGAATGCACCATCACCTCTATACAGTGTCTATCTACTACCCAGAATGCACCATAACCTCTACAGTACATTTAGAGTAACAAACAAAAGAATGACAAGAGAAAAAGGATGGAGAGAGCGAAGGAGGGAGCATGTGTGTGTGTGTGTGTGTGTGTGTGGGGGGGGGGGGGGGGGATTCTTCATTATTTCCCTCCAAAACGCACGCGCACACACACACACGCACGCGCATGCGCACACTCGCACGCGCACGCGCACGCGCACACGCACACGCACACGCACACGCACACACACACACACACACACGCTTCATTTGTCACCCGGCCTGTCCCAGAGTTTTTGCTTTATGTTAACTCAATGTATCACAGACGCCTTGAGGGAGGGAGGGGGGCTCCCAAATTCATTCATTTTTCAACAATGACAAAAGGGGACAGGGTGTGTGTGTGTGTGTGTGTGTGTGTGTGTGTGTGTGTGTGTGTGTGTGTGTGTGTGTGCGTGCGTGTGTGTGTGTGTGTGCCAGTGTGCGTCCATGCACCCACACTGTGCGTGCGTGCGTGCGTGCGTGCGTGCGTGCGTGCGTGCGTGCGTGCGTGCACACAATGTATAGATCAAATGGATTGGGTCTTTTTTATACAGCATGCACGCACAAATGCACACACGCTTGTGCTCTTGCCTGCCCTGCGCACACACAGACTTGAATTGCATGAATGCACGCACATGATGCACACACATGCATTAATTTATTTGTCAGGAATACATTGATGGTGGGCCCTCATTTTCACTGATGCCAATATTGCATTAGGCCACAATAACAGCAAGGCTGCAACAGTTAATCAAAGTAATCCATTCAAAAACATTGGTCATTTAATAATCAATGATCAATCCCAATTTTTGGCAAGTCATTATAGACGAAAAGCTTCTGAGCAAATTAATTATTCCACTGCCCGCTATGTGGTATAGCAGGGGTTCTCAACGTTTTTGGCCGGGGACCCCCGAAAATGCTTTGGCAACGTCTCGGAACCCCTGTGGTATAGCATAAGCACAGCTCAGCCATGCCAGCCTTTGAGTGATCGTTAGCATGAGCACACACTGTTTACCTCTCGTCAGAAACGGTTACATGTCCGGAGCGATGCGAGACAAAGTCACAAATGAAATCCGATCATCGGGATGCGCGACGGCTCACCATGGACAGCGCTCAAAGCTTTAGAGATACAGGGCTTTGAAAATCCCATAGCTGGTGAGGACGGTGGCGTTGCATAGCAACCGGAGCAATGCTAAAAGGTAAATTGACAGTCGCCGCTTTCATATAGTATACGGGGGTCTACGAACATGTACGTAGTTGGCACCTGCCACTGCCATACCCTAGGGGTCTGAATATGTTTGTAGATGGCAGAAAAATAATTAATAATACAAAAATTAACAAATAGTGAAAATAACTATGAAGTATTACTTCATAATCAATAGCTGCTTCCCACTAATACACCAAACATAGAATACAGTACAAACACAATGCATATACAGTAATAAAATCACTTAAAGCAGTTACATACTGAGGCAGGGAGGTTTGTAATCATGCTTTTAAATTCTTAGATCAGTAAAACATTGATTTTCAAGTATAGTAATACAAGTACACGCACGCACGCACGCACGCACGCACGCACGCACGCACGCACGCACGCACGCACGCACGCACGCACGCACGCACAGGGTGTATTTCAGTGGTATAATGAGAGACGGCAGCCGTCCAACATGGGGTCGCGACCCCACGGCCGCATGGAGCTGTAATCACATGACCCTGCATGGACCCACACATAAACACTCACACACTGCTGGCATGATATGATGCTGTCCAATGGAAACCTGGTATGTCCAAAGCTGATACTTAGCATAGCCTGCGTTCCAACGGATCCAATGTTTTTTCTTATTTAGTCACAAGCTCTTGTTAATACGTTGCATTGGTTACATTTATATAAAACCTACAGACCTACAAGCTCCCAACACGTCACAATGCAATATGTTGCAAGCTTTTTTTAGATTTGGTCTTTTTGTTACATTTGCATGACACACACACACAAAAAATGTTAGTTTGGCTGGAAGGGGGGTGCGGAGGGTGCTCCAGCACCCCCTGCTGGTGGAGAGGATAATTTTTTGACATGTCTACCAGAGCGTGCAGATTGCACAGCGAGTGAGTTGACCGATAGACACAACAACATGACGAGACAGCAAAAACGTATTGTAGTTTTACTTTCACCTGCACCAAGTGGTTTAAAGAAATCTACTGTTATTATGATTAACTCGGTTAGTCGGTTACTCGGATGAGGAGGTGGAAATAACAACACAGCAACAACTAATAGTAAGTATAACAGGTGTGTGTGTGTGTGTGTGTGTGTGTGTGTGTGTGTGTGTGTGTTAGAGAAATGTTTTTTTTTCTTTTCTTGTAAAGCTGCCGCTGTGAAGGACTTGTGTGTTTTGGAGAAACACACGAGGGGTGATGTTTGTCGAGTGTTTGTGTTGGAGCGTATCAGTGCGGCAGCACAGTTCATATTCAGCTTCTTCCAGAGAGAGATCATAGATGGAGACACTACAAAACACTGCTGCTCTCTCGCTCTCTCTCTCTCTCTCTCTCTCTCTCTCTTTTTTTTCCCTCTCACTTCTTTCCATCACTTCCGTACATACACGCCTAGAAGACCCCATCATTTTGGAATTGCGTTTGGGTGAGTTTGGGTTTGACATTATTTACGATTCTGTGCTGTTGGATTAAAACTCGGACGGGGCTCAGTTGGCAACGTTCGACACGGCAACTCGGCTTGGTGGTGCACTGGTGTCTCTCGTGGTTCAAGTTCGGTAGAGACGGCGCTCCTCCGTCACAATCTATAGACTCTATGGGGAGGATTTCAGTGCAATATGTACGGATTTTGGGGTTTTCTATGCGTGTATGTATAATGGTAATGCCAATCTGTGCTATTTCACAGTGTTTGGGTGAGACCAGGTTGGGCTTCCGTTTCAGACTGAAATTTCTAAATAAAATGACTGAAAAAGCCATCGCAGTCCAACTTTAACATCACACTAACAGTATACTGCTGTTAACGCATTCCGCACCGACATGGTGACTTGCTACCTTGTACGTACTATTATTTTAAAGAACAATTAAAACAGAGTGAAAATAGTCGATCTACAAGCCAACACAAAGGTTTCTAGATCTGCTGTTTTCACCACTGTTGTGCCGTAAAGGTTAAATATGGCATAGTGGTAAAGTGCCTGCACCAATGCGGAGGTTGGGAGTTCGAAGCCACCACGGTGCATCTGGCTTTGTAGAGCGTCTATAAGAACACATTTATTGGCCCACGTTCGGGGAGGGAAGCCGGGCAGGGTGATAATTATCACGGCACATCCTATGGGCAGCACCAGGGAGTGTTGGGCGAGAGGTCTGGAGTAGGTCACAGGTTCTATGTCCTACCGGTGGGGGCTCCTCACTTAGCTGCAGGTGGAATCAGTAGGATACAACAGCAGTGACAACACAGAAATGTGTGTGGGGAGGAAATAATTGGCACATAACGACTAAATTGGCGAGAAAAAGAGGTAACAAGCAATAAACAAAAAAAACCAACAGCTTGTTGTGCCACAGCTGTGACATTGTATGAATAAACACAGTGAAATAAATGGGGCTCAGACCAGAGTGAGTATAGCGTGAAATTAATACATTATCGCTGCGCTAACGGCATATCGTTATTGAAATACCACTACAGGTCAGCGGCCTGTTAGTTGTTGACGTGGGGCTCACTAATTGATTGTGTGTGTGTGTGTGTGTGTG
>NC_136800.1:27669030-27719030 GCF_951216825.1 Electrona antarctica | reverse complement strand
CTCTCTCTCTCTCTCGCACGCACGCACGCACGCACGCACGCACGCACGCACGCACTCACGCGAGACAGACAGACAGACAGACAGACAGACAGACAGACAGACAGACAGACACACACACACACACGTTTGCATAGACATTCACATTCTCTGCCTTGATTTTCTGCAAGAGCATCCGATGTGGAGAAAAATGTGTGCTGTGTGGACCTTGGTACTATACAGTACACACTATACTCACTCCAAACAGCCACACTTCTAAATAGCGTACATAGCGTTCTTTCTTTCATTTCTTTCATTTTACATGTTGAATTGAAATTGTTTGGATTCTCTAGTGCTCCAGTCTGAAGCCTACTTCAGAGCGCTGCGCTTCACAACACAACGAAACACTTTCAGAATGTTGCAGAGGAAGGTCACGGTGATCTGAACTGCCATGCAGCCTGATTGAGTTGCAAGACAACACATTGCTGGCCAATGACGAGATGGGCTTTCAGTGGTTTACGGTATAGAGGGTGCTCTACCGCAGCCTGTGGATAATCCCAGAATCAACAAAGAAGTGTACACCCAGAAATCAAGTGATCAGAAATTTGTTCAGCTTGTTTAGGATAATGCCAAAAGATTTCTCTGGTTTTTGGTGGTTTGGGGCGAAAACAAGTCACATCCAACTGCCCATAACTATAGAATGGATTATCGTGGCGGCGATAATACTATACAAGACTCTACTGTGTCTTTCAAAGCGTGCGTCCGTCCGTCCGTCCGTCCGTCCGCCCGCCCGCCCGCCTCTCTCTCTCCACAGTCAGTGACGACTCAACCCCTCCCAGGACCGTGGCGATACAACAAATCAAAGGGCCCCATGAGATTTGCACGCGTAACACAATTAAGAAGACAAAACGGAGGTCTCCTATCGTCCTATCAAATAGTTACGCTCAGCGCACCGAACGGAACATTAATCATTTCATAACCGAGCGCACCAGTCTACAGGCTGGGAGCGTCTGTTGAGCAACATGCAATGTCATTTCCGTTTGGGACGTCATCCAAAGTGGTCCCCGTCCATTTTAATAGATGGGATGAAAAATCTTAAAACGTGAATAACTCTTGATCTAAATCAATGCTTCAAATCCTAAACAAAGATGATGTTTTTGCCGGCCCATCACAGTCCCGTCGCTTGTCGCGTTAGAAGTAATCAAACCTCCCGTTGTTGTCGATCCCCTCGGGGGTGTTTTGGCTACATCTAGCTACTTCTAGCTATGCCAAGATCGCGCGGCGCAACCTTGAAATAGGCTCTGAAGCCGCAAATCGCTAGGCGCCCCGATTTAATGGTTCCAAATACCCCCGGGCAGTCAGAGTGTTAATCAGAGAGTACAGTGGGCGGATAAGAAAAACTTTCTCTCCTGCAGAGATGTAATCCATAACAAACATGTTAACACATATAATTTAATACTAAACACATGCACAGAAAAAAATGGAACGACTAAACGCAGAGATAAAAGATTGTTCTCTCAACAACGAGGCGTGTATGTTTTGTGTGCATGTGTGGACCCAGAACACGCACGCACACACACACGCACACGCACACGCAAATCCCTAGCGATGGTGGATGTTTTGTAGTGAGTGCAGGAAGCCCAGGGGCACGCAGAGAAAAGTTGAGGGTTCTCCATCATGCCAGCTGTACCAGGATCAGTGTTGGCATAAACACCTCTGCCGCACGCACATGGGTGCGCGCGCAAGCACACACACACACACACACACACACACACACACACACACACACACACACACACACACACACACACACACACACACACACACACACACACACACACACACACACACACACACACACACACACACACACACACACACACACACACACACACACACAGTCACACACACGACAGCAAAGGCCTCAGGCAGCTCCACTTTATAGGCATTTTAACAACAAAGATGTTTTCAGATGGTGGCTCCGCAGACGTATTCATTTGGGCGGTCCATGACCTGGAAATGTTTGAGAACCACAGCTTTGAACAACATTAAAGCTGCTATATGCAATAATATGGCAAAATGTTAATGTTTTTTTTTTGGTATTCCAACAGCCAGTAATGAGTAAAAAAATCTGCATTCAAAGATGTTCCTAGAAGCTTTGTCATTGGTCGAAAAAAACCCAGATCGAAATGACTAACCAATCAGGAAGTAGACAGACAAAAAGGAAGCAAGGCCAAATAAGCTACACTGACACAAAACGATTATTTTTGTGTTCTTTTTTTTTTTTTATTACATTTAAGTAGTGAAAATAGCCAAGCTCACAACACGTCGCGGCGGGTTGTGTTGTGAGCTAGTGTTATGTGCAACACTTAATTTACCAAAATACTAGATAGAACATAAAAAAAGGAAACCAATTAAATATTAATTCTGTATTTGGCACTTTATTATAATTTTCGTAAAGCCTTTCATAGTTTCCATGGGGATGTGGCGTAGTGTGTGAGCACGCACGCACGCACGCACGCACGCACGCACGCACGCGCGCGCGCACGCACGCACACGCACACGCACACGCACACGCACACGCGCACACACACACACACACACACACACACACACACACTCGTGTGTGTGTGTGTGCTGCTTTCAACCAGCAAATATTACATCACACTTGGCTATAGTCCACCGTTTCCCAACGTCTGGTCCGA
This sequence comes from Electrona antarctica, assembly GCF_951216825.1. Classification (NCBI taxonomy): domain Eukaryota; kingdom Metazoa; phylum Chordata; class Actinopteri; order Myctophiformes; family Myctophidae; genus Electrona; species Electrona antarctica. The sequence goes on along the minus strand of NC_136800.1, from coordinate 27,716,349 downwards.
GGACCACCCGCAGTCCAAATTAGTGGAACCCTCACTCTACACTGTAAAACATAATACTCTGACAGTGTACAAATAAAATGGACCCACAACCATTTTGTGCACTGCCTCTGAACCCAATGTTGAGAAGCCGTTTTCTGCACCCAGGCGGAAAACATTTGCTTTTGGATATGAAGCCAATACGGAATTCACTAATGCTGCAGTTCTCAATAATGGCCTAGAAGGTGTTGCCGTTTCCCTCCCTCCCTCCCTCCCCCTCCCTACAGCTGCAAAAGCAACACATTCTCACTCTCAAGACCCCGGTCATGCACGTCAAACATTTGCCGCTTTGGTTACATCCTGTCCTGTGCAGTCGCGACATAAAGCCTACACGGGCTGTGCAGTCGACGCGCTGTGATTGGCCAGTCGCTGTGATTGACAGCCTAAACCTAAACCTAACCTTAACCTCAGTAAAACTATACCTAACCTTAACCTCAGTACACTTAACTTGCCTGCGGGCATGGTTATAAGCACAACCCATGTAGGAATTAGTATATGTACTGTAGCTGTGCAGTCACTATAGTACTAGTTGAGAGTGACAATAATATGTTGGCAAAATAATGTATATTCCATTGGAGTCAATATGGTGACTTGACACGACTTTACATTGGTTTTATTACCTTAGTTAGCCTGCATTGGTTCTCAAACTGAGGTCTGGAGACCCCCAGGGGTCCTTGGGGGGTACGAGGTCCCCAGCTGAATTAGTTAATATAGCGGCACAATCATTCTAACCACTTTTCTAACCACTTTATCCATGTTTTATACTTTGGCAATTCAAAATCTCGGCTCCCTTTGCCCATGATGTATGTGTGGAACATGGAGAAGCCTCCAGCCTGCAGAATGACATCACACTTTATTGTCTGTTCTGTTATCACTCATTTGCCATCTCTCTCCTCCTCTGGTAACCAATGGCAACGGCTCTCTGAAACATTGTGATTGTGTGTTCTGTGCATGGATTCCTCACAGGCAGGCAGACAAGCAGACAGACAGACATCAGCAATATGTAGCAAAATATCTCTCATCCACAATACTCTCTCTCTCTCTTTCTCTTCATCTTCCTCATCGTTCATCCCCCCCATCCCCCCCCCCCACACACACACACACACACACAAATGATCAGATTGTCCACACATATACACACACACTCACACGTGTGTCCATCAAGGTGACCTCATTAGGACAGTGTTTAACGCCTGTCGTTGAGCATCACACGCCACGCCCGTCAAAACCAACGAGGACAGAAGATGCATCGCCATGACAACTGGCACGCACTTGCGCGCGCACACACACACACACACACACACACACACACACACACACACACACACACACACACACACACACACACACACACACACACACACACACACACACACACACACACACACACACACACACACACACACACACCCACACCCCTCCTCCTCCTCCTCCTCCTCCTCCTCCTCCTCAGCAGAGCAGGAACGAGACCCTGGGGGTCACCTGTGTGTATGTCTGGACACCAGGGTGATCCCATTAACAGCAGCTCTGAACCATACTGCCTGTGTGTGTGTGTGTGTGTGTGTGTGTGTGTGTGTGTGTGTGTGTGTGTGTGTGTGTGTGTGTGTGTGTGTGTGTGTGTGTGTGTGTGTGTGTGTGTGTGTGTGGACCCATTGACCTCACAGGATGTTTGGCGGTCTGTATCAGAGATAAGCTGCTGCAGCAGAAAATAGTTGATAACAGACTTTAAACCTGTTAAGATTAAAAAAAAATGTAGGTCCATATTAGGCGATATACACAGTATGCACTTTTTCTATTCACTGTTTCTGGCAATGTTGACAGTTTTTGTCTATAATCGCATGCCTAGAACCCCATGTTGAAAGAGGTTAATGTCATAGACTACTGTGTATATTTTTCACCCAAAAATGTGGTGGCTGGGCAGCCTTCCAGTGTAGGAGAATCCTAGCCTGGTTAATAAACCAGACCGAATCAGCCGTTGGCAAAAAAAAATTGCCTACCAGCGGATTACGGTCTGGCGAGGCTCAGTAGCACGCCTCTTTCCTACAACCGAGAACAGGTCGGACCAATCGGGACACGGTATGCAATATGGGCGGGCTTTGGTACAGTGACGTTCAATGCTTGAGACTTTTGACTGACAGTAGCTCTGACCAATTGCGTCAAAGAGAAAATGTTTGAACCCGCCCCCCGGGAAATGAAATCCAAGTGGAGCCAGCCCAGACTAATATACCGCAACAGTGTTGTGTGATTAGTCTGGCTTATTAGCCAGGCTAGGAGAATCCTGCGTTTGGCTAATAAGGATGTGAAAGCCACAATGTCTGTTTTTATGGGGTCCAGACGCAGAGACTCAGCAGCAGGAGTGCCACAGACGGCCAGCAGAGGACATGGCTGCATGGCGACCCCCCGAGCACCTCACACTGCGTGAAAAGAGGAGAACAACGGGCAATTATGGGCACTGTTTCCTGTAATATACACATCCGTATTCCATGCTTTTTGTGCAGCGTCAGAAAGAGCCTTAAAGATTGATTCCCAGTATAAGCGCAGTTTGGGGCAGCAAAAGAACATGTGTGAACAAGGTCGCATGAGGAGACATGGCATCGATCACACTCGTCTGTAACATTTGGATATATAGTGGACAGCCTCGCTTTAGAATAATGGATTCTGTGTAAAACATTAAATTGGATTAGACAGAGACGAGCACAGGAGGTGGTGGAACTAAGCCTGTCGATTGCCCCATCCCACCATTTCTGAGTTAGTAGAATACCCAATTCTTGGGAAACAATTACCTTCTGTGGAAGTAACAGAGTTAATAAGTCCTCCCAGGGCTGAGTGGGAGGTAGCTCAGGAAAGCCAGTAAACTTGCAAAAGATGTAGTGTCTAATTAGCAAATATCTGAAAAGTTGTGATTGGGGTGAATCTAGAGCTCAGGGAGGTGAAACTGCAAAAAGTGCCCTCAGCGTATAAGTGCCGGAAGGTCTTAATACCCTTACGCTTCCATATGGAGAATGCCTGGTCTAATAAAGAAGGGGGGAAATGCATGATTGTTCTGGATGGGGCCCTGAATATGGAAGCAGATGTGAACTTAAAGTGACGACGGAACTGGTACCAAAAGTGTTTAGCACTACTGGGTTATTGGTATATAACAAGATGCTGTTTACATTTCTGACTAATAAAGTATTCAATCAGTCAATTAAAGTAACTGGTACCCAGCTCTCTCTCTGCGTGCGTGCGTGCATGCGTGCCTGTGCGCCTGCATGCGTGCGTGCGTGGTGGTGGTAGCAGGGGTTGGCGCATGTGGTAGCAATGTGGCATGCAGGCGTACACGTGTGGTGGTGGCAACATGGTGTGCACGTGTTGTGATGACATGGCTGGCACGCTGTCAGAGGGGCCTAGCAAAGGAGTGTGCTGCCTGTTAGCTGGCGAACATATCTGTCCTGGTACGCACGCACGCACACAATAAGCTGGTGCCATGCCAACCACAGAGAGAATGAGACAGAGAGCTTGTGTGTGTGTGTGTGTGTGTGTGTGTGTGTGTGTGTGTGTGTGTGTGTGTGTGTGTGTGTGTGTGTGTGTGTGTGTGTGTGCGCGTGTGTGCACCCTCTGAGGAGCAGGTGGTCACTGGGGAGAGCGGTGACATGAGCACACTTCTGCAGGCATGTGGCTGCGACAGCTGATCCAAGTCACTCTCTCTGTCGCACGCACGCACCCACGCACACACGCACACACACACACACACACACACACACACACACACACACACACACACACACACACACACACACACACACACACACACACACACACACACACACACACACACACACACACACACACACACACACACACACACACACACACACACACTATCCTGAGCTTGTAGATCTACTAATTCCCATATTTTTTTAAAGGAACTTGCTTAGGCAATCAAATAGGGATGCCTAATTCAACGATCAAATGATTACATTTTGAATATGTGAAGATATCGGACAGTGTCTCCCTAAAGGCAGTGCATATAACTATTTTAAGGGGAATTTCTTCCTAGCCGTTTTTTTACAAAATTATGTTGATAATATGTATATTGACCAAAATAAATAAATAAAAAGGAATATATAGGGCGCTGGTCCTTTAAGAAAAGGGTAGTCTAACGTCAGCTCACCGGAAGAGTTACAGCAACAACACTCCATGGACTAACCTTTCATATCATCTAGAACAGATGTAAACAAAAAAGAAAACAAATTGCATGATTGAATAAGAGTTCTAGCGTTTGACCCGCACGGACGGTAAATCCACTAATTGGGTATGGAACGCTCGCCGCTCGGCATGTTTTTTTGGGGTCTATTTCAGTGACGAATGGATACGTGTCTTCATATACGGAATAAGAAAACAGCTTGTGTGCAATTCCCCTTTAATTCTGCCTGGGAACTAATTTTCTACATGTATTTCTACATTGTGGTACGTAAAAAAAATAGTATTTCTTCGACCAATGTTCAGAGCAGACATGTATTCAGACCAACTAGTAGTGGTTGTCACTGAGTATACACAATGGGGGAGGAGGAAGTGAGTAAATCGGGGAGAAAATGACAAAGAACAAAAACAAAGAGAGACAGGAAAAAAAGGAAAGGACAGTTGATCAAACAAAGCAGTGTGGTGCAGTGCTGTCTGCTGTTGTCAGGAAGACATCTACCCGCACAACACCCACAATGCATCACTGACGAGGACACGTGTTTACTATATGCTATGAGAGAGAGGAGAGAGAGAGAGAGAGAGAGAGAGAGAGAGAGAGAGAGAGAGAGAGAGAGAGAGAGAGTGGATTACACATCATTGTGTGTATTCCGGCACCTGTTCGCCAACTGACCTCGGGAGAAACACCTGTATACAAACAGAGCAACTATACCTTTAGATACATTTGAATAATGTGCTGCTATTTTCCCCACAGGCGTTATAGCATACTTAGTGAATGCAAAACACTGAAATACTGCTGCCATTCGTTGCAAAAGTTTATCCCAAGCTAACCTTTCCTATGCGGATGTATTATTTCTGAGAGAAAAATAACAATTCTTATGGTTCGTGTAAGATAGTTTGCTCTATGTTGCAATGCAACATAGCTCTGTTTACACATTTCTGTATTCCCATATATAACTGTACATACTTGTATTGTTCCCCTTTTGCTTTGGCAATGTAAATGTTTTCTAATGCCAAGAAAACCCCTTTGAATTGAATTGGATTGAGTAGAGAGAGATACAGAGGGAGAGCTCGGGGGGTATTACAGGAGAGGACGGGGAGATATCGAGTAGATCATAGGATAAGAGAGAGACAGATAGGATAGACAGACAGACATAGAGAGAGAGAGAGAGAGAGAGAGAGAGAGAGAGAGAGAGAGAGAGAGAGAGAGAGAGAGAGAGAGAGAGAGAGAGAGAGAGAGAGAGAGAGAGAGAGTCAGGTGTTAATGCAACACCTCTTTCAATGTGTTCCATTAGCCCCCCCACATGCACACCCACCACCACACGTACGCACACACGCACGCACAACAGTCTACTACCGAAATCTGATTTTCAAGCCACAGTCAGGGGCGGAAGTACCGGGGGGGAGGGGGGTGTCGTTTCACCGCGGCCCGTGACTCCAGGGGCCCGGGGCTGTCAGATGATCGATCGACGACCACACATCGTTACACAGTCACTCACGACAGATACCCATTCAAAGCTTTATCTCTCAGGGCGCTACAAATCTATCTACACATTCTGTAAGTTCACTTAAGAAATAAAACTAGTGTTGACTAATCATTACAAGTATAGCTCTTATTTTGAAGAGGAAGTCTGTTTCGGTTGTAGCCTACTTCCATGACAGACAGTTGTGTTTCAGATCATGTTGCCGGGAGGGAGAGACTGACAGACTGTAAACATTAGAAGTGATGCTGGTGGTGGATTAAAACCTGTCTAATATAGCGAGCACCGGTCTAATATCAGATGCGGGGACGAAAGAAATCCCGTAGCCAAGCACTTCAAACAGGCTGGCCACAGCATCAGTGCTCTGAGATATGTCGGTATAGAAAAGGTGGAGAATCCCCCTAGAAGAGGGAATCTGAAACGCCGCCTCTTGCAAAGATAAATGTTGCATATTCATTATCTCAACAGCATGGCTCCTCATGGTTTAAACGAAGAATTCGACCTGAAACCTTTCTTGTAACATGTCTTGTCTTTTAATGGTATTTTATTCCATTTTTATTTTACATACCATATGCTTGTGTCTATTATGTGACTAGCTTTGTGTATGGACTATTTCTGTATTATAGGCATGTCATGTGGTTCTATTTGGTGCATATATTTATGAGTCCCTTGAATATTTTTTTAATATTTGACAGATTCTGACATACCAGGTGATCATTAATCGTCAATTTCAACCCTAAATTAGGGCGGAGCGAGTCTCAGGCTGCTTCACTCACAAACTGACGTGATCGACACCACTTGACGTTGTCCTATGCCAGCACTTATACGCGCTGTTTCAGTATACCTGACGAAGGCCCCTGAGGCCGAAACGTTGTATTGCTTTCCACTCTGTTGTCAATAAATAGTTTTGGGAGCTTTTAAAACGGTGTGCGGATCTCCTCTTTCCTTTCTCGGTGGTGGATTAAACACGTGCTTTTAGCCTAAGTTTATATATTTACCATATGAAAGCCATGCTGCGCATCTTTGACTTAAACAATGTACACACTTTGGAATATACGTTAAACATGGTGGAAGTGGACCCTCTACGGCGGTGGCAGCCAGCATTAGGTGAGTAATTCATTCATTGTAAAAGTATCACGCTGGTAAAATCAGCAGCAGCAGCTGCCCCAAACATTAACAGGTAGGCAGGCAGGCTACAGTACAGTACTGTTACTCACTGTCACTGCCCAAAACATGAACAGGTAGGCAGGCAGGCTACAGTACAGTACTGTTACTCACTGTCACTGCCCAAAACATGAACAGGTAGGCAGGCAGGCTACAGTACAGTACTGTTACTCACTGTCACTGCCCAAAACATGAACAGGTAGGCAGGCAGGCTACAGTACAGTACTGTTACTCACTGTCACTAACAGGTAGGCAGGCAGGCTACAGTACAGTACTGTTACTCACTGTCACTGCCTGCAAGGATGTACTTGGAACTGTTGGCCGCTGTGCCATATAACATTTTAGTTCAGAAGTGGGTCCACCGTGCACTGTAGTGCAGGGACTGCTCCACGGGTATCATGGTTCAGAAGTGGGTCCACCGTGCACTGTAGTGCAGGGACTGCTCCACGGGTATCATGGTGCTTGCCTTGCACACATGCAGCAAGCATACAAAGAAGTGAACTACGATTTGTATTAGCTTGTCTGACACCTTAAACTTAGGCCGCTATCATTTATTGAAAAATTAGGATCTAATTCACGCCAGCATTTTTTAAATTTGAGCTCTTATTTTGAAAAGCCGCCATTTCCGGTCCATGAGCAGTATGTCTTAACCTAGGAAACTACACGGAGCGGACAGGCCTTGTTTACCATCTGAAGCCAGACCGGAGCTCTGCAGAGCTCCAGATCATCATATCTGTGCCGTCAAAGAAACGCTGTTTTGACCAAAATGGCATCTGGGACAAGGAATAGGAGATACAGGCGATTGAAAGAAATGGATAGAATGGATTATTATGGCGACGACGATTTAAGATGGGCGATCCAGTGCTGTGCTAACAACACAGCTAGCTAACCGGCTAACGTGAGTAGCATTATGGCTCGAGCAATCGAACGCGCCATAAAAGCGCAATTGCCGTAGGCCGTCGCCAATGGCGTTAAGCGTCAGTATCAAAATTAGGCTTCAATTGACTTTAATTGTCGGCAATGGCGCTGAAAGTATTAATCAAGTTGAGAGAGCAACTAATCTGCAGTTGCTGGGATATGTTTGTTTTAAAGTGATGTTACGCGACGTCAAGCGTCACCGTCGATATATGGCATCATGGGGAGGTCCGATCGTGCGGTCACCCCCCCGGCCCGGTACCAAGTTGTTCCGCCAGTGGCCACAGTATACTAAACGCCTCTCCTCTCACGGTTCCCGTCTACCGATCACTGTCCACGGCTGTCTCTCTTCAATGTGAGCACCGGTGGGTACAGTAGATTCTGAGGGAAGTGGGAAAATGACACAACAGCGGAAACAAAACAAAAAAACAAGTATAGGCTACGGTGGCTCTGGAGGGACACAACACTGCTCAAAGGGCGAAAGACAGCTACGGAAATGGATCAAATAAACCCCGGTCCAAAAAAACACCAACTGTATATGGACAAAATATTCGCTCCAACATTCGGCCTGAAAACACCTTCAGAGATGTAAAACATGTGATGGTAAGGGTCAGGGGACAATGTTTACATCCCATGAGATCCCACGGTTAATTCCACCCTAGGTGTATTTTCTAACAGCGTCGCACTGCAACGCACTGTGAGCTTGAAGATTAGACTTTTTGAGTGGTGCTAGCCACTCCTATATGCAGCTATGTGTGTCCCTATGTACTGTATGCGTGACCCTGTGTCTGTCCAAGCACAAACAGCTGCAACACCTCGCTAATACCACTGGATGACACTGTTGAGCAGCGTGTCTCACACACACACACACACACACACACACACACACACACACACACACACACACACACACACACACACACACACACACACACACACACACACACACACACACACACACACACACACACACACACACACACACACACACACACACACTTTTAGGTGAGAGGTTGTCAGTCTCTACTATCTGGTTTAACATGATGCTTAAATCATTGTCACAATTGACTCTTGTTTGCTTTCCCAGGGAAGAAGCAATGACACTGTGCTTAAATTGAGAGGGAACAAAGCATTGTCGGGCTGTACTAACTTAATTTGCTTCCCAGTTTTCAAATCCATTTTGTGGTTGCACAATCAGAAACACTAGTGGTTTTCAAAGAAATTATACCTGCCAGGCGAGTACATGCAGGTCTGGCTTGTGGATCTGCTACTTCTGATGCTTTTGTGTGACGCTGCTAGTATAATCAGGTAGGGGGTTCATTTCCAAAAAACAAATAAGTTAGAATTCAGAGATAAGAGGTTTCTGCCCGACAGCGAACAACATAAAGGAACTGTGCGCTTGTTTGTGTTCCACAGCAGTTCCTCACAGTGGGAATGTGGGTTTGACATGTGCTACCTGTCTCACCTGTCGGCAGGTGAGAGGGGTCGCTAGGAAACATGCTTAGAGAGCAGCAGACAGCTGCAGACTGCCTTGACACTGAACTCTAATACTCCTGGCACACAGAGAAGCATGGCAGTCTCATCTGCATACATGCGTCAGCTACTGCTTTTGTACGTAGAGATGACAGTAACACACACACACACACACACACACACACACACACACACACACACACACACACACACACACACACACACACACACACACACACACACACACACACACACACACACACACACACACACACACACACACACACACACGGGAGGAGGGCTTGTGCAGTACAGTACAGTACAGTACAGTACAGTACAGTACAGTACAGTACAGTACAGTACAGTACAGTACAGTACAGTACAGTACAGTACAGTACTCACTTCAGACTGGTGAAACTAATCCTAAAACAACAACATTAAAACATTTAGGAACTGCATTTAACTCTTGTTAGAATATAAGTACAATTGCTCACCAACTGGAAGCTGTGAGCTTGTAGATTGGCTCCTTTAAGCACTAGTTCAAGTTCTGGCCGTTCTGTTTATTATTGATAGAAAGCAACAAAATCTAATTTTCACTTGTCGTAGTATTGGAGTAGAATAATAAAGTATTGAACATTTTAAATACTAAAGCAAAAGTTCCTGAAAATTGTACAGGACTTGAGTAAATGTATTTTACTGCTAGCAGCAGACAATACTGCTAAAGTGTAACTGTGCGGTACCGTATAGGAGGTGAAGAACCATCTTAGATCCATAATTCAAACCTCCTCCAGTTTTTCAAATGGTGGATGTGTCATTTTCAGAAGGGTACTGTACAACTGTCTGCTGGAAACCTTGTCCATAACAGTTTCAGGAAATAGAAGAAAAACATAAACCTTGCAACCGCCAGTCCGCGACTAGCGATGCGGCCAAAATTGGCTGCAAAACTGTGGCGTGATAAACAAACAGTTTCTGAACTAGGGACCTGAACACTGATTGAACCCTATAGCTGGGGTTAACACTGTATGAACAAAGTTACCAACTAAGCAAACTCATAAATGATTGAGATGATGTGTTCCATCAAATAATCTATTATTATTGCGAACTACGGTCGCAATAATAAGGTAGGCTAATGTCCAGGTAATGTCTATTCAAACTGTAGACGGGCCCGCCCCAAAGTTATTAGAAAACTAGAGTTTTCAACAGGCCCGAAAATGAAGGCCCGATCCTACCTGGGCCATAAGTGGGCTGGCCCGAGGCCCCGCCTGGCCTTACTAATTAGCACACATTTTTTCGCCCTACCCGGCCCTAAAACAGCAATAAAAAAAAAAGGTCCATATATGCCCAGACCTGTAGTTTCAGTGCGACCTCGCCCTCAGCGCGACCTCACCTTGGGCGAGGTCGCTTCTCACCATCAGGGTGTCTTTCTGGTTGTTATTGTCTCCACCAGGCCGAAGGCATGGGGAGAGAGTATGTTTTGCACTCCGTCCGTGTGTGTGTGTGTGTGTGTGTGTGTGTGTGTGTGTGTGTGTGTGTGTGTGTGTGTGTGTGTCCGTCCGTCCGTCCGTCCTTCCGTCCGTCCGTTACCAGCTAATCTCCGGCACCGTTAACCTGGTCGATGCCAAACTTTGCACACACACTCCCTGGATGCCAACGATGAACCTCTGCCCCGCATTTTCCAGAACGGCCTGTTATAGCGCCACCATGAGGCAGCTTTTCACATTTTTTACCTAAAACTGCACCGATCTGCGTGAAACGTTGCATGCACACTCCCTAGAGGCCAAGGACAAACCTTTGACCTGCATTTTCCGCATCTGCCTTTTATAGCGCCACCAGGAGGCCGACTTTTGTAAAACACATTTTTTGATATTACTCCTCCAGATTCTGTCCAAAAATCTCACAAATCGTTACACAGTATCTCTATGGTCATGTGCTCAAGTCGGATCTGTCCGATATTTCATATTCCATCCTAATTGGCTATAATTGGCTTTCACAGTTTGCAAGATTGCCCCGTTTTGAACAAAAGCCTCAAATCATGAACGCAGCATAAAATGTACGTGAAATCTTTCACACATTTTCTTACTAGGCTGAGGAATATATCCCACCCTTTTCACATTGGCCTGTTATAGCGCCACCAACAGGTTGATTTTTGCAAAACACATTTTTGGAACAAAATGCCTCAAATCATCCAATTGCCATCAAAGGAAAACATGTTTATATTACTCCTAAACATTTTGCCAAACATCTCACACAGTCCTATCCTCCTGGTGGAGACCTGTGCCCAGAAGGGCACTTTTTCTAGTTATTATTATTTTTTAATGTATTTTTATTTTACCAGTTTGCCTAGCACTACCAGCTCTCCTCACTCTCACCTCCTCACTGTACAGTTCCATCTCAAACTTCATGTCTCTCTGGCTGATCCTCACAGCAGATCCATAATTCATTTCTCTCCATCAGTCTGACAGCCAGGAGCAAATCCTTCACCTTTTTCAGACAGATCTATATACGCTCAGACTCTCTACTGGGAAATATTGCACATACTGTATTTAAGGTTCATTTATGCTTCGGCCGTCGCACGGTGGCGTCACGTGTCGAAAACAGCAGACCTACAAGCTCACAACGAGGTGTGAGCATTTGGCTGTTTTAGAATGGGACTTAACATGAGCTGCGCATGTCAGGGTCCCTCCTGGATTGGTTCGTGGAAGCAGCCCAGCCGTCAGGAGACTGTAAGGGCCCTATAGCGGGACTTTGGGCCATGGTGCATGGCACGCATGGCACACCGAAAATATCTGATCTACATGCGCAATATCTGATCTTGTAGATCAGATATCCACATTTATCGCGGTGACGATACGATACATGGACAATGTTGGTTCATAATGGCGATACCGATACGATACAATTCAATGATTTAAAATCGATACAGTAAAGGTGGATAGTGCAGATTTTATTTAATTTTTTTATTTTATGGAGATTTACACAAAATTACAGTCACAGTGCAAGGGTCCATATACAACAATATCAAGCAACATATTCCAGTCCATTCATGAATGTCCATCATCGGTGTTGTCCTGTTGGGTTCTATATTCAGTCAATTTCTCGGTTGTAATCTCAATGTATGAGTCAGTTTCTCAATTACAGATATAGCTTCCACAATGCTCAGCCACTGATCACAAACTGGGGGTTCTGATTTGTACCATAGCCTTGTAATTGCTATTTTTACAAGCTGCCAATTAATACTTTGACCAGATACATATCTTCTCTATGTGTATTATCCTGTGTCAAATCACCCAGGTATAGTACAACACTTGTCTTGCCAGTATCTCATAGCTTAATATCCTCTTTATCTCTGACCATACATTATCCCAATATTTTTAAAATGTTTTAGACAATTCCAAAATACTGTATGTGTTCATGGTCAGCATTTATACATCCACATAACCTTCAGGATGGTTGTTGCTCAGACAGCATCCTATATCTGGTAATATTCTTCCATCAGAATTCTCTCCATGTTCTAGAGCTTGTGGCCTTACACTGTGTTTTACATAAATTGTACCAGTCCTCAACCGTAATCTGTACCCCAAATCCAATTTCCCACTTCTCCTCAAGTATAGAGTAGATGTTTCTTTTGCCATCAGACCTTGGTAAAGAGCTGAGATTACTCTACCTTTTTTGTTTTTGTAAGTGTGACTGCAGTCACATTTAGTCAAATCTGATTCAAATCTGATTTATTGTGGCTCAGATCTGATTCAGGCTGGATTTGGCTGCCAGTGTAAATGGGGCCTAAGTCTAAATGCAGACAGGTCACATACAAGTCACATGGAATCTGATTTAGATCAGGTTGTTGCATTCAGACTGAGACAGATTGCCTCAAATCAGATTTGAATAAGATTGAAACCACTTCTGAATGCATGTGGCTCAACTTAAGTCACATTGGAAAAAATCAGATTCCATGTGACTTGTATGTGACCCGTCTGCATTTAGACTAGGGATGTGCCGATGGAGACATTTTGGCCGATATCGATATCCGATATGCTGAATTGCTGATTTGTACCATAGCCTTGTAATTGCTATTTTTACAAGCTGCCAATTAATACTTTGACCAGATACATATCTTCTCTATGTGTATTATCCTGTGTCAAATCACCCAGGTATAGTACAACACTTGTCTTGCCAGTATCTCATAGCTTAATATCCTCTTTATCTCTGACCATACATTATCCCAATATTTTTAAAATGTTTTAGACAATTCCAAAATACTGTATGTGTTCATGGTCAGCATTTATACATCCACATAACCTTCAGGATGGTTGTTGCTCAGACAGCATCCTATATCTGGTAATATTCTTCCATCAGAATTCTCTCCATGTTCTAGAGCTTGTGGCCTTACACTGTGTTTTACATAAATTGTACCAGTCCTCAACCGTAATCTGTACCCCAAATCCAATTTCCCACTTCTCCTCAAGTATAGAGTAGATGTTTCTTTTGCCATCAGACCTTGGTAAAGAGCTGAGATTACTCTACCTTTTTTGTTTTTGTAAGTGTGACTGCAGTCACATTTAGTCAAATCTGATTCAAATCTGATTTATTGTGGCTCAGATCTGATTCAGGCTGGATTTGGCTGCCAGTGTAAATGGGGCCTAAGTCTAAATGCAGACAGGTCACATACAAGTCACATGGAATCTGATTTAGATCAGGTTGTTGCATTCAGACTGAGACAGATTGCCTCAAATCAGATTTGAATAAGATTGAAACCACTTCTGAATGCATGTGGCTCAACTTAAGTCACATTGGAAAAAATCAGATTCCATGTGACTTGTATGTGACCCGTCTGCATTTAGACTAGGGATGTGCCGATGGAGACATTTTGGCCGATATCGATATCCGATATAATGAATTGCTGTTATGGCCGATAACCGATATTACCGATATGATCTCATTCTGTATTGAAAAATTACAATGATTTTGTCCATTCTGAAAAATACATGTAACAGGGTATTAATTAATCGGTCTGATTGATTAATCAAACCGATGCCTATTAATCTAAAAACAACTAGAATCGTCCGATACCGATGTGTTTCCCGATTAATCTCCCATCACTAATTTAGACTTTAAACGGATTTCAATCTTGATGTGGCTCAGATCTGATTCAGGCTGGATTTGGCTGCCAGTGTAAATGGGGCCTGAGTGTAGCGATATTGAATGGAAAAGTAATTAAACCCCACAAGTACTGTACTTGGTATTGATACAAGCGTTTTGTTGCATTGCAAAACGATACAAAGTCAAACGATTTGTTTATGCAATTACTATGGTTAGACCCCTAGAAACTACTGTAAATAAGGCGCTCCGTTTCTTTCCATCACCGCTTGTCTAACACGTGGCAAACTTACCCTTTAATTCATAGGATTGCAATGAATCAATGTGTGAGCAGCCCCACGCACAAAATTGGCACGCATCGATGTAGTATCTAGAAAATGTGGGTGCAAGTTGTGCAACACAGAGATTAAGTGCATTTATAGATAGCTACATTTAGCATAAATCAGCCATAACTATCAAACCCCAAATCCCTAACCTCTAAATGACTAATCCTATCCTTAATCTTTTTAACCATGAAATGACAATTTATCTTGAGGACCAGGAAAATACTAGAGTAAATACTTGTGGGCCTGGCACGCACGCACGCACGCACGCACACACAGTTCGACAACCACCATGCCACGACACACCCAGCTGAGGTATAGTCTGAACGTGGTTTGAAGTCTGTTGCTTTTGCAAAGTGAAAATTAAGGAGCTGCTAAACCCTTAATCTCTCCTGCCCCAGTTCTAATCCAACAGCACTCCACCACTAACCAGCAGAGAGTCGCTGTCAGACGGAAACCCTTTATGTCCATAACTGTTAACAGTAAATGGACTGAAAAATAGCCCATTATTCAGTCCTTTCATTTGTTCAATATTTATTAAACACAGATCATGCACTTCAACCTAAAAAGGATTTTGTTCATATCAAGCCTTGAATAATGGAGGTGTTTTCAAGTTGTTGCAGTCAGAAATTGATTCATGGAGGTGAATTGAAGGTGTTTTCAAGTTGTTGCAGTCAGAAATGGATTCATGGAGGTGAATTGAAGGTGTTTTCAAGTTGTTGCAGTCAGAAATGAATTCATGGAGGTGTTTTCAAGTTGTTGCAGTCAGAAATGCAACAACATGAATAAATAATAATAAAGTCCATCCATTCAAGGCTTCATGGGGTGAGGAATTGTCAGGGGGAAAAAAACATAGTATTCCTTTAACCACTTTCACTTGTTTTAAATATCAAAACTAGACGATCAAGCTCACAATGCGTCGTG
The DNA here is from genome assembly GCF_951216825.1 of Electrona antarctica. Classification (NCBI taxonomy): domain Eukaryota; kingdom Metazoa; phylum Chordata; class Actinopteri; order Myctophiformes; family Myctophidae; genus Electrona; species Electrona antarctica. Next base: position 27,700,760 of record NC_136800.1, on the reverse strand, counting down.
TCGTATCATACCACATACAGTATAGGACATTCATTTACAAGCAAATAATAGCATACAAAGTTGAATACATGGAGATATGAGGTTTCTCCCGTACAGCAACGATAGGAAAGCCAACCGAGAGGTGCATTAATTATACACACATACACACACAAAAAAGTCCAAACTACAAACGTGTGGCTCTCCTGTTTGAAGATAGAGAGGCCCGAAATGTCACCGGCAGCCTTTGAAGCTCAATCCCTTTGTCTCTGTGCTGCTTCTCACTACATGAAACACTGTACGACCCACAGCCAGGACGGCAAGCACTGAGGGACATTTCACATTGAGGGCACGCACGCACGTACACACACAGCCATGCAGTGTTTTTTAGCAGTACATTTTGATCATACTACAGTGTCACACGAAAGCATCAAAAGTAAATAGCATTCATAAATCAATGCTATTGAACACCCATTACGTCTGTGTGTTGGTTAAGAAAAATATTGAACATATGGAATAGGGGAAACATCCTAACTACATTGGATCGTCAAACTATCTGCCAAGCCAAACTCCAGCCGTTTAGCCATCTTTTCTTTTCTTTTTTTCTTTCCTTTTCATCAGTGCTATTGAACACCTTACTGTACATCTGTGTGTTGGTTAAAAAATATAGAACCAATGAAACGTATTAAAAAGCACTATGTATCAGTTATGTAGAAATGCAAATGTTGCTGTTTTTGAATGGATTTTTTTTTTTTTTTAGAAAGAGCTCAAGATGTTATGTAGTGTATTCATATCTGTTTTGTATAGTTATGCATGTTGTTGTGTTGTGATGTTTTGTCATGTCGTTTAATGTTTCGTTTTTTGCCTCATAATGGAGATAAGCCGAAAAGGCTTTCTTGTATTTTGTATCCTCGGTGATGCATTGAGTGTATGTCTGAAAGTGCTCTGTGCTCTTTTTTATGTCACCAGATAACATCAACCCAGCGTACTGCTGCCAGAGGCCACACTGTACAACCCAGCGTACTGCTGCCAGAGGCCACACTGTACAACCCAGCGTACTGATGCCAGGGGTCCCAGTCCACACCAACCAAGGCTCAAAGACTGTTCAGAGATATGGCAATAATCACACCAAAAAACATACATTGCATCCATACGGGGTGGTGTTACAGCAGTGTTACAGCAGCCAAATCAGTAGTTCTCAAACTTCGTGCCAAGGGCCCCAAATTTATACTGTATATGGCCGCGGACCCCCCCCATCTGAAAATGTTTATATGTATACGACCGTAGAACGGTAGAACGTGTCAAAACCAAAGACAGCTTGTTCCAATGGGATGGAAGATGCCTGAGCCGTGTGTCTCCTTTGTATCGTTGCTGTCTGAAAGAAACCTCTTATCTCCATATTCTAACTTTGTTTGTGTTGTGCTGGGTTTGTGTTGTGCTGGGTTTGTGTTGTGCTGGGTTTGTGTTGTGCTGGGTTTGTGTTGTGCTGGGTTTGTGTTGTGCTGGGTTTGTGTTGTGCTGGGTTTGTGTTGTGCTGGGTTTGCTCACGTTTTCAAAATGTTCTTGTTTTCTTTTGTAATATAAATCCCAAAATGAAAAACGTTAATACAGAGAATATGCAAGTATAATCAATGTATGTATTTTTATTTAAAAATAAAATAAAATCACACCCGTGTGAAGTGACGGGCCACTCTTATCCAAAGTCCAATCCGGCTAATCACTTGTGGCATCCTCAATTTTCTGTCCTCACTTTTTATCGATGGCTCAGCCAATCAAATCATCGCTATGGGGTGCTCAGCCAATCAAATCATTGCTATGGGGTACACACAAACACACAAAGCTGGGCATAGGAGGGGCGCGGAGGGGCTAGCGCCCCTCAAAAAAGCACAGTATGCAGTATTACAGATAAGGCTAACATGACGTCCTGCACAAATTAGTGTCCTCATTTCAACATTGAGATTACAACAGCAACATTAACAGCAAAATCATGTTCAAGCTGTGTGTAGTGATTTCTCAAAACATGTCAGGACGGGGGTTGCACTTGAAAATATCTAAAACTGAAACTTTCAGACCTTAAATTAAATCTCTCTCTAACGCTAGGAGCCACAGACCATTTAGGTGAGAGGTTGTCAGTCTACTATCTGGTTTAACAACATGATGCTTAAATCATTGTCACAATTGACTCTTGTTTGCTTTCCCAGGGAAGGAGCAATGACACTGTGCTTAAATTGAGAGGGAACAAAGCGTTGTCGGGCTGTACTAACTTCATTTGCTTCCCAGTTTTCAAATCCATTTTGTGGTTGCACAATCAGAAACACTATTGGTTTTCAAAGAAATTATAACTGCCAGGCGAGTACATGCAGGTCCCACACCTGATGCTTTTGTGTGACGCTGCTAGTATAATCAGGTAGGGGGTTCATTTCCAAAAAACAAACAATAAGTTAGAATTCAGAGATAAGAGGTTTCTGCCCGACAGCGAACGACATAAAGGAACTGTGCGCTTGTTTGTGTTCCACAGCAGTTCCTCACAGTGGGAATGTGGGTTTGACATGTGCTACCTGTCTCACCTGTCGGCAGGTGAGAGGGGTCGCTAGGAAACATGCTTAGAGAGCAGCAGACAGCTGCAGACTGCCTTGACACTGAACTCTAATACTCCTGGCACACAGAGAAGCATGGCAGTCTCATCTGCATACATGCGTCAGCTACTGCTTTTGTACGTAGAGATGACAGTAAGGGGAGCAGTGAGGGACATTCCATGTTGGAGGCGCGCACACACACACACACACACACACGCACACGCACACGCACACGCACACGCACACACACACACACACACACACACACACACACACACACACACACACACAAACAAACAAACAAACAAACAAACAAACACACACACACACACACACACACACGACGTTGTGGAGAATTTCCATTACATGTACTCCACTACACATTAATAGTTAATGTTGCTCTCCTATTTATTTGACAGAAGTACTTACAAATTACTTTGCAGAATTAGATCATTAATCAAACTCTGGCTACTTTCATCAGATCTACAAGCCCACACCAGTTTTTGCTGTCTTAATGTTCTTAATGTATTTTAGCTTGATGTGTCATGTTTTGTGTAAAGCACTGAATTGTATCAAACGGCAAAATCAGCTAAATGATGGTGATACTACTTCCTGGGTCCTATATCTTGCCTTCCCTTATGCCTAATCTAATTAAGGGGGAGCGAGTGACACGCCTCAGTAATTAATTATCAATGAGAGGCAGGTGATTATTTGCGACATGCAGAGAGGTTGAGGGGCGGAGAGGCAAGCGGGTGCCCTGTGAAATTCTCGCACGCGTGCGTGTTTCATACTGTGGGTGACAAGGGCTGGATTGTGGTCAGCTTTTTTTCAACGCTACACGTCGGCACTGATACCGCGGCACAATCCCCGCTGATCCAAACGAGAATGCATGCCTTTTAACTTATTTTTTTTTAAAACATTTCAAAATAGAGAAAATACATTGACGGGTTGTGAGCTTGTTGATTGGCTATTTTCACTATTTTAAAATGTTTTCTTTTTTTTCTTTTTACACAAATCATATGGGGGTCTATGGCACAACATATTTTCAGATGGGGTTCGGTTCGTGGCCAAATACCTTGACGTGAAAACGCACCACTGATGTAAGCAACGACCAAAACCAGCAGAAAAACTATGACCAAGAAATCCATGGGAACTCTAACATGCCTCTGTACACTCTAGCCACAGAAAATAAAAATACATTTTTCAAAATCCAGACAAGCAACCCTCTGGACTGCTCCCTGCCAGCAGTCATTACGGGGACCGGGGCCTCGGACACGACCCTTCTTCTGCCCACTGTCAGCTCACCATTGAGTGGCTCTGATGAGTTGTACAGGCAGCTGAATTGATTGGGCCCCCCTCTTGAGCGCACTGGGGGCCTTGATTACCAGGCTCTCCACAGTTCCAGACCACCTCTCTCTCTCTCCCCGTCTGTCTCTCTCCCCGTCTCTCTCCCCGTCTCTCTCCCCGTCTGTCTGTCTGTCTGTCTGTCTGTCTGTCTGTCTGTCTGTAAATATTATGAAAATTCCAGTAAAAGGCTTGCTCAAATTTGATTTGAGTAAAAAACATTCGCATTAACCACTTAAACCCTATAGTTAACAGGAGTCCCTCAGGGCTCTGTACTTTTCAGTTTTCTGTTATTGTGGGGATTGTTTTCACAGAAAAAAGACAATCAACAAGCATGTGACACTATGTGAAAAGATCGACAATTGTCAATCTACAACACGGATGTTGGTGTTTAAGTGGCTAGAATGTAGGCCTACTCACAGTACCAAACTAAAGGTAGTCAAAAGTAAAAAATAAAATAAAAATAAATGTGTATCTTTGCTTGTAGGTCGGCTATTTATATATAGACAGAAAATGTAATAGGGGTAAACTGGTTAAAGTACGTTTTAAGTATGTAAGTATTGAAGAATACTTCAGGAAATAAAAATACCGACATCTTTCTTCCCTCCTCCTCTCCTCTTATCTTTTCTCTTCCTCCTACAGTATCTTGCGGTCTCTTGTCATTACTGTTAGGTCTCTGTCTCCCATCTCTTGTCAAGTTCCTGTCTATTTTTTCTCTGTGGCTAATACCCACTAGAGCCCAACCGGTGACAGGATTTTGGGTCAGATTCAATATTTTGTTGGGAAGAAACCTCTTGCCGGTGTGTGTGTGTGTGTGTGTGTATATATATATATATATATATATATATATAGTAGCAGTTTTGGAGATAATGATAAATGATAATTTATAAAACCTACGGACAAACTTTTGTAAAAAAAAATCAGAAAATAGCCTAAACAGCATATCTACAAGCTCGCAACGTGGAGTGAGCTTGTAGACCAGACTATGGAAATATGGAGGCACAAGGTTTCTGTCCGACAGCAACGACGTATGGTCTTAAATTATTAAACTTACAAGCTTAAAAAAAGTTCATTGGGGAATGAGAAGCAAGGAGTTTTTTTATCCATTCACTTGGTGTTAGTGGAGGATAAATGATGACACTGTAGGAGGTTAATTAATTAATTAGCTTTTCAATGTTAAAGACAGGGAGGACAAAGCAATGTGCTTTTGACTCTGTGTGTGCATGCGTGCGTGCGTGCGTGCGTGCGTGCGTGCGTGCGTGCGTGCGTGCCAGGCAGTAGTAATTGGGTCTAGCTTAACAACACTAGTGTTATATCATGGATGGAATGTATGACAGTTGACAACACACACACGCACACAATATACAGAAGCAGACAAATGGTACAATATATCACGCACGCACGCACACACGCAAACACGCACACACGCACACAATCCCAGTAGTGGTATGATGCAACTATGGAGCCAGATCTGCAACAAGGAACCACTGTAGAAAGTGTGAGGAGAGGGGGGTCTGCCATCACCCAATCACATGCAGGTTGGGGGTTAGCAGCCTCCAATCAGCTGAAGCTGGGGTTGGCAGCAGCCCGCCATTATGGAAGTGGCAGTGCCATCAAGAAGTTGCAGACCCACCATCGGTCGGCCAGTGCCACCACCATAGAAGTGCCAGTTCCATCAGGGGATGGGTGTGGCTTTCACAGCAACAAACAGATTTCTGCACTTTCAGCATAAATTAACGATGATCATGCGATGATAAGTGAAAAAAGTTGATGTACAACAGGTTGCGATGACGGCGCCTATAGCTGGATTTTTGTGTTTGTCTGTGGCACAAACACCTGCAACTAATTTGCAACCGACTAAAACACAAGTAGTACTAGAACCACATAAAAAGCTATCATTTAAACCCCTCAAACTGAAGCATCAAAATCGATCGGCTTTATTCCAGCGACGATATTTAATGCAGAGCGGAAACACAAAGAAAACACTAGTATAGAGCCCTGAGAGGCTCAACAACAGTAGGTTTAAGAAATGTTGTGCGTGTGATGACATGCCCAAACATAGGGACACCAGGTTGAAAGTGGTCAAATTGAACATTCATGGTGAACTAGGTGGTATACATACAGGCTTGTTGTGCGCTTGGCAGACAGCCTGGCTGCTTGATTGGCATGCTGGCTGTCAGTGTTGCCAGATTTTGTGAGAGAAACAAGCAGACATGTCTACGCAAACAAGCCCAAATGAACGACTATAGGATGCATGACCACACTCACAGTGGGTACAGTGGTTCAATCAGTTGAACCACTGTAATTGCGACCATAGGTCGCAGATTACTATGAAAACCTGAAAAACCTGTCAGTCGTTCCGTCAGTCACGCTGCCATATATGGCCGTCAGTCCCTCACGCCTTGTGACACATCACACCACCATATATGGCCGTCCGTCAGTCCCTCACGCCTTGTGACACGCTCCATATATGGCCGTCTCCGTCTCCTTCCTCTTTGATGTCTCTTTTGACTGATAACTGTCCATTCAAACTCTAGATGGGCCCGCCCCCAAAAATGAGTGCATTAGCGCGGGCCCGGCAGCCAGGGAAAACTAGAGTTCTCAACAGGCCCGAAAATGGAGGCCGGGCCCTATCTGGGCCCTCATCAAACCCTGTACACTCAAGACACTGCCTTCGCTGCCACCCTTCTGGAGCTGACCTGTTCTGATATTCCATATGTTGATCTGACCTCATCAAATCCTGTACACTCAAGACACGCTCCATATATGGCCAGACCTCATCAAACCCTGGACACTCAAGACACTGCCCCCGCTACCACCCTTAGATCTCCATAGAGCTGACCTGTTCTGACATCCCATATTGCTCATCAAACCGTGTACACTCAAGACACGCTCCATATATGGCCAGTACAGAATTAATTCCATATGTTGATCTGACCCCCATGCCAAAGCGCCAGCGCTCGCCCAGCAGTCTGCCGTCACCCAGGCGGATGCAGCGTGCACGCAACCTCACCCTTTAGGCCGAGGTCGCTTCTCGCTCTCAGGGCGTCTTACTGGTATATATATAGCCTATATTTCCCCTATTTGACAAATTGTGTAGTTAAAATGTTTCAAACAAATTCCAAAAGATTTTTCCTTTTTTCCCCCAAGATCTGATCCTACAAGCTTACAAAACAACGAGTCACAGCGTGTCACATCAACAAGTGTTAACTACATAAATCTTGTAATGGGCTCTCTGTCCTTGACCTGGTTTAAACACCACTAAAAAACAAGCCCAAATAGAGAGTATGCACATGCATCATGTGCAGCGGTGGCCGAACGGATAGCGGCGCGGTCTAGATACCGGAAGGTTCCCAGTTCGAATCAGCCGTCCGACACGTTAAAATTACCACCGCTGAAATGCCCTTGAACAAGGCATCAACCACTACGATGAAATGTGTTCTATGAGCAGGGCCTGGCTGGAAACAAGTTCTTGAGCTTAGCCCAGATACCCTGGGTAAATATAGATTTCATTTCATTTCATTTCATCACTTTTCCACTGGGACACGCCCCCTCATCTAGACTGTGGGGCAAAACAGTGAGCAGCATGGAGCGGTGGAGTTCGGAAGCGCTCGTTGGAAATCAGTCAACGGATCTGCGTACCACACCTGTTTCTAATTTGCAGGCAGCAGGATGTTTATTATTATTGAAAACACATGCTCTTTGACAGAAAGTAGATCACAACATGATGTCTATGGTGGATTTTTATGAAACAAAAACTTTGCAAATAGAAAGAGGATAATTCAAGCTTTCCGTACAGCTGCAATGAGTTTAACGTTGTTTAATACAATCAGATCACTTTTATGTTCGGATGTATAGTAATTGTTTTGCCAGTAGGTGTTCCTGCATAACATCCGGGTACGATGATGTCACACTCATAGCCTCTATTGATAACTTACACTTTAACTCATTCACCGCCACCAGGGGGCGCCAAAAGTCCCAGACCGCCACCATATATCTTTTATTTTATTTTATATATTTATTTATTTTTCAAAAAAAAAAAGTCTAAAAAATAAAATAAAAAAATAAACACGTCCTTGGCGCTCCAGGACATCATGAAAAAGAAGTTAAATAAGTCCTTGGCGACCATTGAGTCAAGCCCCCAAAGAACGCAACTCACAACTACATTTACAAGAGACTTTACAGATAGAAAGACAGAAAAAAGAAGAAGAGAGAAGCCCAAAGTGGCTTATAACAAGCGGACATGGCAACACTGCAGGCTGTGTGGTTGGCACAGGCTGGTACAGGTTGATTGGTTGGCAGGCTGGCTGTGGGGTTGGCACGCCATCACACTGCACTGCTGTGCAAACTTACAGCTCTGCAGAGCACCTGCAGGGGTGTAGTGGGGGGGACGCGGGGGAGCACCATCCCCCCACTTCTCTCACACCTGAAATATGTCTTGGGCAAAAATATATGTTTTTGGACTTTTGGACTACGCGTCTGCATGTTTTATAGTGCATGTCTGTGCGCGTTGCACATGTGCATGCAAATGCGTGTGCGCGTATCTTATGGGCGTCCCCCCACTTCTAAAAGTAGCACTACAACACTGGTCCCATGATTTTTAGTGAGTACTTTTATACTTCAGTACAACATCTGAGTACTTCTTCCACCAACTGAGCTGAGAGGGAGGGGGATGGGGAGGAGGGGAGGGTGGATAGATCCCCTCCTCCCCCTCCCTCTCAGCACGAGTCACAGATGTTTGTAAGGCTCTAGAGGATGCCTCCTCTCCTCTCCTCTCCTCTCCTCTCCTCTCCTCTCCTCTCCTCTCCTCTCCTCTCCTCTCCTCTCCGCTCCTCTCCTCTCCTCTCCTCTCCTCTCCTCCTCTCCTCTCCCTCCCGTTTGAAGTTGGACCAACAGAACCACAGGTGACTAAACAGAGATAGATCCAGGCCTTTTTCCCCCTTTTTTTTAAACCAGGAATGAGACATCTTTCATTTCACCCAAAATGCCTCTGGCAAACGCCTCGTTCCACAAACACTCAGATGAAAAAAGTGAGAAAAGTCAGACAAATAGACCTGTGGTTCTCAAACTTTTTGATTTATTTCAAGGACCCCCAGCTCGATGTGCATTAGACTACAGTCCCCCATTGTATGCATGGGTGGCATTCCGACCGCAAGATAAAATATTTGTTCGAGCCGCATGATTACAAACACGACTTTTCAATGAGCAACGGGCAGATTTCTGCCTGACAACAACGATCTCTCCATCCATCCATCCATCCATCCATCCATCCATCCATCCATCCATCCATCCATCCACCCTGTTTCAATGTGCTAGACCCCTGGAAGATGGATTGAGGTGCAGTGCCACACCTACCATCCGCTCCCGGTATACAGCACAACTTGACACACCCAAGTCATGATTTACTCTTACGCTGAGTTGACGGTGTCCGGGATCGAACCCATGACCGTGTGGTCCAAAGGTTGTACTGACTGAGATACCCGGACACTATCTATCGATCGATCCATCCATCCATCCATCCATCCATCCATCCATCCATCCATCCATCCATCCATCCATCCATGTCTTGCGCAAACACCACCACGGTCAAAGTGTCCCCCATGACACAAGCTGATGGCACGACAACCATGACTATCACACATGACAATTTTCAGTCAGGGCAATTTTCCAAACGGCTATAAAAAAGGCGATGATGATGGCGAGTGACCTTTGAAACGTCCTGTCATAGAAGCACTTCTACCCCACGGAGAAGCACAGTGGAGAGCTTTAAATTGTCCAATAATCACAGGGAACCGAAACTAGACGTCTGACCCAGACCACCCAGTATTATGTAGCTGATGTCACCGACGGTGACATGGAGGTCACACACACAGTCATCAACACTACACTCACTTCTCTTAGCATTACGTCTCTGTTGGGTGGAAACCGTGTATGTCCAGAACTGTTACTGCTCAGGATTCAAATTTAAAAAGTACAGCAAAAGTAGCAGATCGGCACGCTCGAAACATATGCTTTCGTGTAGCCTCGGAGACCGCAGGGCGCAGGCGTTAGCTTTCAAGGGACGCTAAGCAGAATTAATTTATGAAAAAACACAAACAAGTGAAAATATGGAGATACGAGTTTTCTGCACGACAGCAGCAATTACCAACACCTTCTCTGTCTCCAGTGGTGGAAGAAGCACTCAGATCCGCCCCCACTTTTTTTTTACTTCAAGAAAAAGCAATAGCATGTCATAATAATAATGGTGCGATGAGACTAGCTATGCTCTGAGTCAGACAGGGTTGTCTCCTGCATCACAAGAAAGTCTGTATACAACTGCAGTACTAAATAAATCACTTGTGCTTTGAAATCTGAACTCCTGTCTCTTGCCTTATTTTGTCTTTCTTTTCTGAGCACCCAAACACAGATTGCATTAACCTCTTAAACCCCATATGATAGATTGGAGTCCCTCAGGGCTCTATACAAGCGTATTTTCTGTTATTGTGGGGCGAGCATTCGCTGAAAAATAGTCGATTGACAACATGTTGTGAGTTTGTTGATCTGCTATTTTCTGTGAAAGGTTTCCCCATGATACGGATGCTGGACTTTAACTCCTTTTCTGCCTAGGACAAGATTGGACGAGATTCATTTATGATCACAGATCGCCTAGGACGAGAGCGGGAGAGATAAGGGTTTATAGTGTTCAATAATGATTTTTACCGGCTCTTGGCGTCATCGTCACCAGGAAACGGATCGATTCCGCGTTGGCAACATCATCGTTTATTTTCCATCCACTGGTCCCCGGCTAGCGCGTAGTCAAAATCTTTGTATTGGAATTGAGCTCAGATTGAGGTGATCATACAAAACATCCATGTTTTTGGAGGTCAAGAAAACAATCATCGCGACCTCGTGGGACCGTTTCCAATGCTTATGATGAAAACGAAAGTATGTGCCCTGTCGAATTTCGATGGTGTCGCTTCAAATAGGAGCCGTGCGGGCTGAAAACCATGGTATTCTGCGCCAACCACTAGAATGACTAGATGGTTCTATTGCCGGCGGGGAATGATTAAGTGGTTAACAACCACAATGTAGACACTCTTACGTTAAAAAATAATAATAATAAACATCAAACATTCTGTACATGTGTGGTGAAGAAAAAATCTAATCTAAGAAGCAAAACAGGAGAACCATTATCTGTAGTAAACTAGCATCAAGAAGGCATACAAGGAGAGAGACATGCTAAGGGGGTGAGGTGGAGTCTGAAGAGGCGAGTCTGTGTCTGAAGAGGCAAGTTTGGGAGTGAGTTGTACTTTTGACTGCAATGGCGAGTTTGTTCCACAGTTTTTGAGCATTTCCCTTTGGTGAAAAATAAAGTATTTCTACTCAATTCTACTCTACTCTACTCTACACTACTCTACTCTACTCTATCCAGGAGGGGGAAGAGTTTAGGACGTGTGGAACATTGCCCAGGGTGTTTTAGAGAAGTACTGTACAGTATTTGAGTAAATATACCGTCTGTCTCTCGGTAGAACTGCAGAGGAAGGTCGGGAGAACTAGACAGTACTCTGCAGGTCTGAGAGGGCAGCGCAAAAGGCAGATAAAGCCGACGATTCTGACCTGAAGTGCAGGGTAATTACATCTGGCATTTTGACAAGTCTTCAGCGGCAGTGGAGGTCAGCTCTGTCAGAGAATGAGATCTATGCTAATCCACTCAGACAGAAAAAGAAAACGGAGAATATCTGGTTCTCCTTGCCTACACAAAAGGTTCTCAAACATGTCTAGGACCCCCAAATTGATCCATATCGCACCCCAATTTGAAGATGTTTGGTACCAGGGACCCTGATAAGAGGAGATAAATGGTCAAATAAGATGTGCTTTGTTTTAATTTCATTTATTTTTATTTAGAATAGCCAATATTTTCTACCCCCCTTTTCTCCCCAATTTAGTCGTCATGCCAATTCATTCCTCCCCACATAATTGTCTCCACCAGGCCGAAGGCATGGGGAGAGAGTATGTTTTGCACTCCGTCCGTCCGTCCGTCCGTGTGTCCGTCCGTCCTTCCGTCTGTGAACAGCTATTATACTACAGGTCGTTTCGAGGAAGCAATCTGATTGGTTGAAACAGCCTTCTAGCCGTGGGTTAAACCAGCACCATTCACCACCTAATCAAAACAAAGAATTCAGCTGCTGTTTTCCCAGAGCGCTAGCAAACTCGGTGGCTAGGCTAGCTAGTTTCTTGGGACATTTGTGGTCGTAGTGACTACATCTGTCATTAAAAAATATATTTTTTTCAGCGATTTTCGTCTCGTTCCTTCCTTACCGCATCCCTGTCGTGGCAATAATCACGTTAACCCACACCCTCGAGTGTAATATTGCTTAAATCTCCGGCACCGTTAACCCGGTCGATGCCAAATTTTGCACACACACTCCCTCGATGCCAACGATGAACCTCTGCACCAAATTTTCCAGAACGGCCAGTTATAGCGCCACCAGGAGGCCGCTTTGTGCAAAACCAGTTTTTGGACCGTACACCTACAGATTTTGTCCAAACATCACGCAAATTGGTACACAGTCTCTCTAGAGCCATTCAACGAAACGGGTCTTTCAGATTTCTCAGACTCCATTCTGATTGGCTAAGATTGGCTTCCAAAGTTCGCAGGAGTGCTCAGTTTCAAACAAAATGCTGCAAATCATGAACACATCGTGTGATTTCCGTGAAATTGTGCACGCACATTCCCACTAGGCCGAGGAGGAAATGCCACATGAACATTTTCAACTCAGCCTCATGGTGGCGCTATAACTGGCCCAAAAGTGTTTTTACCTCTAACTGCACGGATCTGTGGATAACTTTGTATGCCAACTCCCTAGAGGCCAAGGAAAAACCTTTGCCTGGAATTTTTCACATCAGCGCCACCAGGAGGCCGACATATGTAAAACACATTTTCTAATATTACTCCTTCAGATTTTATCCAAATTTCATGCAAATCGGTACACATGCTCTTCATAGTCATGTGATCAAGACGGGTTTGTTTGATTTCTCATAATCCACCCTCATTGGCTACGATTGGCTTCTAAACTTTACAGGAGTAGCCCGCTTTGTACAAATCGCCACAACTACTCAACGCAGCGTCCGATTGTGGTGAAACTGTGCATGCATATTCCCACTAGGCTTTGGAAGAAATGCCACTTGACAGTTTTCAAATCAGCCTCATGGTGGCGCTACAACAGGCCAAGCCGCGTCACACACACACACACACACGTTTATATTGCTCCTAAACATTTTGCCAAACATCACACACACACTCCTATCCTCCTGGTGGAGACCGGTGCCCAGAAGGGCACTTTTTCTAGTTTCTGTGTGTGGTGAGTGGTATCCTGTATCCGAGACTCTCGTAAGGATCCTCCACCGGGACGTAGTCTACTCATCTCTCTACTCCTCCCGCCCACCATTCCCTGCTGACAGGTGCCGCCCCAACCCGTAGGAATACATGCAGTGAAACAGGGGCCAATTGTGCTCTTATAGACGCCCGACAAAGCTGTATGCACCACGGTAGATTCTAACCCACAACCTCTGTGGTGGTGGGCAGGGACTTTGAGTGCCGCCCCAAAGTGCTTTATAACATGTATTACATTCACACGCATTAATCATTCACTGATGGTGGAGGAAACCATGCAAAGCACCATCCAGCTCATCAGGAGCAGCTAGGGGTTCAGTTAATTGCTCAAGGACACTGACAGTAAAGAGAGCCCAGGATCGAACCGTACACCCTACTCAATTAAGTGTTGTCCATTTGATTGCTGCGTAAAACAAAATGTGATTGTGTGCAATAATCACTGAATCCCAACATTAAAAGGGGTGTAATTGATTTTGTAGTTTTGTTAAAAGAAGTGTGAAATGGGAAGTGATAAAACAAAACACATATTGAACAGACAACATTGGAACTGGAGCTCTATAAAATGGAAGGTGGTAATTGGCAACCCACCTGAAAATCTATACTGTTTAATTACTAAAGAGCTGAGACGGGGAGAGCCCTGTTACTGAACAGACACCATTGATGATATTCACACGGCTGCCATCTTGCCAGCAAGGTGATACCTAGGTGACACTTCCCATAAAGAGCCCATTCATCCAAACAGAAAAATCCTCTCTTAATTATATTAAACAACGTCAAAATCACCAACATTGCAGTTTCTAAGTATCAGAGTATGGAAGCGCTCGTTATCAGTAAAGCAACCTCCTGCTGTCTCCTGCATTATGTGCACATTCAAAACAGGTGGTACGCATGGGCCATTGAGTGATAGTCAACAAGCACTTCCAAACTCATCTGCAAGGAATTTCTTGACAGGAAGTAGCTGATAAAATGTCTACGGTGGATTTTTATGAAACAAACACTTTACAGATTGAAAGAGGATAATTCAAGCTTTCCCTACAGCTGCAATGTTGGTGATTTTGACGTTGTTTAATATAATTAGAGAGGACTTTTCTGTTTGGATGAATGGGTTGTCTATGGGAAGTGTCACCTATAGGTATCACCTTGCTGGCAAGATGGCAGCCGTGTGAATAAGGCTAATAGCAAGGATTAATGTCAATGAAGGACCCCAATTTTGGCCACGGAACAATCAGAAACATATTTCCCCCATGTTATTATATTTGTATTTTTTTCAAAACTATGCAAACACTTTTACATTCCTCTCAAGATTTTTGAAAATAGATAAGCTCAACATGTTGCATCGCAACATGTTGTAATGTATCATTACAGCGTTGCGTTACATGGCGTTGTGAGCTTGTACGTCTACTATTTTCAAAATAATATGTATACAAGTTTAGTGATTTTGATGCTAAATTTACACATTTTCCTGGGGACCCCCTGGAACCCCCTCTAGGACCCCTGGGTGGTTCCCGGTGCTCTATAAAAATAATAACCATCATATACAGTAGAGCTTTAACCTTTTGATATAACTTGCAGTGCCTTTAAAACCTGGTTTGGTTGATAATATGTGAACCAAAAGAGAGTTGCCTCCTTTGAAGCCTGTTGCTTCAATTAGCAGGAGATGGGAAGCCTTCCACGTGCGACACACGGCCACGGAACGCGTTTTTTACACGGACTGAACGAGTGAGGACCTTTGCTTTACTTCCATGTCACTGCACAAACCAAAACGTCAACTACTCCCCCCACGCACCAAGTCATCCGGCGCGCTATTGTCTGACAACAACAATAGTAAAGATATTGTTGCGGGAGGGGATATAGTTTATTTTTCTCCGCGTATAGTAATATGCTTGAATTCAGCGGGTCCTCTCGCCTCCCCGTCTCTTCCGGGAAGGAAACCTCTTATCGCCATGCATATTCTAACTTTTTGCGTTTTGTCGTAAATTAACGTCCTACTTGATCACGCTATGCTAACTACAGCATCACACACAAGTACTAAAAGTAGCAGATCTGCTACTTTTGCTAATTTTGAATCCTGAAAAGTAACAGTTTTTTTACGTAGGCTTTGAGATTTCAGATACGTGTTCAGGTTTAAAAAGACAGGTGCCATTAAAAATACTGAATTATTTTGCTGATTACACACTAAAACTTGTATCTCAATAATCAAAAGTTTCCGATTTAGATTATAACATATTTACCACTCAAGCCCTATAGGCTATACTTTGGCTATTTGGAAAATGGCAGATCTACTGTATAAGCTCACAACTGAGTACTTCTTACAACTGACAGCACAACAGTGGCTCTCAATGCTTTTGGAGCTCAGACCATATAAACACATTTTGCTAGACCCCCACCCCCCCAACCCCTCCTCAAGGACCCCTGGGCGTCCACAGACCCAAATTTGATAACCAGTGCGCTAGCTTCATTAGCATGCGTGCTAGCTTCATTAGCATACAGGCTAGCTTCATTAGCATGCATGCTACAGCTTCATTAGCATGCACGCATACGGTTCTCCGTCTCTCTGCCAGTCAGAGGAGTGCAAAGCGAACAGACGGTCCGAGGAGGAGAACAAGGCTCAGCGGAGCGGCGGGTGGAAGAGGGGAGTCGTGCTCCTCAGCTGCTTAAAGTGCTAATTGTGCTGGCCGCTGGCCTGACCCTGACCCTCCGCGCTGACCCTGACCTCCCGCTACCATTCAGAGGGTCGCGTTCTCACGGCCGCTCACGCCGCTCAAAGTAGAGCTGGCCCCTGGGTGGGTCCCCTATACACCCCCCCCCCCCCACACACACACACACACACACACACACACACAAACACACACCCCAGAGGTGGGGCAATGAGGGCGACTGTCACCTCACTGCTGGGCAAATCGTCACATCTGCAACTTTGAGGGGCAACCAGTTCAGATCTTGCAAGAGAAACAAGCGTTCAGGTCTATGAACGACCCCAAAAGAAGCGATTATGCCATATGTGCACGCACGCAAATATTTGAGAATTGAATTTACAGAAAAACGAGCTCAGTTGTTTATTATAAGCTTATAAGCTTGGAGATCGACTATTTCCGGTGCACGACACATAACACACAGCTATATGAATCAGCATAACCCTTGTAACCCCTAAACCCAACCTCTGAATGCCTTTACTAATCCTATCCTCAAGCTCAATCTTTTCCCAATTGTAAGCCTAATTCTAAAAATCGGTTTTGGGGACCAGGAGAATGGTCCTCACAATGTCTATTTCTCAAATGCTACTGCTTACGCAAGAGCGTGCGTGTGCACACACACACACACACACACACACACACACACACACACACACACACACACACACACACACACACACACACACACACACACACACACACACACACACACACACACACACACACACACACACACACACACACACACACACACACACTCCTCCCTCTTTCACAAAGGCTGTAGTAGTCTCTAGACTCAGAGGTCTCTGGACAATGGCTTAGGCGTGCGTGACAGAAGAGCTACCGCAGCTACTTAAGTCCATTGCGGTGGGGGGATTGGGTGGGGGGATTGGATGAGGGGATTGGGTGGGGGGGATTGGGTGGGTGGATTGGGTGGAGGGATTGGGTGGGGGGATTGGGTGGAGGGATTGGTTGGGGGGATTGGGTGGAGGGATTGGGTGGGTGGGGGGTTTGGGTGGAGGGATTGGGTGGATTGATTGGGTGGGTGGATTGGGTGGAGGGATTGGGTGGGTGGATTGGGTGGGTGGATTGGGTGGAGGGATTGGGTGGGTGGGGGGGATTGGGTGGGGGGATTGGGTGGAGGGATTGGGTGGGGGGATTGGGTGGAGAGATTGGGTGAGGGGATTGGGTGGAGGGATTGGGTGGAGGATTGGGTGGGGGGATTGGGTGGAGGGATTGGGTGGGGGATTGGGTGGGGGGATTGGGTGGGGGGGATTGGGTGGGCGGGATTGGGTGGGGGGGATTGGGTGGGGGGCGGTGGTTTGGGGGTGTTCAATCCGTGACACCCCCCTCACCTGCCACTCCCAAAGGTCAGGGAAGGTCACGATCGATCTGGTAGTATTCTGAGAAGGAGAGACAAAAAATTATAATAAACAAACAAAGCTGTGACCGCTGCTCCGCAACGTCCTATAAGATGATAGACGGGTTGGTTTCTAATTTAGCTACAAATTTAACTCTATTGAGATGCCATTAGTTGAAATGATGTCCTAGGGATGCAGGAATTGAGAATCCAAATCGTTTGGAGGTGTACAACTTAATGGTGTGAACAGCTCTATGAAGGCCGTCTAGGACAGGGGTTCGCAAACCTTTTCATGTCAGGGACCTATTTGGCCGCCTATCTGAACAATGTTTTGTGCCAGGGACCACCAGATTTATGTTTAAGAATTCAAAATCATAAAAAGTGTTTTTCAAAATGTTGTGGTAAAGTATGGGTAAAATTATTGTGATGCTGAATTAACACATGTTGACCCCACTTTGAGAAGCGTCTCCTTGAGAGAGTTCCAGGGGGTCCCCAGCTAAATGATAATTAGGAACCAAATGGACCCATTTGAGTGTACAAATGGAACCAAATGGACCCGTTAGGGTACACTCTCAGAGTTAAATTAACTTAGATTTTACAATATGGGGTCCCAGAGATAGAAATGCCATTAAATGGGGGTCCGTAGCCTAATTCAGGTCAAACTTGGGGTCCTTGAAATGAAAATGGTTGAAAATCACTGCTATAGCCATAAAAATCTTCTCTTATGGAGGGGTCCCTGGCATATCTTTTCATATGGGGGTTCGCGGGCTGATAAGTGTCAATTGGGGGTCCTTGACATGAAACAGTTTGGGAACCGCTGGTCTAGGACATGCAGAGGGATGGATAGATTCTAGTTGAGTTTGTCAAACAGCTCTTTAAGGACCGACCCGCCCTGCACACTGCTGCACTTCAGCATGGAGAGAGAGGACAGCAGGTTTCATTTCATCGCTCTCGGGCGTGGAATCCTTGTATGTCCAAAACCGTTACTTTTAAATGAAATGACAAAATGAGAATCACATGGATCTCAAGTAGCTATTGTTTGTCACTACTTTTCATTGGTTCGATAAACCCAAAGACCACTTTCACTTGATCATTAACTGTATGTCATTTTGTTGCTTTTTATTATTGAAAAAATATTAAAGAAATAGTGAAAAAGCAGACCTACTGTACAGTACAAGCTCTAAATGAGCTGTGATGAGCTTTTTATGTAGGCCTACAGTACAGTATGATGATCTATTTTTTATGTATATGATGTATTGCAATGTTTTTATTCTTGCTTAAAGGAGCATTCAGTGATTTGGGTGATTTGGAAAAGAACCCGGTCCGCCCCGGTAACAAGATGTGCACATGCACACGCTCTACAGTGGGGGAAGTACAACAGACCAACAGCACATGCACCAAGGCCGGGCCCACTCGATCATGATTGGAGGAAGGCCCCTCTCATCCTGATTGGATGAAGGCTTTGCCACCCAAAGCCCAAACCGAAACTAGGGTTTTTTGACCCCAGGGGCTCACTGGGGACAGGGAGGAACTCCTTATATGGTCAGCACACTTTATAGTAGGGAGGATTATCCAAAAAATAAGTGATATTTGAATTAAGTGAAATCACTGAATATACCTTTAATGTAAATCTCTCTGGATTAAGAGCGTCTTCTAAATGCCTAAATTGTAAATTGAGTTTGTAGATTTGCTATTTTCACCACGTTTGTGTGACACTCCTGATTCATGTGGAAGTAGGGCTATGATTTATGAAACATTATATATTCTTTAAATATGGAGATGACAGGTTCCTTCCCGACAGCAACGCTATACATATAGCAAAACACATTTTGTTGTGACGAAGCAGGGCTTTCATTTGCAAAACAATAATACAAATAAAAATAAACTTTGAAATATGGAGATACAAGGTTTCTGCCCGACAGCAGCTATTTGAAGCAGCCTCCGTCAAATATGTGCATTAATAACCTGCCAGGCCCCTCTACGCTCAGAACCCCCCCCCCCCCCCTCCAGCGGGGAGCGGGGTGGAAATGAGAATGGCAACAATAGCACTTAAAAAGAAAAAGCACAGACAGACAGAACGACCCATTGCATAGTCAGACTGGGCTCTGTGTGCGCGCGTGCGTGTGTGTGTGTATGTGTGTGTGTGTGGGTTGGGGGGCATGCGTGCGTGTGTGCATGTGTGCGTGCGTGCGTGCGTGTGCGTATGCAAGTGTGTGGGTGACAGAGAGACAGAAAGGGCGTGTTCGCATATCTGCGTTTGTCTAAGAGATGCTGCATGTGTGCGTGCGTGCGTGCGTGCGTGCGTGCGTGCGTGCGTGCGTGCGTGCGTGCGTGCGTGCGTGCGTGCGTGCGTGCGTGCGTGGAGACATGGGTGTGCATTCTGTGCAATTAACCCCCCACCACCACCATAAGATCAGGGGAAAAGAAAAACACGTTATTTTGACGGAGACAATATCCCCTGTAGGTAATTTGGTGTGTGTTTGTGCGTTTGTGCGTGCGTGCGTGCGTGCATGCCTATGGAAGCGTGTGGGTGACAGAGAGAGGAGAGAAGTGTGTGTGTGTGTGTGTGTGTGTGTGTGTGTGTGTGTGTGTGTGTGTGTGTGTGTGTGTGTGTGTGTGTGTGTGTGTAAATGTATCCATTGTGCATTGGGAAAAGAGTGACTATCTACGTCCAATGTCCTCCATCATCTCTCTCTGTCTCTCTCGCCCATCAGTGACAGTGCAGTGTCTAATGGCAATCGTTTTCTCTGTCTTCATTCCTCACTTCATCAACACCCTCGCCTCATTACCAGTTACCGCACGCACACGCGCGCACACGCACACACACACAGTGTTGACCGTGTGCTGCCTACAGTATAGTCTTAAGCATTACAACAAATATCTCTGTCCGTCGTCTCTCTCCCTCTCTGTGTGGGCTCTGTACACACAGAACGTACAGTACATCAGTGATGCTTACATAATTACCATTATAGTTATCGTGTTCAGTGTGAGTGGCCCTTAATTCTGAGAGTATACTACGCATGTTACATTTTGTTGCAAAACCTCTTTATCTCCCTAGTCTAATGTGCTGTGTTTTTTTTGTAAATCAATGGCCTACTTCATCATACTACAGCGTCAAGCAAAAGCATCAAAGATAGATATGTTTCGTGCCGTGTTTTGGGCTTGTAGATCTGTTACTTTTGCTATTTTTTTGTTTTTTATCACTTAAAATGTTATTAATTTTTAAACTGACAAAAGAAAGAAAACACACACAGAAAAGGAAAAAACACAGTACAAACAGACATAAAAAAAAAAAAAAGGAACCAAATACAAACGACACAGCGTTTCAGACCCTGCATGTTACATATCCCTAGGCATTTACCCATACCCATTCATTCTGCTCAATCTTATTAGTATTATAACTACTCTTCTTTTGCTTTTTTATTTGAAGGTTTTGGACATACTGTATGAGGTTTCCACCCGACAGAGACAGAGAGGGAACCCCCGAAAGAAACTCTGAGGGTCCCTGGACCAAACTTTGAGAATCAGTACGTATTAAACTTATCATGACATACGTGAACTTGTACTGTACTTTTTAACTTGTTGACTGAGCTTTATTAGCAGTAAGACCTTTTTCTCATGCTATTCAAGCTATATCTTGTTACCTCATCACTTTTGTGGTTGTTGTACATTGTTGCCCTTTAACCCACTAAAACAATTTTAGTTGACAAATAGCAGATGTACAAGCTTGCAGCATGGCACAAAGTGTACTGTATATCGGCATTTTTTTATTCATAGCCAATTCAAGTGTTTGAATGTATTTTTTTTTTGTACATTTTGCTCAAAACTCATTGCGATTTGGCTAGATCTGCATTTTTTGTGTGACACTGTAGTATGATGAAGTAGAGCATTTATTTACGAAAAAAAAAAAAGTAAGTTGAAATATGGAGATACAAGATGCCTTTAACAACAGCAACGATATGCTCGTTAGTCGTGTACTTCAGTTAAATGTTTCTAATCCAAAGGCGCTAGGCTACTCAGTCAAAAATATCAACACAATAGTTAGTAGACAAAATGTCTCTCTATAACCATATATTTTCTACTACAATAGATGACTCGGCCCCTCTATGGAGCTTTTACTCAGTAGACACAATGCTGTTGGCAGCCATTTTAATGTCTCTCTATAACCATATCAACACAATAGTTACTCAGTAGACACAATGCTGTTGGCAGCCATTTTAATGTCTCTCTATAACCATATCAACACAATAGTTACTCAGTAGACACAATGCTGTTGGCAGCCATTTTGATAAACAGCCATGGCAGGCCACAGGTGCAGAACACAGCGACAGATAATGGTGTTCTCTGTGACTCTGAAGGGTTGCAGTCATTGAAGAGAGAGAGAGAGAGAGAGAGAGAATGTGTGTGTGTGTGTGCGCGTGCGTGCGTGCGTGCGTGCGTGCGTGCGTGCGTGCGTGCGCGTGTGTGTGTGTGATTGAAGGACCTACCGGCCACGTTGGCCACATCTGCTGTGGTGACGTTCTGAGAGTTGCGCTGCACCTTGAAGGTCACAGCCGGACCCACCACCCTGTTACACACAAAAATAATGTATTTTATAGGATGGACGGACAGACGGATGGACACAGACAGACAGACAGACAGACAGACAGACAGACAGACAGACAGACAGACAGACACTATAAGAAAATTCCAATGTGCATTATACCGGTAGATGATGTGAAGTTACAAGTTTGTTTAACAAAAATGGATGAAAGTCCAACGGTCTCTAAAGCATAAAACTGATATCTGGAACTAATTTCAAAACAATGTACTGCAAGCATGTACAGTACGGACTGGAGGTGGAGTTCTTCCTCTTGTATGGACACATTTAGGGTTCTATTTGTCAATGCTATAAACCAGGGGTGCCCACACATTTATTAGGAACTCCATTCACACATTTTATAATTCAGCTTACTGGAGACACATGCTGGAACTTTTTACTTTGAAATGATTTGTAGTTTCTGAGTTATTTAACTTAAACGCCCAATGCATTCTCAATGGCAATAGCACAAACTTTCGCATGCTACTAGTCCTACATACTTACACCTATAGAAACCCCATTCAAACCTATTTAGGTTCATCTTACGGTGGACATGTTTGCCTGAAATGGAATCTTTGAAATGTTTCATAGTTTTAGAAATATATAGTGCTTTCAAATTTGAGAAATTTATAATGGGGCTCAATGGCAGATATTGGCACGTCAAAAAAGCACTTTCACCTAGAAACTCCATTCACACATTTTATAATTCAGCTTACTGTGGAGACACATGCTGGAACTTTTTACTTTGAAATGATTTGTAGTTTCGGAGTTATTTAACTTAAACGCCCAATGCATTCTCAATGGCAATTACACAAACTTTGGCATGCTACTTGTCCTACATACTTATAGCCTGGCTAATAAACCAGACTAATATCACACAACACTGTCGCGGTATATCAGTCTGGGCTGGCTCCACTTGGATTTCATTTCCCGGGGCACATTTTCTCTTTGACGCAATTGGTCAGAGCTACTGTCAGTCAAAGGTCTCAAGCATTGAACGTCACTGTACCAAAGCCCGCCCATATTGCATACCGTGTCCCGATTGGTCCAACCTGTTCTCGGTTGTAGGAAAGAGGCGTGCTACTGAGCCTCGCCAGACCGTAATCCGCTGGTAGGCAACTTTTTTTTGCCAACGGCTGATTCGGTCTGGTTTATTAACCAGGCTAACATACTTACACCTAGAAACCCCATTCAAACCTATTTAGGTTAATCTTACGGTGGACATGTTTGCCTGAAAAGAAATCTTTGAAATGTTTCATAGTTTTAGAAATATATAGTGCAAGGACACTTCGACACCAACTCTGGGGGAGCCCGGGTTCGAACTGGCAACCTTGCAGTTACCATCCAGCCACTCTACCCCCTGAGCCACCGCCGCCCTGTTTTGGTTTGACTATAGTTTATGACAGAATGGAGAGAGAAAGCTAAGTTCATTGACAAAGTACATTTGGAATTTGTCACCCATCCTACATACCCTATACCAGGGGTGCCCACACTTTTTGACTACTTTCAAAATGACCAGCTCGGCAAGATCTACCCACCAAATCAATTATTATACAAGTAAGACGCGTAAACGTGGGAAGCGAATAAAGCTGCAGTCTGACAAACACACACACAGAGACCTCTGTATCCTTCCAATTTCAGTTCGTATTGGTTTGCTCCCAATCTTTTGCCCTCTGGTGGCGGGCGGGTGGTGTTACAGCGTGACACACAAACACACACAGACAGTTTTGGCCAGCTTCTATAGTTAGTGCTCACTTTGTTCGCAACCATTGCTGAAAATAGTTTAAATATGTACCTGAGGGGGCTTCGGAAGTAGTAGAGTTTGTGTTACATTTTGTACAGTACAAGACAAATGCACATGGAATGGGAAATAGAGGGGGAGAAATGTTTTTTTTGTTTTTTTTAAATCGTTTTTTTTCTTCAATATATTTAAATGAAATACTCTTTAGGGGCATGTCATGTGATCTACCTGCACAGCCTTTGTGATCTACTGGTAGATCGCAATCTACCTTTTGGGCACCCCTGCTATAAACCAATTATCCCTAAACTATTTTTTTTAAAACATTTCTGAATAGTTAAAATAGCCAATCTACAAGCTCACAACGTGTCGATGTAGATCGGCTAGTTGAACTATTCAAAAATGTTTTTCAAAATAGTAAAAAAATAAAAGGCAAAGAAGTTTAGGGATAAGGGGTTTAGCATGGATGAAAATAGAGCCCCTTGAGCCTAGTGTCAGGCGGGACAGTGCTTCAATTCTCCACCCAACCAGAATGGTCATAATCATTTGAACTACATAAATACAACATAAAAGCCCACTTATCTCATTCCTCAAAGAATCGGCACAAACACAGGGATACATTAATTCTACTATTAAACCACCAAAATGTGGAATGCCCTACCACCAGCCATCAGAGTGGAATGCCCTACCACCAGCCATCAGAGTGGAATGCCCTACCACCAGCCATCAGAGTGGAATGCCCTACCACCAGCCATCAGAGTGTGAGACTACCCTCCTTTAGATAAGTCTTCTAGCTTGCTGGAAGGAATTACCTCCCACTGTTTTTCTGTAAATATGTTTGGCCTCTCACACTAAAAGTTTGAATCCTGGGTAGGACATGCATGTCGTATTGCAGTATTGGAGCTTTAGATGGCCATATATGGAGGTGTGACGTGTCACGAGGCACCATATATGGAGATCTAAGGGTCTTCATGATGTCACGTGATGTCACGAGGCATGACCATATATGGAGATGTGATGTCACAAGGCATGACCATATATGGAGGCATGGGTGGGTGACGGACGGACGGACAGACGGACGGACGGACCTACGGTCGCAATCATACTATATTGTACTTGAAGGTTTGGCAACAGTGTGACACACACACACACGTGTGACAGACAGACAGACAGACAGACAGACAGACAGACAGACAGACAGACAGACAGACAGACAGACAGACAGACAGACAGACAGACAGACAGACAGACAGACAGACAGACAGACAGACTATAGTGTAGCTCATTAAATGGGGGCTGTGTGTAGCTGTTGAAAAGGGCTTTAACCGTGCAGGGCACTCCCCAGAGCCCCTCACAATCCTCAGTGCCGACGCCAGCTATAACCTCTTCAATCCAAATGTTACATTACATTACATGGCCGCCAGCACTGAGAAGCACGCTGGGAAACCGTTGGAGGGGTGGTGGTGGAGGTGGTCTACGGCAGCATTGGCTCTCAACGTGGTGCTGGGGGGGTGAGGGTGTCCACTTTATCCATATATTAATCGTAGAAAAATAGCAGATATAGGCCTTTTTACTGACCATTGTCTCCTTTTTTCTCTCTCTGCCAACAATGCATTTCTGGCCACACAACTGCCGGTCGCTGGATATTGTCTCTGTTCCGCACCATTCTCTGTAAACATTAGAGTTGGTTGCGTGCCCTGTGTGCGCACAATGATTTGGCATCGAGGTGATCCCATCTCTAGTAGCCCATTTTATGATGTATTCATTCTTATTCTTAGTTAACTTGTTCTGACTCTTGACAGCTGCGCTTAGCTGTAGCCTATAACTCCTGTGTTTCATTACTGCCCTAGCTCCTTTTGATTTCTGTCAAGGTTGTGTTCCCATAATATTACCAATTGACACATCAGCCAAATTATCTGAATGAATGACAATCGGAAATTATGCCCATATTTGAGACACTGGAAATAGGTGGCTATGTGTGCTTTATTTAAAAGTAGGATTTTATTTTTTAATAGCTCTATATTCTGATATGCAGGGTTGGGCAGTAACTAATTACTAGTAATATATTACTGTAATATTATTACTTTTCCCAGTGACGAGTAGTATACAGTAAGGTATTACAGTAATATTATACCTATTTACTTTGTAAAAAATAGCACACAACTTTTGTTTTTGTTTTGTTTTTTTGGCTGTTGAAAACATTTCATTTAAAAGGTCGAGAGAGATTGCTGCTTTATTTGATAGCCCTTTTGGCTGATTGGTGACTCTTCTTCTTAATTATTATTCAAAACAATTGGATTCAGTTCTAAAAGAAGCTGACTAAACAGATTGGGTTATTGTACATCCTTTTTTTGCGGGTGGGGGGGGGGCGCGCAAAAGTAATATGTAATATTATATAATATCAATATGTAGGCTAATTAGTCTTGATTCCAAGTAATAAGAAATATATTATTACTTTTTCTAAGGAGTAATAAGTAATAAGTAACATATTACTCTCCTATATTGAGTGTGTGTGTGTGTGTGTGTGTTAGGAGGACGCCATAATCTCTCATGCTGTCACCCGGGCTGCGTGGCTCCGAGGTACACACTAGAACATTATTTGTCACCTGCATCAACAGAGTGACACACAGAGGGAAGAGGGGGTCCTTCTGTTTGATGGAATAAATCACTCCTCTTGACTTGATCACACATCCATCTGTCCCTGCCTGCCACCCAAGGCCTTGGGGGAGGGAGGGAGGGAGGGAGGATGGTGGAAAGAAAAGAAATGGGAAAGAAAAAGGAATGATAGCCATGTTGACTTTGAAGCAAGGTTATTATATTTCATTTTTAGGCTATTCCTTTATGTTTTCCATTTCAGTTCCATTCAAACATCTTTAAAGCGGAATCAGAACTAATATTGTTTTATTAAACATCAGCTATTTTCGAAGAGCTGATGTTTAAGGGAAACATTTATTATTATGGAAAGTAAACACAGTGATTCTCTGGCAAATACATAGACATTATATTTGAAGACATTATGGACAAACCCGTACCTTAACATGAACACATTCAGAGAATTCACACATTTATTGATAGACCAAATGTAACGATATTGAATGGAAAAGTAATTAAACCCCTCTTTTTCTTTTTTCTTCCTAAAATTGCTAAATACAAAACACAAGTACTTAGTATGGATGCAATAGATTAGGTGCATTGCAAAGCGATTCAATACCGATTATTTGCATTTCAAAACGATACGATACGTATACTATATAAGGTAAAACGATACAATATGTTGAGTTTCCATTTTGATGGATTTGGATTTTTCGATGCAGTTACTATATTGTTGTTGCGACTGTAGGTCGCAGATTACTAAGAAAACCTGCAAAACCTGTCATCTGTCCGTCATGCCACCATATATGGCCGTCAGTTCGTTCCGCCTCGCGACACGTCACGACACTATATGGTTGACGCTCCAAATATGGCCGTGTCCATATATGAAGATCACGAAACTGACTTCATCAAACCCTGGATAGCCAGCCATACATGAAGAAGATATAGAGCCGGCCAGCAACTCTACATCTGATCTCAAACCATTAGATCTTATAGAGCTGACCTGTTCTGACATTCCACATGTTGATCCTTCCCCATCCATCCTTCCTCTTCGATGTCTCCCATTTGACGGATGCCTGTTCATTCAAACTCTAGACGGGCCTGCCCCAAAGTTATTAGTGCAGCCGCGCCCGGCAGCCGGCGAAAACTAGAGTCCTCAACAGGACAGAAAATTAAGGCCCGGCCCTACCTGGGCCCTCATAAAACCCTGTACACTCAAGACACTGCCCCTGCTGCCACCCTTAGATCTCCATATGGAGCAGAACTGTTCTAACATTCCATATGTTGATCTGACCTCATCAAACCCTGTACACTCAAGACATACTCCATATACGGCCAGTACAGAAATCCTTCCATATGTTGATCTGACCCCCCATGCAAAAGCGCCAGTGCTCGCCCAGCAGTCTGCCGTCACCCAGGCGGATGCATGCTTCTCGCCCTCTGGGCGTATTACTGCTATATATATATATATATATATATATATATACACACACATGCACACACTAACATGCCCTCTTCTGTTTTTGAGGGGCGCTAGCCCCTCCTATATACAGGTTTAATTTTTGTTTTTAGTTCAATGTTTGTTTTAAAAATGCCATTGACAATAAAGAGAATTTAATGTTTGTTTTGTCACCGTTTGTTTTATATCATCATTACATCACCTAATCATCTTGAGATAATAAGAGCGCCTGCCCCTCACTTCACACAGGTGTGATTTTTAAAAATCAAATGCTATTCTTGTATGTACCCCTGACATATTGAGCATTTCAAAATAATATATTGCTTAATACCCTTTGATAATAAGCCCACATTTCGTTAATATACGTTTAATCATTTGGACCCCAGTACTTACACAGTAGGATCATCAGTGTTTATTTAACTTTGAGTGTGTATGGAGCCAAATTGACCATACGGTTCCAACTATCAATCATTGTACTGCAGTCCTCCATTATTTACAATAACATTCTACAATGTGTGTCCGTCCGTCTGTCTATCCATTCCTACCTAAACTGATGTATATTATATAGGCCTATACAGCATTAGGCACTGTGGCAGCTACTGATAAATGCTGATGGTATATAATATGCCAATCAATTATTAATTATACATTATGTTGCACATACGCTGGTCTATATTTTTAATATACTGTTAGTACAAAAATACTGATCATTTTTTTCTGTTATTGTTTTTCTGTCTCTTCTATTCCCTTTACTAATTTAGTATGCAGCTATACATTGTCTGAAGGACACTGAACAAAACTATGTTTTCTCAAATGTAAACCGTGTGCACGATCTTGATGGATCCATCCATCCATCCATCCATCCATCCATCCATCCATCCATCCATCCATCCCTGTCTAAAGAGAGTTCATGTCAAACCATTATGTCATTGGCTAATAGACATAGTGTGCCGTAAGGGTTAGACATGTAACATAATGAGAACAAGGAGTCATAATTCACATGTATTAATGACTGTGCTTTGTTCAACCTGTCAGTCTATAATGGTCCATAATATCGCCCACTCCTAGCTCAGGACCACTGTCCCCCTCTAGTGGTGAGTGTGTGATAGGACGGCTCAGACAGACATTACGTCACCTTGATCAACACAAATCATGTAGAGACTCAAGAGAAGGTATAGAGGGAGTAAATGATGTTCAACTATGCATTCAGCTTTGCACTTCACCTCAAATCACGCCGTGCTGGACTCATAACCTTGGGTGATTATGTTTATCTCTGTTGTGAGCATGCCATTTTACTGTAGGTCAAACATTTTCAAAATGTCGGAAAATAGGTAATCTAGCCTATCTACCGAACCGAGATTATAATCTCTAAAGACCCTCTATTTAATATTTGTGCTACAGCGAGCTTGTAGATCTGCAATTTTTTTTTTTTTTTAAGATATATTTTTTTGCGGCTTACGCCTTTTATTGGTTTTTGAAGGGACAGACAGTAGGCTGACAGGAAACGGGAGAGAGATGGGGGAAGACATGCAGTAAAGGCCGTGTCGGGCTCGGGAGTCGAACCCGCGGCACACTGCGACTGGATTACCAGTCGGGTGGCCAGACGGTTACGCCACCGCCTGGGCCGATCTGCAATTTTTTGGCTATACTTCCACCTACTTCCGGATAATTCTCGCCATGCGACACCATTGTACGACAAAGTACAAAATCAGCCATGAAGACGAACACATCGAGGCTTATACAACTACTATCCCCCCGGCCAACTGTCACTCTAGGCTGGAGGATTTAAGCTCCCTAGTCCATACACATCGGGAGCTTGACTCATTTTATCCAAATGCGTCAAATATATAACATCAAACTATTATTTTGGTGATGCCTGGTTTGTTCAAGATTCACGGGACGTATTGTCAGGTATGGTATATACGACTACATGCATTGCACGAGTGCATGCATGCACAAACTGGAATGGTCCATAATCGTTAATAACAGTATAAGAACAGCCCTAAAAGCAATAAATGAAATAAGGTTAAAACAAGTTCAAACCCCAGATCATCATACATGGCCATAATACACCAGCAGTCTTATAGCCTGGGAGAAGCTGCTGTTCCTACAGGTTGAGAAACATTTACCTTGCTTCGAAAATAAATTGCGTCACAATATCACTGTGCAATATTCACTTCCTGTGTGGATGTACTCATGGCACAAACATCAGTTCAAATTAATGAATGATTGATTCAGTGCACAGACTTTGTTTATCCTTTTTTAAATTTATCCGTTATGCCATGAAATTGATTCCTCCCCGCACACATGTCCGTGTTGTCACTGATGCTGTATCCTACTGACTCACCTGCCAGTGCGGAACCCCCACCGGGAGGACATAGAGCCTTCGTCCCACTCCTCCCGCCCAACAATCCCTGCTGACAGGTGCCGCCCCCCAGACCGCAGGAATACGCTCAGTTACAATTCACCCTTTATCAGCCTTCCTACAAATCATTTCAAAGTAAAAAGTTCCAGCATTTGTCTTCACAGTAAGCTGAATTATAAAATGTGTGAATGGAGTTTCTAGGTGAAAGTGATTTTTTGACGTGCCATAGAGCTGCCATTGAGCCCCATTATAAATGTATCAAATTTGAAAGCACTATATTTCTAAAACTATGAAACATTTCAAAGATTCCATTTCAGGCAAACATGTCCACCGTAAGATGAACCTAAATAGGTTTGAATGGGGTTTCCAGGTGTAAGTATATAGGACTAGTACCATGCCAAAGTTTGTGATATTGCCATTGAGAATGCATTGGGCGTTTTAAGTTAAATACGGGGGGACATATTTTGACAGCAGAAACTGCCTGTCATAATTTCCCCCTCCCTATTCCAAAGCCCCCCCAGGTACATTATATATTTAAACAATTTTCAGCAATGGTACACTTATTTTTTCAGTGGGTAGATCTTGTTGAGCTGGTCATTTTGAAAGTAGATCTCACGTCATAAATGTGTGGGCACCCCTGATCTACAGTATAGGACTATATGAACCACTGTCCATGGTCGGGGGAGGGAAGCCAGGTGGGGAGGTTGTCATTGCACTAGTGACTCCTATAGGCTGGTAGGCGGAAACCGGCAACTGTCAGCAAGGAATGTTGAACGGGAGGAGTAGGACGGACCGTTCTCCTGTATAGGGTACAACAGCAGTGGCAATGTCACACGTGTGGAGGAATTGAGTGACATAACAACTAAACTGGGACTAAAAAAGTGGTAAAAAGAGTTGACTATTCAAAAAAAAAAAGATCATGATTGCTTTCATCGTTTCTTTCAATGGCATACTTCATAGCTCTCTTTCTCTCTCTCTCTCTGTTCACACATGGTGCTCTTGGGTGGTATTACATAATCATTATGGAGATGCTCCTCTCCTCTCCCGTCTCTCCTACCTCAGCTTTCCTAATACGTTTTCTCGTCTCCCTCTGAGTTTGCTGTCTGTCTCTTCTACACTGTCAGTCTCTCAGTTTACTGTCCGTCTCTACACTGTCTCCCTCTCAGCTTTACTGTCTGTCTCTACACTATCTCCCTCTCAGCGTTACTGTCAATCTTCTACACTGTCTCCCTCTCAGCTTTCCTACATGTCTTGATTTGGTGTAGAGGGAAGAATGGAGGAGACCATAGATCCTTGGGAGACCATGATTAATGAATAATGAAGTTTAAGAGCTTAAAAGATGTCATTAGTCGATTCTGTGGACTTTCAATTTGCAAAATTCCAGGTGTTCTGCAATTGATTTCGATTACCAGTGGTCTTGTTTTATTAGGGCCTCACATCTTTCTATATGAAGGGATTTGTTTAATGAAACCATGGAATATATATATATATTTATGCCCATCTCTCTCTCTCTCTCTCTCTCTCTCTCTCTCTCTCTCTCTCTCTCTCTCTCTCTCTCTCTCTCTCTCTCTCTCTCTCTCTCTCTCTCTCTCTCTCTCTCTCTCTCTCTCTCTCTCTCTCTCTCTCTCTCTCTCTCTCTCTCTCTCTCTCTCTCTCTCTCTCTCTCTCTCTCTCT
>NC_136800.1:27386530-27664030 GCF_951216825.1 Electrona antarctica | reverse complement strand
CACAATCATAACTCTTTTCTTTTGGGTATAGCCATACTTTTATTAGACAATCAAAGGATTGTGGGGATGTAATAAATTATAATAGTTTTATAATTTTTGTCTAAATAGGCCTATATATTCCCCCCCCCCCCCTCTCAGTATTACCTTTGAAATGGTTCTAACTGGAGTCTTGCCGTCGTGTCAATTTAGTTAAAGGACCACTTCACCACTTTTCAACATCTCTTCATATAATTGGTCCTCACTAATGTTCATGATAAAACACCACCATTTTTTCCTACTCAGTCTGTGTCTCATAGGAGGGCTTTGGGCATTCGGACACCCGTCCACCAGTGACATCATCATTAGGTAGATTTTTTTTTTAAACAAGATTTGTTTTAAAATATATTTAGATTTGTATGATCGTGAGAACGATGGCTTCAACTTTTGCATTGCAACTTTTCAGGAAAAGAAAGCCTGCCGTTTCTATTAGCTTGGATTCACCATAGATGATGTCACTGGTGGACGGGTTTCTGAACTGCCCACAGCCTTCCTATGAGACACAGACTGAGTAGGAAAAAATGGTGGTATTTTATCATGAACATTAGTTAGGACCAATTATAGGAAGAGAAGTTGAAAAGTGGTGAAGTGGTCCTTTAAGTGCACCCAAAAATAATTATAGAGTTGAAATATAGTATACCTGCTGCCTAATGATGTGATTTATTGTTCTACAGTTGCCAGGGCAAACAAATCCCACGACACCCTTTTCACCCGGTGCCAATTGCCTAAATTGTAATCCTATGTGCTACTCTCCCTCTGCCAGCCTGAGGAGAGCCCCAAACTGAGGTAGGACGTAGCGCGTGGAAGGAACACGCTACAACCAGATCCTTTCCCCTCCATCAGGCTGACCAGGGTCAGGCAGTATAGAGACCAGGATTACTGCATGTTTTTTGTGAGGGTACTTACCGTAGGGGACACGGGGAGAACATACAAACTCCACACAGAAAGGCCCTTTCACCAACCCCACCGAGGGTATGGGGTATTTGCTATTTTCAATACTTTTGTGCGACGCTCTTGTATGATGAAGTAGGGCGTTCATTTAGGAAAATACAAAAGTTGAAATAGGGAGATACAAGGTACCTCCAATACCTCCAATTTGAATGATGATACAAACCTCGGGCCCTCCGTGGGTTCTATACCCAAACAGCTTTGAAAGCGAGACAAAGCTGTTTCGCAAAGCATAGACCCGCACCGGTGCGCTGTGAAGACATTACATTTGCCAGAAATCTTTCCCTTTTTTTTTTCTTCTTCCCTTTTTGCCATGTCAGCCTCAGGACAAAAATGTCTGTCTATACACAATGCTCAAAACTTATTTCACGCACTCCAGTAATCCTACTCGGTGCGACTGTGTTGCTTTTGATGCCAAGTTTAAGTTGTGTTAGTAAGAGCCTTGGGGTTCCCAGTGAGCCATAGTCTGCTTTTAGATGTCCGTCTAAAATCGGGTTATAACTGGTCTAAAAGTGAACGTTTTTTCAACGGCTAAGCTTTGCCTAGACGTTTATTAGCTGTTTTTAATCGTCTATATACACTGTCTATATCTTAGCTGTTTTTAAGTGTCTAATAGAGTATATAGCTGTTAAATTACATTGTTTCAACGTCTAGGCTTAGTCTAGCCGTTGAAAAAACGTTCACTTTTAGACCAGTTATAAATGGGTTTTAGACGGCCGTTTAGACACATTCTAGACTAGAGGTCCAATAGGCCGAAAAATGCTCAGTGGGTTGCATAACCAGCTGGGCATGACATTGTCCTTCTGTGCACTGAGGTCAGGAAACAAAAAGTAACAATACCATTCACTCATTTAATTGCATACTAAGTCTCAAACATTTTAGCCCATAAACCAGTGGAAACAAAGCATATTGGTGGCACAGTGGTTTAGCCTGGTACCAAGTGTTATTCACATTGTATTGTCATTCAGCAGACTGTGACGGGGATGGTTTACCCAACAGTGGTTAGCACTAAGGTCCTTGGTACCCGGAGTAACAGTTCGCAACTTTCCTCCGGGTAGACTCCTGTTTCCTTCCACACCAATACATACTCCTGTGTCCTTGAGCAAAGTACTGGTAATTCCATAGGCCTATATATTTTTTGTATCCGTAAATGAATGTCCTACGTGATCAGATCATACTACAGCATCACACAAAAGCATTACAAAAAGCAGATCTGCAAGCTCAAAACATGTCAGGAAACGACACGATTTCAGCTTGTGATCTGCTACTTTTGAACCCTGAAAAGTAACCGTTTTGAACACATGAGGTTTCCACCGAACAGAGATGATATGTTGAAACTACGTATATAAAACAAAATCAATGCCTTGTGGGTGGACTGTGGACCGTGGGTGGGTGCCACAAACATAACAAACCCATACATGATACCTCTTCAAACCAGATTTCCAGGCCTGAAAATCTGGTCTATCTAAAAATAATCTAATCTGATATCTGTGCTATATCTTTATTCTTGAGAACCATCGTTATCTTCTTCAAATTATTGGTGTGTGTGTGTGTGTGTGTGTGTGTGTGTGTGTGTGTGTGTGTGTGTGTGTGTGTGTGTGTGTGTGTGTGTGTGTGTGTGTGTGTGTGTGTGTGTGTGTGTGTGTGTGTAAGCAAAGCAAAGCAAAGTTACTATATTTACCCAGGGTATCTGGGCTAAGCTCAAGAACTTGTTTCCAGCCAGGCCCTGCTCATAGAACATTTCATGGTAGTGGTTCAATGCCTTGCTCAAGGGCACTTCAGCGGTGGTAATTTTAACGTGTCGGACCGCTGATTCGAACTGGCGACCTTCCGGTATCAAGACCGCTCCGCAGTGTGTGTGTGTGTGTGTGTGTGTGTGTGTGTGTGTGTGTGTGTGTGTGTGTGTGTGTATCACCGAGGACCCTCAGATGCCAAGTGAGAAGTCGGTACAACAGGTACAACGGGTACTCTGACAACGGGCACAATGGGAACAACAGGGGCTCTGACAGTGTACAAAAAAAAACTAACAAACTAACAAAAAAAACTAACATCACATACTTAAAATACTCTGATGACACTAGCCTGGAAACCAGACAAATCTTCCACAGAAAATATGTACATTTTACTCACTCCAGAGTTGTGGGTGACCAAACAGAGCCCACAATTCAAAGTGAGACTTTTTTTTCTGTGAAATTGGAATCCGTTTGTAACCGCCTCTCGGAAATGAATCTTCCACACCGAAGTTCTAGACTAATATCTACGCAGTGATATTAGTCTGGCCATGCCAGGCTATGATGACACTGCCATTCTCTGACTGTTTCCTGACAATAACTCTATTACGGACTACCAGAACAATATTTCATTTCACACAGTGGCTCAGTGACATGACAACTACCTACAGTAGAGTTGAATGTGGGTGGACAAAACAAAATAATTGGTCACTAGCACAACCCATAGTAGGACTGAAACTAGTCTTCTTCATTCATGGTAAAACAGTAGAACAGGTTGACAATTTCACATATTATCTTGGACTCACTTTGGATTAGATTCTGTTTTGATCAACACATTACATCTATGCACACACTTTCCCAGCAAAGACGAAACATGGCTCGTCTTAGTTCTACCACTGGATCTCTTCTCCACTAGTCCCTCCCATTTTAGTATAGTTTTTATTTGTTGACAAAAGTGTCAACATATTTAGTCATAGTTTTAATCAACATAGCATAGTTTTTCTTTAGTTTTTCTTTTGTTTTCATCAGTGAAAAAAGTTACATAATTAACACTGAACAACGACACTTACTCGGTGTCAGTGATGACGTAACCAAAGACATCGTCGTCGCTTTGAACGTCCAGCTGCAGCTCGGGGACGTGCATGGTCTTCTCGTGGGGCTGCTCGTACACCACCGCGGCAGGAGGGGGCGCCACCTCTTTAATCCAGCCCTCCACCTCAGACACCTCCTCCACCGTCTGGGTGGTGTCCTTCTTCTGCACAGTCACCTCCGCCTCGCTGGTTCGGCTCTGCACGTTCTCCAGGCCGACTGTGTGTCCTCTGGCGGTCGGGGTTTCGACCGCCGCCGCCGCTTCCTGGTTTCTGGGGTCGGGGGTCAGCGCGGTTTTGTCCAGGTACGCCAGGAGCTTGCTGAACAGGTTGTTGTTGTTCTGGGCCTGAAACAAAGGGGGAAAACAAATAGGTTTGAGGTGTGGTTTGAAGAATAGGTAATAGGCTCCAAGCACAGCAGCCATATCGGACAGTAATTGGGCCTCCTCCTTACTGTGTTGCCAATGATGCTAATGAAGGCTGGTATTGTGCATGTTGGCACATATGGAAACACTCTGCTACACTAGTGGGTCTCAAAGTGTGGCCCAGGTTCCCTCATGGTTCATTCCTTGAGGGGGTTCCAAATGGCCCATGACCGGTATGTTACTCTAAGAGTGTACAAAAACAAATGGAACCTTAAGGGTTGAAATGTTTGGGAACCACTGTACTACAGTATAACAGTAAAAGGACTAGAGCCTTCATTAGAATTATTGATGCACCTACATTATGAAGACAGTAAGGACCAATTCCTTTCCAGTAAGGCTGCTGTATGGAGCTGATGTATAGAGCCTATTTACAGTGGTGGACAATAATGAAGTGAATTTGCTTGGGGGACTGTACTTAAAAGACCACTTCAGCCATTTTCAACCTATCTTCATAATGGTCCACACAAATGCTCATTATAAGATGGCGTCTCATTGGTGGACTATGGACAATTCAGAAAGCTGGCTACCAGAGATATCACCGACAGGGATTCCAAGCTAATATAAAGTACAGCCATTCTTTCTCTATGGAAAGTTAGAATGCTGTAATAGAAGCCATGATCTTGCTGATCTTTTTTTTTTTTTTTTTTAAGCTTAATAACTTTCAGTTCACTACATTTCAAAGAGACATATTGCACATTTGACAACTACACTACATTTCTAGGAAGTGAAAAAGCAGCCTACATTATGAACACTACTATTTTACACGCTCACAACGTGGCACATTATTTTGACTTCGATTTCGGACCGGACAATCATTACTCAAATGATTATTTCCATTGTCTTTTGGGTACAGCCATACTTTTAATAGAAACAATTTAAAAGCTATATGGATGTAATAATTATGTTATCATCTGTCTAAAAAATGTTTTTCTTTTTTCATCAATATCATATTAACTGCAGCATCAGAGTGTTGCAATCTAAGTAAGTGCACCCGGAAATAATGATGTGGCTCATTGTTCTAGTGCTGCTGGCCACACAGATAATTGCTAGTCATGTCAGAGTATCAATGTAGTAACAATGCAGCATGTATTTAAAATGGCTAACCTATATAATAAAGATCTATTTTTAAAATGGCTAACCTTCCATATAATAAAGATCTATTTGTATAACATTTCATGTAATAAACATCTAGGCTATAGAACAGTGGTTCTATAGCCCCAGGCGTCAGGCGTCCCTTTAGGTTAGGGCAGGGTTCCCCAATTCATTTTCCTCAAGGGCCATATTTTGACTAGGGAACCAGGCTGGGGGCCGAGTCCGCACGCACGAAAAATTGGGTTTTTAATTTTTTCATTGGGGAACCCTGGGTTAGGGGCTCTGGGGGGATAGTTCACCACACGTGATGTCACACATGTGTATCACGTGACCGAAAAAACCCGAGTCTTCCCCTGCCTGTGGGGGCCAGTGGAAAACCCCCACACAATGGAATCCTATGCGACGACGCGTTTTTCTAACTTTTCTTCACAGATCTATCATGGATTATTTTCCGGCATTAGGACACTCGTGCACGCTATTCTAAGGCACCCGTGCGTGGAATGGAGCGATGTACAAAATTGGGTGATTCTTCAAAGGTTAGTGAAAAACACATACATGAATTGAATGGAATCAATTCCATTTGTGGACTCTCAGAGTTACAGTAGACACGCATGAGGGTCCCTTTGGTTCCTGACTACCAATCATCGAGGTAGATGATTGTGGACCCCTGGAACACTCCTTTAGGACCCTTGGGAGTCCCTGGACCCCACATTGAGAACCTTTTGGTATAAACAACAGTATAAAAATCATTGCAGCATCTCTATGGTGCAATATGATGAAATATCGCAACATCTTTGTCCTGGGAGTCAGTAGCCCTCTGCTGGGCTCTTCAGACGTTAAGACGGACTGGAGAGCCTACATGAAACGTGCCTGGATCTTCCGGCTCGGCAGCTCGATGGGGTGACATCAAACACCCCGCAATTCTTTTGAAAATTGTTTTTCTGGAGTGCAGTTTATCCTCCACACAGAGTATATTTACGTTGGTGGGTTCGAGCGGGCTTTGACACGTCTTTGAACCGCTTATCCGCATGGAGGTCAAGAGTCTGACGATGGAGGTCTTACCTTATCCTTAGAGTTTAGTTGCTCGGTGTCTGTGTGGCGCTCTGTTGACAGACAGACAGACAGACAGACAGACAGACAGACAGACAGACAGTTACATTTCCATATATTGGGTACAGTATAATCTGATCGCAATAAACAGTTCAGTGATACCACAGACAGAAGAAACAATGTTTTTATCTCGCCACTGTCTATATTGTAAGGAGCATTTCACAGGTCTATTAACACTGTAGATCGGATTTTGTAGATCGGCTACAGTACCTCCTAGGAATTGATGCACTCACTAGATTGGCCCGACCCCAGAATATGGATGCAGGGATTACATTATTATTTTTGTTTTAATGCAATTAAATATCTGAATGCGAATTTTATATATTCATTACTATCATTGTGCTTTGCCTAAAACCTAAAACCACGTCATATACCTTGAAGCTGTGGCTCCTCTGTGTTGGCTGTGGGAACACTCTTCACCTCCTCCTCCTCCTCCTCCTCCTCCTCCTCCTCATCTC
This sequence comes from Electrona antarctica, assembly GCF_951216825.1. Lineage (NCBI taxonomy): Eukaryota > Metazoa > Chordata > Actinopteri > Myctophiformes > Myctophidae > Electrona > Electrona antarctica. Next base: position 27,657,143 of record NC_136800.1, on the reverse strand, counting down.
TCACCACGTCCTCCTTCCCCTCCTTCTCCTCCTCTTCCAGGTTTCTGGCTCGGGGTCTGGCCTGCTCCTTTTCCACCACCTGCAGGGAGGGATGTAATGGGGATTGATGTGTGTGTGTGTGTGTGTGTGTGTGTGTGTGTGTGTGTGTGTGTGTGTGTATATATATATTAGTGGTGCGCGGGCCGGCCCGTTGCCCGCAGGTCCCGCGGGGCGGGAGGACGGGTCAAGATTTTCAGCGCAATTATTGCGCAGCGGGTAGGGCGGGTCACCCCCCCTTTCCCCCCAAAAAGGAGAAAAAAAGCATTCCGGTGCCTGCTCTCCTACTCCTCCTGCTGAAATCATCAGCTTGTGCTGTTGCTCATCTTGTGCTTATGAAAGTCTGAACCTGGTCAGCGCATCTGAATTAAATCTTTCTTAATTGAGCGCGTGACCGTGCAGGCGTGCACAGTGCGCACACACAGAATTATAGGATCTACAAGCTCACAATGCGTCGTAGGCGACGCGTTGTGAGCTAGTGGAGCGGCTATTTTGGGTGTGTGGTACCACCGCTGCACAACAAAGTCGAAGTATAGGCACAATCAAAACTAAAATGAGAACATGCAGAGATTCATTCATTTCGAGTGGAGAGCTACACTGCATGCTGAATGCTGAGTGAAGTGAACCGTTCCGAAACAGATAGGCGGCGGCCTATGTCATGTCACGTATGTGTATAAGTGTTGGGCTTAAGTTTGATATGTTCATCCGAGGGACCGTCATCCCTCTCCCTCTCCCTCTCCCTCCCTCTCTCTCTCTCTCTCTCTCTCAATCAAGCAAATGCGATTATGCATGCGATGTGAAACTTAATATTAAAGCGCAAATAACATGCATTTTAAAACTGCTTTTAATATTTAATATCATATTGTCTATGTCCCTCAAACTTATTTATAATGGTTTGAACCTCAATCACCACTCTGATATAACCAGGCCTTGTCATTTATTTCTGGACTTTGAAAGCAGTTTTAGCTGCAGTACCACAATGTCCTGAGGTGGTGGGGGTGCTGATATGCAGATTATTTAATATTTGAGTCATTATAATACTGATGCTAGATAAAACCAGGCTTGTTTCCATTCCATGCCAGCTTGGAAAATCAACAATGGTGGACATTGTAAACAAAGTGAAAATGCAAATTTGGAACGGAAGAGGAGGAATTATACAAAGTAGGGTGACATTGATGACATCACGATGAGGCCAAAATCAGTTGAGCTGTTCCTGAGAGCAATTTCCATTAAAACACCAATATGATATGAAAGCCTGATTGTTCAAAATTGGTTATTTGTGGGGATAGAAAACACATATGGGAGCCCCAAAAACACACAAGAAATTGAAAAAGTTGAATTTTATGTTATAGGTCCTTTAATAGCGCTTTTTTGTTTTTGCGGGCCACGGGGCGGGCGAGTTGTTGATTAATATATTGTTTTGCGGGTCAGGTTGGTGCAGGCTGGCTCCTGTGGCAGGACGGGACGGGCGGGTTATGCAAAAAAGCCGGCCCGCGCAACACTACATATATACATCTCGTTGCTGTCGGACAGAAACCTCACAAAAGGTCCATAAGCTCGAAATGTGGTGCAAAGCGATGCGTTTTGAGTTTGTAGATCTGCTACTTTTACTATTGTCTTTTACTAATCGTGAAAAGTAACATTTTTGGACATATTAGGTTAACCCGCCAGCAATGATCCGCCTTTTTTATTGCTTTTCGATTTCAGACAAGAATAGACTTATTAGTCATGTAAGACTTCTAGGACAAAAATGAACAAACACAAGCAATTTCAAACATTCAAGAGAAGCAAAGAAAATTTAAAAACAAATACAAAGCAGAACGAAAAGAAAAGAGAGACAAAAGCCATCCATCCATCCATCCATCCATCCATCCATCCATCCATCCATCCACCCTCTCATCCATCCACCCTCTCATCCACCCACCCATCCATCCATCCATCCATCCACCCTCTCATCCACCCACCCATCCATCCCCCCACCCATCCACCCACCCATCCATCCATCCATCCATCCACCCTCTCATCCACCCACCCATCCATCCCCCCACCCATCCACCCACCCATCCATCCATCCACTCACCCACTCACCCACCCATCCTACTGTATACCTGCAGGGCATCAGCGATGATGCTGGACAGCTGGTCCAGGTCGTGGGCCGTCAGGTCCTCCATTTTCACATGCTTTCTGCCCACATTCTGCACCACGGTCTGGATGAACCGCTCTGCAGGGAGGAGGAGGAGGAGGAAGGGTACACTTGAATTATTCACCCAGGTAATTATCCCTCTACTGTGTCTTCTTTGAGTTAGTTTTTAATGGAACTAAAGAGACAATGAAGACAGCACAGTCTCTATCAAATGAAACATATCAATGATAGTAGCAACACTGTTAATAGCCCCTACTGTAGCTGTCTTGTTTATTGTGCCGTGGCTCTGTGTCTGTGCACCATTTCAACAAGCACAAATACAACATGATAAAAGCATATCAAACCTAAGTAATTTCTAACCATGAGTGCTCCAATTTGTCAGTTAAAATGATCAACTCCAATGAGGGAAGCTAAATGATCAACAAATCATTTTTTCTAGCACATTTCAAGATAATGGCCGGTGTAGCAGAGCTGAAAGTGTATTCCCCAAATTAACATGTGTAAGACAGACATGTTCATGCTGTCTACAATGCTGTACCGAAACATAGAAAAATCACTTCAAAGTCTGTCTCCTGTCCTGTTAGAAGTATCTGTCAGTCAGATAGTTACAGCATTTAGGAGGGCTTTCTTCCTACCAAAATGTCCTTGAGAAAGATACTGAACTGCAGTTGGTGCCTTGCATTGTTCACTCCACGCTCAGTGTGCGTGCGTGCGTGCGTGCGGGCGAGTGCATGGCCACACGCGTGTGCGGTATGTGCGCACGTGTGTGTGTGTATGAATGAGAGAGAGAGAGCGAGAGAGAGAGAGAGAGAGAGAGTGTGACAGTGAATGTAAAATGCATTCTAAAGCAGTTTGGAGAAATGTCCTTCATAAATGCAGTCCATCTACAAATTACCAGCCTCCTAGGAATTTATTTCACTTAAAGTAAAATTACATTTTGATAGAGGTTTGGGCTGTAGTCACTTTGCCATGAAGTACCTCCAATTATTGTTGAGATGTCGTCAATAGTTTTTCTGTTGATAGTTGGATAGATATATTCCACAAATATTGCACAGTGAAACAGCTCTAAAAGTCCTTTTAGCACATAAATGAACACAAACAAAGCTGTTTCATATGTTTCATATTGATATGCGATTAAGCATGTGATTCATTTGTATTAATTCATTACAAAGCCTCTAATTAATTACATCATTTCGAGTCCCAGCCCGAATTGAAGCCAATTGAAGATATATCACCAATATATAGGTTACTTACAGATAGTGGCATCATGAATGATACACAACAACACAAACATCTACCAAAGCTTCATTTGACACCATCCAGATTCAGCCAAATAATGAAACAATAATCCACAGAATATAAACACCTACCATCCTCAGAATATAAACACCTACCATCCACAGAATATAAACACCTACCATCCACAGAATATAAACACCTACCATCCACACAGAATATAAACACCTACCATTCACAGAATATAAACACCTACCATCCACACAGAATATAAACACCTACCATCCACAGAATATAAACACCTACCATCCACAGAATATAAACACCTACCATCCACAGAATATAAACACCTACCATCCACAGAATATAAACACCTACCATCCACAGAATATAAACACCTACCATCCACAGAATATAAACACCTACCATCCACAGAATATAAACACCTCCCATCCACAGAATATAAACACCTACCATCCACAGAAGAGAGCGGCTGCTTGACAGTGGGACCTCGACTTGCTGGCACATTCTGAAGCATTAGTGTCTCTTTGGCAGGCCCAGAACCGTCAGGGCTGCTACCGTAGACCGGTCTGCTGCGAGGGGCCGGTGCGTCCTGGATCTCCGGGGTCTTCATACCCCCCTGCTGGAGGTCCAGCTGCCCCAAGAGGTACTGCCTCAGGGCAGCCACGAGCAGGTCCCCCTCGGCCTCCGCCCCCAGAGGACGAGGTCTGTCCTGGCGAGAAGACTGGGGTTGGAAGGAGGAGGACATGCCGGGGGAGAAGCTGAGGGAGGATGAGGACTTTTGACCCCCACCCGGGGCCTTGGACCAGGAGGGGTGGTAGTCTGCTCCAGCGCCTGACTGGAAGCGGTCACTCTGTAAAATGAAATGGATGTGAATCCATGTTAAAGCATAATGCTAGTAATAATTTCCACGTACCCAGGCTTTATTTGCCCTGGGTGATGGGAGTGATGAATGGGCAGGGAGGATGATAAGCCATTATCGGCCCTAGGGAGGATACCAATCAGTACAAGCAGAAGTACGGCATTGCTGAACTGTGCGTATATCTATTCTACGTCCGAGCATAGACATGGTAATGCCCCGCCTGCCTCTGATTGGCCTACCGACACTGCCCGTCTTGCCCCAATGGTCTCACCAGACTGTCCTCCGAGACGTGAGGTTACTCCGTGGTGGGAATAATTACAAGTACAAGAGAATGACAGCTTGGCACGCGCAACAGTATCTTGTAACTTATATTTTTGTAGAAGAGGCAAACTAATATTGTTTATGCCGTTTGCTTTGATTGAATGTTTGATTGAACATGTATTTGTATGATTTGATTTGGTGTGTTCTAAATTAAATGGCACACACACACACACACACACACACACACACACACACACACACACACACACACACACACACACACACACACACACACACACACACACACACACACACACACACACACACACACAGTAAGTAACACTGTGAGTGTGTAATATACAGTATGGTATATACACTAGACCATTAATTAACTATACTAAACATGCAATAATGGCAACACAAGCCCAACATTATCATAACAATACAGATAGAAAGCGCCCAGATTTCACATTAATCTTCCTCAGTGTTAATCATACCTCTAAATGACTCCCATGGAGAGCACACACCACACACACACACACACACACACACACACACACACACACACACACACACACACACACACACACACACACACACACACACACACCCCCCCCCCCCCCCCCACTGGTCCCATGAGCCTCCGCCACCTCTAACCCTCTATAGGGGGGTGGGGGGGTGGGCAGCCCCTCATTTTTTGCCCAACCCCTCTAACCGTACCTCCCCAATGGAAAATACTTTAATTATGAGGTACTTTTACTTTAATTGAGTATGTCCATTTTCCAATACGTTATAGTTCAACTCCACCACACCTTATAGGCAAATATTTTAAGCTACTTGTTACTTTGCCGACAACTTAACAAATGTTATAGCGATTTCTTTTTTTATTATTTACTATAGACCTACTAGATTCCAAGAAATTACATCTGGCCACAAAAGATCACAGGATCTACTGAATGTGTCAAACTGACATATTGAGCCTATGACACAGTGTGGCTTCCCCCCAGTAGGCTACCTTCACATTCAGTAGATTCCAATACTAAGAATACAGGCATTGTACTTGTAACACAGTATTTCTATATTGTGGTATTGCTACTTTAATGTAAGTAAAAAAATTAAAATCGGAGTACTTCTAACCCTCTCCATCTCCCCTTCCACATCAGCGGGGAGGGGGGTTGGGGCTTTCAGCCCGTCCCCTCTAGCCGCCCCCCCTCCGTGACGGACATGACAGGCGGCCAATCGGTGGCAGAGTTATTAATTAGGGGTGTGAACTCCTGAACCCTGGGCTGGTATAATTGGAGTCATAAGACCCCCGCTGGGAGAGACCATCAGTCACACACGCGCACACGCACACGCACACGCACACACACACACACACACACACACACACACACACACACACACACACACACACACACGATTGGAGAAACCATCAGTCCTCTGATCTGGATGTTATACCAACCGCTGTTCATGAAAACACACAATAGTGTGCGTGCGTGCGTGCGTGCGTGCGTGCGTGCGTGCGTGCGTGCGTGCGTGCGTGCGTGCGTGCGTGCGTGCGTGCGTGCGTGCGTGCGTGGGTGTGTGCGTGCGTGCGTGAGTGCGAGTGTATGTGCGTGCGTGCGTGCGTGCGTGCGTGCGTGCGTGCGTGCGTGCGTGCGTGCGTGCGTGCGTGCGTGCGAGTGTATGTGCGTGCGTGCGTGCGTGCGTGCGTGCGTGCGTGCGTGCGTGCGTGCGTGCGTGCGTGCGTGCGTGCGTGCGTGCGTGCGTGCGTGCGTGCGTGCGTGCGTGCGTGCGTGCGTGCGTGCGTGCGTGCGTGCGTGCGTGCTAGGCTGCAGGCTGTTTATTCAGACACCTGCTCTTCATTTATACAAAGTAGACAGTTACATCCTCGTCAGGCAGAAACCTTATATCTCCATGTTTCAACTGTTTAATGTTTTTTGCACAACATAATGCTAGTCTACTTGATCATACAAGAGTGCTCACATCTTGATTATTACCACTATTATTATTATATTGTTACTATCTATTATACATTTGAAAAGGTGTGCCCAATGCCCACACCAGGAAAATAAAGTCACCAGCTACTACGTCACTGACACGCTGCAACACGCTGCAACACACACTGCAACAACACACTAACACGACACAGTCTTACCCTCCGCGTCGATCCACGGCTATCTCCTCATGTCGCGCCGCACGGCCACACTCAACAACACCCGCGTAAAAACTGTCATTGCACTGCCACTACAGCCGCCTCCCGTCCACACTCACAAACAACAGCAATATCAATAATAAACACAAACACGCCACAAGCACCGACACCCCCGCCTAATTTGTTGCCACGTCTATGAAAACAAGCACAGAAAAAATGCCATTCAACACGCTACTTACAACTCGCTTACAATTCGCAGACCTGGCAACACTGCATCCCGTGATTCCACTCTTTTCATTGGCTGCGCCGCCAACATTGTCAAACATTGTTGCCACGTCTATGTAAACAAGGCCGCAAACCCTGACTTCCTACAGCCTACAGCCTATACTTTCACACACTACCACTCGCTTACAATACGTGGACCTGGCAACACTACATCACCCCTTCCCAATGGCTCAAAACCCCACCACGTGACCCACGTGTGTTTCGTGTTACCTTTCACACTTCCGGAAACACTACCGGGAGTTACACGGTACACACACACACACACGCACACACACACACACACACACACACACACACACACACACACACACACACACACACACACACACACACACACACACACACACACACACACACACACACACACACACACACACACACACACACACACACACACACACACGTGCGTGCGCGCGCGCACACACACACACACACACACACACACACACACACACACACACACACAGTGTACAGCCTGCCGGCAACCAAAAGTAGAAGAAGACGAAGAACAACAACACAGGTTCTACACTGATTCTAACTTGGATGGAGAGCGCCGCGATTACATACACAGTTACAATCATGCAAACACGACCGCGTCGACACCTGGCGAACCGAGGCGCATATATGGATAACAACAACAACACTACACGCACACGCTGCAACAACGCGCTGCAACACAAAACGTAAGTCACGTATGTAACTATGGTTCTATGAATCCTGGATGACTGCTTAACACTGGATGATTGGCGTCCAGTGTTAAGCACTGCCTCTGGCAGTCAGTAAGGATGAAATAGAACAGCTGTGTACAACGCAGTGTCACTGCAGACACGTGTGTGTGTGTGGTGTGTGCGTGCGTGCGTGCGCGGGGGGGGGGGGGATTTTGGATCGCCTCGCGATGCAGCTGAAATGGCACACACACACACATACACACACGCCACAAAACGCTAATAATAATAATACACAATTAGAACACTACACTAATCATAACAACAGTACAGCACAGTACAGTACACATGAGTACAGTACAGAAAGAAAGCTCACATCAGAATATTAATCCATGTAATAATAATAACAATAATAAAACATAATAACACAACACTAATAACTATAATATCAACAGTACAGAGAACAGTACAGTACATCAGAATATTAATCCATGTAATAATAATAATAACAATAAATAAGCACACAACACTAATAACAGTACAGAGAACAGTACAGTACACATGAGTACAGTACAGTACAGTACAGTACAGTATACTGTTCCTGCGCCTTGCCATGCTCTCTTTCAATCATAAGAATAATAATAAATAACAACACTACACTAATAACAACAATAATATCAACAATACAGCGAACACTACAGTACACATGAGTACAGTACAGTACCGAAAGCAAGCTCACATCAGAATATTAATCCATGTAATAATAATAATAATAATAATAATAAATAATAACACAACACTACTAACTATAATATCAACAGTACAGACAACAGTACAGTACAGTACATCAGAATATTAATCCATGTAATAATAATCATAATAAAAAAACACTAATACAACAGTACAGAGAACAGTACAGTACAGTACACATGACTACAGTACAGTACAAAGACTTACAGTACAGTACAGTACAGTATACTGTTCCTGCGCCTTGCCATGCTCGCTTTCATACGCACATACACAAAACCAAACAGGGCCACTCAGCCAGCTTGGCAACTTTGCGCTTTCCAAGCAAATGCATAAATGAAAACATCATGGGTTGCCATTGCCTTCTTCCCATTTGCGACGCATCGCGTTAGGATGAGCGGGCCGAAGGCCCGCGAAATTCTAGTTACTTACAATTACTTTTACATTTTTGCTGTTAAGGTGAGATTCACTTCATAAACCCTACGTGGTTATCTAAATCTCACCTGCAGAACTCAACATTATGTTGTTGTTACAACTTAGTTATTTTTTTAAAAATGCAAATAAAAATAAAATATATACTAGGGTATGTACACTCCACCAACACTCCGACAAGACCCACCAAAGCTCCCCAGGAATGGTCTCACCTTGCTGGGGGTTTTGGGGACGGCAGGGACGGCTGTCTTGGGGAGGAGACCCAGACGCTGGAGGTACATCTGGAGGTTTCTGTTCAGCTCCACCTCCACCGGCTTCACCCTCTGGTCAGCCGGGTCCACCGCCTCTGCTACCAGCCTGGAGGAGAGAGACGGGTGGAGGGAAGAGGGGCAGAGAAGCTCAAAGCTCTATATGTGACCAAACTTGACACACAGTAAGTCATTGGAGTTGTTTTGGTTTATTGGTTGTTCAGTTTGACCAACCACATATAACAAAAATAACAACAACACAAATACAACACCGTGCAGGAAGTATAAATATAAATATATTATATAAATACATACGCTGCTGTATCCTCTTACAGATATATTCAATATGAGAGGACCATGATAAGGTGGCGTCTATCATCACCCCCAGATATTTGTAAGATGGAACTTGTTCAATAGCTGAACCCTGGATTGTCACCGGTGGTGTCTTATCATGGAAGCAGGAATTAAGCTGCACGTGAGAGCACTCTACGGCCCCATCATGCTGGGCAAATCGGCTTTGGCAACAAACGTGTTCCAAAGATTCTCTCGGCGTCACATCAAGGCCTACACGTCTCCTTGCTACAATTACACACATGCACGCAGCCACGCACACACACCTGTCATTTAATATGCCAGGACTAATTTGCACCTGCTTTTAGAGGCATAATTCTCCACGCAACAACTGAACCCTAGCTGTGGTAAACCTTAATGAATAGTCAACCACACTCCTCAAATATCCCCCTGTTCTTTGAACACACACACACACACACACACACACACACACACACACACACACACACACACACACACACACACACACACACACACACACACACACACACACACACACACACACACACACCTGCTGTCAGTGTTGTAGATGCGTTGGTGGTCCTTTGGTCTGTATGGAATCCTCCTGAGTTTAGACAGCTCCCTGGATAGAACCTGCTGCGTGCGTTCATCCTCCCAGGTCAGCCCTGAAACACACACGCACACGCACACACGCACACACGCACACACACACACACACACACACACACACACACACACACACACACACACACACACACACACACACACACACACACACCATTGTTACACCCGGCCATGTCCAGAGCAGCAGGTTGTAACTGTCTGTCTGTCTGTCTGTCTGTCTGTCTGTCTGTAGATTGTAGAAATGCATTTTTTTTGGCAAATTTAGTCTTATAGTTAGTTTTAGAACGTAAAACATAATTTTGCACCTTTTGACCTACCTAAACTGGTGTATGTAATATGCCAAGGTTTACCTTGTATTGATCTACATTTTTATTATCCTGTATAAGTATAAGCATACGTTTTTCCCTCTCTCTTCATTTATTCTTTACTAAATGTATTATTAATATTATCTATGCTGCTGCATTGTCTGAAGGAAGCCAAACACAAATACGTTTTACTCGATACATGTACACAAGGTCAAGATATAACACTATAGCACAACCTTAAACCTTGAAACATAGCGAGGCCCTGATAGCAACAAAGACCTTTCACTTAATTGGCTAAAACATGTCTAGAAGAAACCAAAGTTCTTGCAGCCTTGCAGCCTTGTTTAGTTACAGAAAAGAACCGGAGTCTCTTTTGTTTCACTGTGATAATCTCAGAACACATCTGCAGAACGCTGTTCATGCTTCTGTCTTCAACTGTGAGGCTGTGAAACCAGCGGATGAAAGAACAGCACAGAAGACTCAACACACGCTTGATAAAAAGATTGCACGGAAAATAATGTTGTTTCTGTATAAGGTTATCTCTGCTGCCCTCACTTCACAATATATGGTCATCAAAACTATTTGTACCGTATGAGACAATTTCCACACTTTATTGTGTATGAAAGGTCACACATCACAATCATATTTCTTCGCTAAGCAGAAATAATTTCAGTAAATGAAGACAGCATTCACAGTGTGTATTCAGTCAGCAGAGACAGAACATCCTCTGAGAGGTAAGTAAGTAAGACGGAATTAAATGGCTTATTGTCGGCGTCTATCCGCTTTACAGCACTCTAGAACAGTGCTTTTACTATTTGTGCCCAAGGCAAAGCAAAGGGCAATTCAAAATCTCTATATCCTTACAAAATAGCTTCTATAACAGTGGTTCTCAAACATTTTATGTCAAGGAGCCCTAAATTGATATGTAGGCCTATTTGGTTTAGATTTATATAAAAAATGCAAATGTATTCGACATTTCTTTTCGATATTGTGACCTTCCGAGCTCGTAGTTCATCAATTTGGTGAGTATGTTATAGTTTTTTCATTAATATAAAAAATATGTATCTAAAGTTCTAATCTAAAGTTTAAAACAAATTGCAGTTTAGGAAAAAGTAATAGGCTATATTTGCCTCTAAAATGTAGTGAAGTGGAACCATTAAGTATCAAGACATGGAAATACTCAAGTACCTTGGAATTGTACTCAAGTAAATGTACTTAACTTTCTAACCACTGGCTACACCAGCCGTTGCATTATTACGCTGAGTCTGCAGTTCCCAGGACTGAACCCATGACCTCGTGATTTAAAGGCAAGTTTCTCTAGCGACTAAGCTACCTGGCACGAGCAGCCATATTATTAAGGATATCGACACTTCAATCTTTAGTCAATGTCAGCATTTGCTCTCCGAGTGGAAAATAAGTCTTGTGATTCAATATTTATTTTCAGTATTCAATATTTTGTCATGGATTTATTTGAGGGCGTTGCCTCAGTGCATGCATGTGTACAGTATTGGTGTGTTGTTGTGTATAATGCTTAGGTTTAGGTTGCTAGGTTTTTGGTTTACCTGGCATTCTAGTTTCTAGAGGAACTACACAGCACTCTCTGCGTTCTGTGTACAGTATATGTTTACCTTGTTTGCTGTAAGTGCCTCTGGAAGAGCGTCTGCTAAATGCCCACGTTGTAAATCATACTCATACATGTAGGTCCAAAAGTGTTACTTTTCAAGATTCAAATACAAATATATATTAATAGCAGCAGATGTTGTGGATCTGCTACTTTAGAATATCTTTGTGTGACACTAGTAATTTACAAAGAAAAACACAAAAAGTTAGAATATGGAGATCGAGGCTTCTGCCCGACTGCAATGAAATTGTATGTTGTGTCCTAAAACACCTTGGGCTCCATTTTCGTTACCGCTAAACCCCTTATCCCTAAACTTCTTTGCCTTTTTTGACTATTTTGTGAAACATTTTTGAATAGTTAAAATGGCCAGTCTACAAGCTCACAACATGTCAATGTAGAGGCTAGCTGAACTATTCAAAAATGTTTTTCAAAATATTAAAAAAGGGCAAAGAAGTGGAGCCCCTTGTGTAATCAAGTGACTGGGGGAAACATCCCATCCCGTCAGGCAGAAAACGGATCCCCATTTGCCAACATTTTAAATGCTCCTCTCTTCCCTGTCAATTAATGGTGTACATACGTTATGTTGGCATACTACAGTGTCACAAAAAGGTAGCAAAAATAGCAGATCTACAAGCTCAGAACGTTTTGCAATGTGACATGTTGTGAGCTTGTAGATCTAAGAATTTTAAGGGAAAAGGGTTAAGCGTGTGTGGGTTTTATAAATATTTAACCAATGCAAAGTATTAACACGATCTTGTGACTAATGATAACTTCATTGGATCCATTGGAACAGTGGATCCAGTGGAAAAGATGCTTTTTTATTCTTATTTTCCTTTAGCTGAACAGTAACCGTTTGGGATACAAGGTTTCCACCTGACAATATACAAATAAATGGATTTTCTGCAAATTGTGCTGAGCGTGCGCTGGTTTGCCTCCCACTGTGAACCCATTATGGTTCCTCAGTAGGGGAGAAGACGAGGCAACAGCAAAGTGTCCTTGGAAAGTCTGCGGTTTAGTGACTCTGACTCAGCAAAAAAATTAAAATAAATATACAATTCATCACAGGATGAGAGGCCTGATGAGCAATAGAGAATAATAAATGTGAATATACTCTCTTTTTTTTAACAAACTTTCCTTCTAGTGTTTGTGGTCCTTAAACATCTATGATCTACATGATTAGGTTGTGGGTTTGTCTCCACCCGCGCATTTTTTTTGTCACGTTTTATTTCTGAATACCAAAAAAATCATCTTCTTCAGTCCTAAGTTTAAAATGAGGAACAATGGAAGTCACCATAACATCATAATAATCACTACAGAGACAAAACATGCCAACAGACACAAAGTCACTGATTGTTTTTCTGTTTTATTATTATTATTACGCCAACTGTACTGCCTAATTCATGATTAGTCCTACAGTGTTGTCCCACACGGCCAAAAATGGCTGATCTACGAGATCGCAACACGTTGTGATCTTGTAGCCCGGCTACTTTCAGACTTATCAACAACTAGTAGAGCCAGAAGATCTCTCACGGGATGCTTTGCTTGGGGCATCACACGTCATGCTTTCCTATGTTTAACGTGCATCCAAACATGGCATTTTGGCAGGCAAATGGCGGAGCCGGCGCCAAAACGCCAGATGGGACAAGAGTGGAGGAGCTCCACAAGACGAGCAACCAAGACATTCGGCAGATGGGGGGCTGGCATCTGGGAAAAGATACAAGGCAATGAAGGCATGCACACTGTCTGTGTCTTCCAGATGAAAAGATACAAGCCATGCACACTGTCTGTGTCTTCCAGATGAAAAGATACAAGCTATGCACACTGTCTGTCCCTTCCATAGGTTATGATGTGACCGACGTAAAGACACTTAAGACACCACCCCTTCCCTCAAAAAATGCAAATCATTCATGGCTTCCTTTAAAACACGCCTGAAAATCCACCTTTCAGCAGGCCAAAGGGATCGCTCCTCTCTTAGACAAGTGACCACCCCCTACCTCTTTATAACCCCCTTCCTTTTTTCCTCAACCTGTAGGCCTACATTTTATTTCTTTGGTGAGGATTTGATTTTTGTTGTCATTTATGAATTGAATACCCAGGACCTGAATGCATATAAGACAGGAAGACTTTCTTTCCGGTGCTATCCTTTTAAACTTAAAAAATCACACCTGTGTGAACTGAGCGGTGCAACTATACATAGTTACTGTTATAGTTACTGTTCTGTACTGTGCTCTGTACTGTATTGTAGTGTATTGTGAGAACTAACAGAGGAACATCCAGACCCCAATGAACGCGCCTAGGGCGGCGGCCCGGTTCCGACGAGCCTTTCCGCGTCCGAAACGCTCGAGAAATAAAATCTGTGGTGTCTCAACCGGACTCTGGGCGCATGTAACCTTAAACCGTGGCTGGTCTCGCGAGATGCAGAAGGGAGAAGTCTCCCCTCGGCATTCCACTCATTTTCAACATTTTACTATTAATCATTAATATACCTTAGAGCTGTTGTGTGAAAATAATAAAAAAGTTCCCCCATTCTGTGTTTCCTAGAACTAGAGGTCTGAAAAAAATCATTAACATGGTGAAACACATCTTGATGATGTCATCAAGATGTGTTTCACCATGTTAATGATTTTTTTCATAATTACAGTTCTAGGAAAGACAGAATGGGGGGACTTTTTATTATTTCCACACAACAGCTCTAAGGTATATTAATGACAGTCAAATGTTGAAAATGGGTGGTTTTCCCCTTTAACTTCATCGCATGTCAGTGTCGCGAGCAAACGTGAGCCGATCGACAATACCACAATGCATTACTGATACAATGCGTTGTGGGCTTGTAGATTAGCTGTGTTTACTATGGTGACACGACATTCTAAATCCTACACGGCTTGTGCTTATAACCACTCCCCGCTTCTGTGGTCAACGTGGAAGTGCCTCTCGCCTACAACAACTGTGGACAGTTTTTTGGGTTTGAACTTGAGCCACGTGAGGCAACACCAACCGAGCAATAAGCAAATGAGTTGCCGTGACCGAATGTTGCAAACAGAATAGTAAAACATGTTCTCGCGAGAGCGTTTGCCCCGACTGACACTCAAAGTGGCTACTGGTCAACTTCCATAACAGCACGGGCTTGAATCTAAACCATACAACTTTATTAACATCCCCATCGCCCAGGACGAAGTTCTTTGTCCTTTCTATTAGTAACACCCGACACCCAAAATGAAGTTTTATCCAAAAGACGACGTCTATTGATATGAAAACGGATCGCATCGCTCCACAGCCCGGGAGCGCCTGTTGTGCAATCCTCGATGTTGCGCAACAGTGTGACGTCATCGAAAATGTTCCCCCCATGTTTAGCCGACGACAACGAAAATCTTAAAACGTTAATAACTCGTGATCTAAATCATCCCATCTAATTATCAAAAAAGCTTGTGTGTTAGACGGTCCTCCGCTGTCTAGTCGCTAGTCGCGATAGATTTATTCTTACCTCCCGTTGTTGTCGATCGCATCGAGAGTGCTTTGACTATATCTAGCTGCTACAGCCACATCCGGAACAACATCCGGTCCGTCGGTAAAAGTGCTCCGTTAATTTAATGGATTAAATAACCCCGGGCAATTAAGGTGTTAACAGTTTGACTGCGGATCACACTAAACCCGTCTTTTTTCCCCATTGTCTTTCCCTGCGGAATGTTTGTTTTGTGTATGTTTCGCATCGCCGCGGTGGTGGAATCCCCGATTCAAACACAAACAATGGGACTATTTTCAGGTGGATTTTCATGAAATGGAGTTTCATTTGCAACGCCGTGATTCTTCAAAGGTTAGTGTAAACACCGGCAGGGAATGGGAGTTAGATATTGATTTATAACGCAGTAAATGTGTTAAAATAAGGCTATAGAATAAACTAAACTAAAGTTAGATCGAGGGCAAATGAGATTGGAGAGTGGATGAACTTAAATGTTTGCTAAATTTTTCTTACAATACATTATTATTATTATAATATTATATATATTTTTGCATGACCCCCCCCCCCCCCCCGGTGGGCCGAGCCCCCACTTTGACAAGCTGTGCTCCAGACGTTAGCCAAATGCCATACAAGCATCATCGCTGCCAAAAAAAAAAGCATCCGAGTCAGAGCTATCAGAGACAGCTGCATGCACGCTGCGCTGTGCCAGCATCCTCCATCAAACCACCATAAAACCCTGGGCATTAATGGCCGCTGTGATGGCGAGGAACGCGCGCGTTAATGGCCACCGACAGATGATGAGTGACACGGCGGCTTGATAAACGCCAGGGCCCCTGCCAGGGTGTTCCACCAGCGGCTCCCAACCTGTGGGCCATGAGGATATCGTGACTGGAAAAACCAAAATTATGATAATATATGAATTTATATTGAAAATAATTTGTAAATAAAATGTGATATTTTTTTTATTTTTTTTAAGATATTTTTTGCGGCTTACGCCTTTTATTGTTTTCTTTTTGAAGAGACAGACAGTAGGCTGACAGGAAACGGGAGAGAGATGGGGGAAGACATGCAGTAAAGGCCGTGTCGGGCTCGGGAGTCGAACCCGCGGCACACTGCGACTGGATTACCAGTCGGGTGCCCAGACGGTTACGCCACCGCCTGGGCCAATAAATGTGATATTCTTCTTTAAAACATTGGAAAATAAACAGAGTTATAATCCTTATACGGATAAATTGGAACTATATATACCTATCTTTTTATGTATATCTATCTATTCACGTGTTGTTCTGAGAAATATGGATTGCCAGGGTTAATGTGTTACAATAAGACGGAGGCGTTTGGTTCCAGACAGAACTACTATATACTGTGGCTGTGCATGCTTCAGGGATGATCGCAACGCAACCTTGGTTTGGTTTCTACACTCGCAGACTTTAAGGCGACCCTCATCTCGTCTACAGGGAGGAGGAGGAAGATGGAGAGGAGAGGAGATGAGGATAAATATGCAGAGATGATGAGGAGGAGGAGAGAGGGAACGGGGTGGTGCATGTGTGGGCGGTTATGAGGCTCAGAACAGCGGCATGAGCCTGTTTGAATATTCTAAGGGCCATTAGTGTTCCGAGCGGTGTGTGTGTGTGTGTGTGTGTGTGTGTGTGTGTGTGTGTGTGTGTGTGTGTGTGTGTGTGTGTGTGTGTGTGTGTGTGTGTGTGTGTGTGTGTGTGTGTGTGTGTGCGTATATGTGAAGCTATAACAGACAGACAGACAGAAGTGAGTAAGCAAATTATGCAAGCACTAAAGATGGAAAAACAGACAGACAGAAAGAGAGCAAACTGTGTTATCTTTCTCCAGCTGTGTGTGTGTGTGTGTGTGTGTGTGTGTGTGTGTGTGTGTGTGTGTGTGTGTGTGTGTGTGTGTGTGTGTGTGTGTGTGTGTGTGTGTGAGTGAGTGTGCACGTCAGGGTTTTTAAATGCAGATGTGAGTTGTGCCCCTCTAATGGTCTCTCCAGACAGCCAGAGCCAACATCTCATTTGCATAATTCATTTCTCCTCACAACTGCTTGATAAATGCTCCTAAATTCATCTCACCTCTCTCTCTCTCTCTCTCACCCTCAATCTCTTTCTCCCCCCCCCCCGCCTCTCTCTGTGATATCCCAACATATCTCCCCCCTCTATCACCGAGCGCCTGCTTTGCCCAAATCAAATGGGAGGTGGTTTTGTCTTTCGGTTTCAATTGGTTTGTATATTTTTCACTGAAAGAGCATCAGAATTGGGTGCAAGCAGAGAACAGACAGGGAGAGACACGACCTGAAACAGCGTATACACAGGTGTATTGGTTAGTGGTTAAGGCACATATCACCTCTCTCTCTCTCTCTCTCTCTCTATCGAGGTGGTCTCCCTATCTTCCGTTGACACATTTAAACCCATAGGGCAGTATTATGCATGTCTTAAGTACCAGGTCTTATTACTTAACTTAAGACCTGGAGGCGTAATCAATGCCATTTGGCTATTCTGAGTGGCCAAACAGCATTGACCACGCCTCCAGGTCTTAAGTTAAGTAATAAGACCTGGTACTTAAGACACGCATAATACTGCCCATAGTGTCAGGTAGGACACCTACTGGTTGATAAGTAGTACTGCCTGAAGCTCATAGAGTAAATATTTGCTCTGGATAGCATGACCGCTTTCTTGGAAGAGCGGTAGAAGTCTCATGGCCTGCCACGTGGGAGACCTGGGTAGAAAGTCAAGCCCACAACACGTCACATAGCGAGCTTGTAGATAAGCTATTTTATACTTTTGCAAATGTTTGAAATTATCCTTTTTGTATTTTACTCGTGCTTTAAAGATTTTGCCTGAAGGAGAGAGCTTGTTGATCTGCCATTTGTTTTAATTTGTTTTTTGTTTATTAATTTTTCATTTCCTGAAATGTAAGCATTTTTGACATAAGAGTTTTCCACCTGACAGTAACGGAGTGTCTTCGGAGGAGCATGAAAGGAGTGTGGAGGCTTTTAGTAGCATTCTGTTCTAAGTAGGGTTGCCAACCGTTATATAAAATAAGGAATTGTCCCTAATTTGGAAACAATGGAGTTAAGAGGTTTAATTTGTCTGAAGCGCCTTTTACTTCTTTTCATTGGTTCAATATTTTTTTAACCAACACACAGACGTAAAGGGTGTTCAATAGCACTGATTTATGGAGGGAAAACAAATCTAAGACCTAAACAAATTGAGTTAGGTGCATGGTTTCTTCCCGACAGCAACAACTATATACAGGTTGTTAACAATTTACGTATAGACTGGACCTCTCTCTGTATGCTTTTATTTTTCTTTACAAAAAATATCTGCACTCACAAAAGCTTCACGTTGCGACGTATGTGTTGAGCTTGTAGATCTGCAATTTTAGAATTTTGGCTAAAGTGTCTCCGCCCAGAATATGGATACCGGGGTTCCAAGTGGTTAATATAATATACAAAAAACGGTGTAGAGTGAGATCGTATATTTCTCTGGGCGTCCCTTATTTGAATTGTTGCAGGTAGTTGGCAACCATGGTTGGAAGCACTGCAGAAGTGTGAGCTGACAGTTAAGTTACTGTGGAGAAACGGTAGCATTGGTATTTCTTGGGGGGGGGGGACTCATTGTCATTCACTGTAAAAAGCAGCATGATGTAACTTGCTGAAATCCCAGTCTGTCTTCAGCAGTATAGCTGGCAGGCCCGAAAGACGGGTGTCTGTCTCCCTCTGCAGGCCATAGCTGGTATAACTGCAGTACAACATGTCAGCACAGTTCCCCTAAAATGTTTGTTTTCCGACTCTGCCAAATTGCCAATGCAGAGACTCTGATTATGTCTGATACTCTGATTATGTCTGATACTAAGTGCACAGCCAGAGTCTTGGTACTGTAAATGTTTTTGATTTGGACATTTATTTATTTTCTTTTGTGTTAAAAGGTTAAAGCTTTCAATTATTTAAGTATTTTAATACCTACATTAACCACTTACAATTTTGGCCATTTGAAAATAGCTGATCTACAAGCTCACATGTTGGGAATCGCTGCTATAGTATGTGTGTGTGTGTGTGTGTGTGTGTGTGTGTGTGTGTGTGTGTGTGTGTGTGTGTGTGTGTGTGTGTGTGTGTGTGTTCAGTCACACGGGTCTTCCGGTCTCTCAAGCAGAAAATGCATTTCCAGGTGCGTAGCCAATTTCATCCAATCAGGAGAGAGAACCCGACGAAGAGTATTTACCAGCTTGCGTTCCATGCAGTTCCAATTTTGTCTGCCAAGGTTGTGTTTGTTTATTCGTTTCATCACTTCAGATTCCACTTATTTATGCTGTACGAGTTCTCTCTCCTGATTGGATGACAATGGGGAGACCCCTGTTACTAAGCAAACTCTATAGCAGTTATTACAATGGGAATATAGAGCTGTTTAAAGGTATACTTTACCCAATTTATTTGTTGCTTTTGTCACATTTCCCAAGCCAATAATCCAATATTTGACTAATTGAAGTCAAACATTCTCTTTGAACCTGGGTCATCAGTACGCCTCTCAGTGATTACACACAATTGTTTTAAAGCTGCTATAAGCAATAATATGTCAAATCTTTAATGACCTTTTTTTTTTTCAGACAGCCAGAAATGGGTAGAACGCTCCCAAAAATGTGTTTGTCTCTGTGACACATCTAGGGGCCACAATCTGCATTCAAAGATTTTCCTATAAGCTTTGTCATATTTGCCTGTCTGCTTCCTGATTGGTTAGTCATTGCGACCGTTTTTTTTTTCTTCGACCAATGACAAAGCTTCTAGGAACATCTTTGAATGCAGATTGCGGCCCCTAGATGTGTCACAGAGACTACATTTTTTTGGGAGCGTTCTACCCATTGCTGGCTGTCTGAATACCAAAAAGAAAAAAAAAGGTCATTAAGACATAGTATTGCTTATAGCAGCTTTAATATAATTTATATTATTATTTTATATAGTCTTGCATTGGTCTCCTAGCCACAGTGGAAAAAAGGTGAAGTCAAATGCTGAAGTATTCCTTTAACACAGATTCTAAGGCTTCAAACTGCTGCAAAGTGGGAGCGACGTTTGGTCTTCTGATAGCAAGTCACCAAGACATTTTTTGCTTGATGTTGTTCCATTTGTTTGCTTTCATGTATTCTGCAGGCCAGCCTGGCCAGGCAGATCCTTTTTGAATGCTTCCCCAGAAAACACTGATTGAATCTGCAGCCTCCAAAAGGCTTGCTAAACTTCACATTCGAACCGAAATATTATCAAATTAAATGTTGGCTAAAACTGACATATTTCTATCGTTTTGATACTGATGCATTTTAAAGGCCGATACAGATATGATGAAAATAATATAGACAAATAGACAAATTTGGAAATTATGTTAATAATAATAATAATAATATCTGGGATTTATATAGCGCTTTTCTTAACACTCAAAGACGCTTTACATGTGTTGGGGCCAGGGGGGGAACAAGAAAAAAGACAACTTTAATAGAAAAAAACAATTATAAGAATAAAACCAATAAAACAATGCATATAACAAGTTTTAAAAACACATCAGCGACCGAAGGTCACAGGTAATTATGAAACCTTGCGTCTTTGTCACCTAACCCACAATCCCCGTCACGACACTCGCAATTCCCGTCACTCACCCCAGGCAAGCCCCCGGGTCATCGTGACATCAGCCCCCTGTGTGTGTGTGTGTGTGTGTGTAAAGATTATCCAAATAGTGAGGTGTGAGTGTGTTTGGTCAACAGTTTGTGTGGGAGGTTGATTGGAGTGTGTACATGCATGCGTGCACATGCGCGTGAGTGTGCACGTGTGTGGTCAAAGGTTTGCGTGGGAGGTTGATTGATGTGTGTGTGTGTGTGTGTGTGTGTGTGTGTGTGTGTGTGTGTGTGTGTGTGTGTGTGCACATGTACCTCTGCTGGACAGCTTCTCCAGTAGGACTCTGAAGTGTTGGACCACAGCAGGGGACACATCATAGGTGACCGTGTCCTTCACTGGGGCAGAGTGACACCTCCCAAACATGCCATCTGCACACAGCAACATGGAGACACATGTCAATGCTACAGTACTGTACGCCTCATACTGTAGGAAACCACATTGACTCATGCACTGGATTTATACATTTAGGCTACATGTAAAGTTGTTGTTTTTGCCTCGTTTGCACTCTTCATTTCTATAATAACTTGTACGTATCTTGTTATCAATATTCTACTGTTGTCTTTGTCTATGCTGCTGCATTGTGGAAGCCAGACCAAAATAGGTTTCACTCTTGTATCTGTACACAACATGTAACACTTACAACCTTCAACCTTCTTTTTTCGTTTTTTTTTAAGCAATCATTTATAGACAGAGTGTTTGTTCAGTATCAGGGTCTCCTCTGTCTCTCCAGCTCTTTAGTGAACAGATTAACAGAACATGTATTATTCAGGTTGGGATACAAATTGTATCCAATCAGGTGAGAGAACTCATACAGGAACAGGATAAACTAGTGAGGGCCAAAATAAATGAGCAGACAAGTGGAACACTAAAACATTGAAGATGAATGGGTGCTTTTTTGTGCCCTAAAGACGTGGAGACCGTGTTACTGAGCAAAGATGATTATTATCAGCATATAGAGCTTTAACTTATTTAGAACGTTGTTTTTGTTTAACCAAAACATGTCACTTAGTACATATTTTAACAGCATTGACTCATTAATCTGTGTTTATAACATTGACTCACTTGCTGTATTTATATGAAACATATGAAAATGTTTCATCACAAATTCAGCAAATGAATGCATGCAAGCGTGCATGCGTGAGAGATATGTGGCCTACTCGTTTATTTTGGTTTGTTTCCGTAGACCTGCATGATTGATTATTTCTCTTCTCTCACTGTGACTGTGGCAACACTTAAAATTTCTAGTTTGTCTTTACTTTGAGTAGTTTGTGATCTCAGAGTGTGTGGAGCATCGTGGGATCGGAGCCACTCATATAACACAATATATTGTAATAAATAAATGGTTTAATCTTGTCGGGGGTTGAATTAAAGCAGTGGTTTCAACCCTTTTCATATCAAGGTCCATTATTTATTCAGCATATGAGCCACGGATTTGATGAGATTTAGCCTCAGACCCAAGACTTTTAGAATATCTTATTGTCGTTGGATAAGATTTTGTCCACATTTGTGGTACCATTAGGAGATATAACATTGATCAAAATAACAATTCTTCTACATTCTCATTGTGTAGACTTGTAAATTATCTAATGATAACAATAATTGAACTCTTGAGAGCGTGAAATTAAACCAAATAGACCCATAAGGGTCCATTTGATTTCATTTTACACTCTCAAGAGTTAAAGATCTACTGTATAAGGGTCACTGGTGGTCCCCAGACCAAGGGTTGAAAACCACTGAATTAAAGAAATCAATGTGTGGAATGTGGATAAAGATTTAAGGTTCAATGTTTTCATTATCACATGCACTAACAATGCAGCTGATAAAATATTGCAGGCAGGAACATTCAAGTTAGACATAACAAAAGCTAAACAGCAAACAGTTATAAAAAATAAAAGCATCACATGTTTGAATGATGGAAGGTGTTCACGGTTTGAATAATTTGAGTGTTAGTCCTTTAGCAATATGGACCTCCCTATCCTCCCTCTTGCATGCATGTGTGTGTGTGCAAAACAAACACTACCCCTTTAAAACAAACACACACACACACACACACACACACACACACACACACACACACACACACACACACACACACACACACACACACACACACACACACACACACACACACACACACACACACACACACACACACACACACACACATGGTTTCTCTGTAAATGAAACTACACTGCACTCAGTCTGTTTCTCAATCTCTCAGACAGTCAGTTGTAAAATGGCACAGCAAGGAGTTCAACTGCACCAGGAAAGGTTCTGCTGTTCTATCTGTTTGGATCTACTGAAGGATCCAGTGACTGTTCCCTGTGGACACAATTACTGCAGTAAGTGTATTGACGGATACTGGAATCAGGATGATCAAAGAGGGAGATTCAACTGTCCACAGTGCAGACAAATGTTCACCCCAAGACCTGTTCTGAAGAAAAACACCTTGCTGGCTGACATGATGGATGTACTGAAGAAGACAGGACTCCAAGATATTCCTCTTGATAGCTGCTATGCTGGACCTGGAGATGTAGCCTGTGATTTCTGCACTGGGAGAAAACTGAAAGCTGTGAAGACTTGTCTTCAGTGTCTGGTCTCTCACTATCAGTTTCCTGCCTTTAAGAATCACAAGCTGGTCACAGCCTCCAGCAAGCTTCAAGAGAACACTTGCTCTCTTCACGACGAGGTGAAGAAGGTTTTTTGCCGTACTGATCAGCAGTGTATCTGTTATCTGTGCTGTATGGAAGAACACAAAGGTCACGATACGATCTCAGTTGCAGCAGAAAGGACAGAGAGACAGAAAGAGCTTGATACGAGTCAGCAGAACATCCAGCAGAGAATCCAGGAGAGAGAGAAAGACGTGAAGGTGCTTCACCAGGAGGTTGGGTCTATCAATCACTCTGCTGATAGAGCAGTGGAGGACAGTGACACCATCTTTACTGAGCTCATCTCTTCCATTGAGAGAAAACAATCTGAGGTGAGGGAGCAGATCAGAGACAAGCAGAAACGTGAAGTGAGTCGTGTTGAAGAACTGAGGAAGGTTGTGGAGCAGGAGGTCACTGAACTAAGGAGCAGACATGCTGAGCTAGAGCAGATCTCACACACAGAGGATGACATCCATTTTGTGAACAGTCCCACCTCCCTCTCAAAGATCAGTGAATCTCCATACCCAATTAGCAGTAATATTCGTCATCTGAGATACTTTGAAGATGTGACTGTGGCTGTGTCAAAGATGAAGGACAAACTAGAAGACATTCTCAAAGAGGAAGGGACAAATGTCTCAGGGACGGTGAACAGAGTGGATGTATTATATTCAAGACTACCAGAATACAGGACCAGAGCTGAGTTCTTACAATATTCATGTCCAATCACACTCGATCCAAACACAGCAAATACAGAACTATCTCTGTCTAAGGGAAACAGAAAAGTACAACTCTCACAACAGAACAAACAATACTCATATCCATATCACCCAGATAGATTCAGTGCATGGAAACAGGTTCTGAGTAGAGAGGGTCTGACTGGACGCTGTTACTGTGAGGTAGAGCGGAGTGGGATCAGTGTTTATACATGTATAGCAGTCTCATATAAAGATATCAGCAGAACAGGGGGAAATGTTGACAGTGGATTTGGATACAATGATAAATCTTGGTCTTTACATACTTCAGATTATCATTCAACAGGAGATTGTGTTTTCAGACACAGAAACATTGTAACTAAAATCCCAGGCCGTGTGTCCTCCAGAGTAGGAGTGTACCTGGATCACAGTGCAGGTACTCTGTCCTTTTACAGTGTCTCTGACACCATGACTCTCCTCCACAGAGTCCAGACCACATTCACCCAGCCTCTCTATGCTGGATTTGGCCTGAATTCTGGTACTGCCGAGTTGTGTGATCTCCAGTAGATCATCATCGTGTTTGAATCTCACAACTCCTGAATATTTTCTTTATAATTCAATTAATCTTCTGTTTTTCTCAAGGGCAGCATTCTCAACTTCCAAACTTTTAACTCTGCCATTTATCATTATGCATATCTCCTCTATATCCACATGATATACATATTTGATGGAGGGATCTAGGCTTTCTTAATTGTTTGGAACTATATGTTCTTTTGTCTTTGTTGTTTTTCTCTTTTTTTATTTGATGTAATCATAGTGATGTACAATTAATGGTTGGTAGCAGCATCAACTAGAAGTTTAAAAAAAAAAAAGATAGATAGGGGCAGGTATCAATACGATTTAAGTACAAAGTAAAATGAATATAATCATGTAAAACCATAACTAAAATGAAATAAATAAATGAAATTGTATGGTTGTATGTGTATTGTGTTTGCATTATTCTTTCATGACAGTACTTGAATCTGCGCTTACATTCTTTACGGTTTTAACTGTTTTAAGTAGACAAGCTTGGACACTGTTATAATTGACAGTATCTTGGTTTGACCTGTATATGTTGTCAGTATGTGACTCTCTCTCATCTGCATTTTAGTCAACTCCAGAGTGTGTCATGCATGGCGCTGCCTGGTGTCATCTTGTTCTCTGACCTCACTACTTGCTTACAGAGGATCAGTGTTGGACAAAGTACTCAACCCAAAGTATACTCCTAGTATTGAAAAGTACAAATACAAAGAAATTTCCGTCATTTTAAAAATGTAAAAGAAAATAGTGAAAACAGCAGATCTTCACGCTCACAAGGTGCCACAATGTGATACATTGTGAGTTGTGAACTTCTCCACTGCACCTGATTATTGCAGTGAATGTGAATGTTGTGCACACTGCCGGTAGGCCAAGGAACTCAATCCAAGAATATGTTTCCAATCTGTCACCAGGGCAATGAATTCACTGTCCCATGCTATGTGAGATAAGTCTTCAAAGTGGAACTAATGAGGTGCAAGCAGTCTATCAGCTGTATGGGCTCTACTTCAGCACGTGTGTAATAACTTTTACATGTTCTCAGAAAGGGACAAACACTCACAAAGTAACAGCAACCACACAGCACACAGACAAAGACACAGACGAGACAAAGACACAGAGATAGACACTAAGAGATCGGGGGCACTGTTGATTTTCTGTACATACAGTATGTTACTATAGGTTATTGAGTGGTGCAAACCACTCCAACAACTGGCTTTGTACCCGTGTACCTGTGTACCCATGTTTGTTCGTACCAAAAAAACGAGCATGGTTGCTATGGTTAGTGTGTGACGTCACTGACATAGCTGATCAGACTATATAAGACCTAGCACCACTCAGTTCACACGGGTGTGATTTTTACAGTGTACTTGTGCTTAAATTAATACATAACTACACTGAACCTAGGCTATAACATGCACATGTTGATCCATATTACTGTTGATACTGGGCATAGGCTACAAACCTATACTGAATGCCCATGTACCTACAATCACATGTCTTTCCTGATAGTGATGACCCAGATAAAAGCAGATAAAAGCCTGCAGGCACTAAAGGCCGGTTCTTGGGTAACTGCCGCTCCAGGCTAGCTCTCTAGTAGCCTCGGATGCTAGGTTAATTCACTCAGGCAAACGAGTGATAGAATATTGATCATCATTCCTTTCACCACCAAAATATATATTTTTTCTTCTACTACATATTGCACACTGGTACCTCTAGAGCAGTGTGGGGGCTGATATATTTATGTGTTGTGTATCGATGTATGAGTGTTTGTTTTAAAGATTAAAGAGGGTGCTTTAGGAATTGTAAACATTTCCATGCACACAAGAATGTAACCAGAGAGCAGTGAATATCATCAGACATTAGCAAATAAAAAAACTGATGTTATAATCTTGACAGGACAGAGGAAATTCCAGGACTATTAAGAGCTATGTTGATCGGCTAAATTTGGCTTTGGGGATATAAATGTAAATATAAATTTGCGCTGTTGTGCCTTGTGCACATCCATCCATCAATCCATCTTCAACCGCTTATCCATAGTCAGGTCATGGGGGTAACAGCTCCATCAGAAAGCTCCAGACTTCCCTCTCCAGAGCAACATTAGTAACTTAATTTTGGGAGATCCCGAGGCGTTCCTAGACCATTTTGGAATTATAATCCCTCCATCTGATCCTTGGTCTGCCCGGGGGTCTCCTTCCAGTGGGACGTGCATCGAGGACCTGCCTAGTGCCCGAACCACCTAAGCTGGCTCCTTTCCAGGCGAAGAAGCAACTCTGAGTCTCTCTTGTGTGACTGAACTTCTCACCTTGTCTCTAAGGGAGATGCCAGCCACCCGTCTGAGAAAACTCATTTTGGCTGCTTGTATCCGTGACCTTATTCTTTCAGTCATGACTAACCCTAACCCACACTTCATGACCATAGGTGAGAGTAGGAACGAAGATTGCATGGTAGACAGAGAGCTTTGCCTTCTGGCTCAGCTCTCTTTTCGTCACAATAGTGCGGTACAGCGATTGAAATACCGCCCCTACCGCTCCGATTCTCCGGCTGATCTCCTCCTCCCTTCACTCGTGAACAAGACCCAGAGATACTTAAACTCCTTTTCTCCGTTTCCTGATATGAAGGCAGCCTAGTGGTCTGAACATCTATTCCTTAAAAATAGCCCATCTACAAGCTTGCGCTTGTGCGCTTGTTGATCGGCTGTTTTCAGCAAAGAGATTTGGTGTAGCGGGAAAAAGGAATGACCTAGTTTAGAGCCGTGGGGGACTCCAGGAGTATGGTAGCCTTGCGTAGCCATAGCCTTCATCTGCCTTTGCAAAGCATATTGCCGCAGGAGGATTAAGTCTGGCCCCTCTCAATTGTGAGAGGACTTCACGGCTGAAGTGGTGACGAGCAAACCAGAATTGTCTGGAACCAGGCTATAACAAACCAGGGCCCAGTATGCAAATATGGGGCGGAGCCGCGGGACATTGTGGAAAAAAATCTAATGCTGTGAGGGACGAGACTAATATCCACACACTCACATGCAGTGATATTAGTATCGCTACGAGAGGCTAGGAGTAAGGGTAAGGTACAAACATCTCAGAGACAGTGACAGTGCACCATCGATGCAACAGGGCCCAGCTGCATAATGGAACAATTTAGCCTGGTCCTCTTGCCTGTGGTCTGTTACCATGGTGACTTTCATCGTTCAGTGTTTGTGGCCATTGCAGCTAATCAGGGGGTAGTTCAGTAAGGTGTGTGTGTGTGTGTGTGTGTGTGTGTGTGTGTGTGTGTGTGTGTGTGTGTGTGTGTGTGTGTGTGTGTGTGTGTTCATCTTGGTTTGAAAAGAGCACCTGGTTCTTAAGCCACATGATGTTGCTTTTGTTTACTTTTCAGAATGATGTATGTAAAAGGTTACATGGAAATACCATGGACACAATATTTGATACATTTACTTCTTTTTTTAACCCATTTGTTCACTCTTTTTGTAATTGAGAATACAAGAGTCCCAGGTGACACCTAGAGGAAATGAAGAGCAACTTCTCACATTTTGTTTGTCATGAGCCTTAGATGCCAAAATCTTAGCTTACTAAAGTGAGACCATTAAAAAATGATACACTGTATGGCTTAAAGTGGCACTATGTAACTTTTTTAATTAATTTAATATACTGTCCAATATAAGTAAAACATTTTACCCAAATATGTAAAGTCATGTAATCATTCTCTTAAAATAAACTTACATTTATACAATGTTTTATGAATGAAAGTGAATAATATACAATAAAAAGACCCTTCAACTTTATCTTTCATTGACATTATAAGATGGGAAAAGGGCAGTGTTTCTAATGTTGTATGACCTTACTGCTGCCCAACTCTACACAGTGGACATGTGTGACTGATAGCTTATCACACGGCACAGCCAAGCCTAAAGCTACATCTGGGTTAAACAAATAGGTCAAGTACCAACCTGTTGATCCTTCCACTTATACTCAAGGTCATGGAAATTAATCAACTAAGTCAACCTTCGTTGACTTAGGACCAGAGTGCTTCTACATGTTTAATCCACCGAGTACAAATAAAATAAATAATTGTTGTCGGGCAGAACCTTAGTAGGTTCATAGTTCTTCTTTGTATTTTTCTCATAAATTAATGCCCGATTTTATACTTTTTATCACTCAGAAGTGGCAAAACATGTACGGTTTTGATATAAAATAGGTAAAACTATTAAATATATCTACATTTACAGTACATATATTTCTGCTGCTATTTTAAGTGCTTCATTGCCTTTCCTACTAACCATGCATCTTATGCAATTGTATATTATTTACTCTATTGCAAATTATGGGAAATTGTACAACAAATATTTCACCAAATGTTTTATGTTATTATTTTTTTACACTGAACCTATAAACCTGTGTGATGTTTATGTTTATGTTAAAGTCTCAGCAGTGACCAGCAGAGGGAGTAGAAGCAGATGGTTAAAGGGGTTAGTTCAGATTTTTGGACTTAAAGCTGTAGGAAATACTCCCGTGGTGGGAGTTCTGGTCTGGTTTTGGTGAATATTAAGTAGTTCTGGTCATTTGGTGGGGGGCAGTGGGGGGGGGGGGGGGCACTCATTAAAAATAAATTAATCCACAAAACGATATCGTCATTTATGAATGAAATTCAAACCAACCAATTTCTAAACAACTCCATAGATCAGATAGATAGATCATGAAAGCACTGCCTGCTGATCAATCCCTTCCTTGGATTCCCCGTGCACCAGATCACGGCACGGTAAAATCCTTTGGCTTTCCCTGATGATTAAAGTACCGTGTCTCACAACATTGACAAACGATCTGTATCAAAATACCACAAAGTCGATAAGACACCCGAGACCAGCCAAAACACAGACAGAGGGACCAGCACAACAGTCAGAGAAACAAGGTTGATACAGACCTCAGACCACCTTAACACTAGAACACTAAACTTAATTTTTGTCAAACCATCACTAAAGTCTAAACACGGGTACATTTTACTCAACGTAATATATTCCATACAAAATATTTTTCATCAAAATATATTGAAGTACTGAATCAGTGCCTCAAGTTGCCATGTATTGCTACATGGCAACTTGAGGCACTGATTCTTTAATATTTCAGCATGACTTTTCACAAAAAAACGAAAAATAGATCATGGGAGGGCCCTATCATATGGGGTCAAAACCGGTGAAAAAAGTGGGTATTATTTTAAAAATATTCCTAAAAAAAGAATAATGGAACTTCTCCTTTGGTGACGGCCCACCCTCTATCACTAAACATGGGTGAAATTCACCCGAACACCTGCGTGTAGAAAAAAACAGGGATGTGGGCAGGGAAACAAACCTACCTTCTATGATGTCACTGAGCATCATGAAGGTACTGAAAGACCCACCCACCTCAGACATCAGCAACATTATGAAAATTACAAAAATATAATTGTCCGGTTGAAAATCACCCACGTTTAGTGTTCTAGGGTTAAAACACAGATAGAGAGCCAAGCAGTCAGAAAACCGATGTCGAAACAGACCTCAGACCAGTCAAAACACAGACAGGGAGACCAGCAGTCAAAGAAACGAGCTTGATACAGACTTCAGATAAGCTTAAAACACAGAAAGAGCTCCACCTGAAATAAACAGACCTGTTGTGACCATGTTCTCACACCCCAGGATGACACACGCACGCACTCTGTCTTCCGTTGTTGACGTCTTGTCTCCAATCAGAATTAGATCAAGAGGGCATTTCAAAAAGGGCGTGGCATGAACAGGAAATTTCATCCAGGCTGAAACTAAACACACAGGAAGCGGGTTCGGAGGAACATGCGGCCAGTGGCGAAGTAGCTGTAATGTCACACTTTTCCTGCTTTCCGATTGGTTGCCCCGCTGTGTCCCCTATTGAACCACTAACACGCTTAACGCTTAAGTGGTCTGATTTGTTACATTAAAAGTATACACAATATACTATATAGACATGATCTGTTACAAGTAAAAGACCTGTATCCAAACTTTTACTTGAGTAGAATTATTGGCATCAAAATATACTTACTAAAGTAGAACTACTAAAATTAGACGCTCTGCAAGCTCACAATGCACAACATATGTTATCCAATAGCCGAATGGCTTTCCATTAATCTTATATTAAAATGTTCTAATGGTTGGGTGGGTCGGTCAGTGGACCCCCTGCGGCCCCCCATCCACCGTCAAGTGCACATACATGGATATCAACAGTGCGACATACTGTAGGTGTGAGGGATCCTCTAGTAATGTAAATCTGCAAAGTAACTAGTAACTAAAGCTGTCAAATAATGATGGAGTGGAAGGTATACAGTATGGGTAAATGGAAATAATACAGCAGGATACGTACAGTTGGGTGCCACCGATATTGACCCTTATCATTTGACCCATTTAGGCCTGACCTCAAAATTTTAAAAAAATCCTTCTAAATCCTCCAGTTTTCTGAAATAAATATTTTCACGATTTTTCAAAAATAGCAGACCTACAAGCTCGTAGCTTGTAGATCTGCTATTTTTCAATAGCTAAATTATAACATAATGTTTAAAACATCAAAAGGGGTTCCCGCCCAAAATGGGTTAACTGTCCTTTTGCACAGATCACGCAAAACTCAGCAAAAAGAAAAGGACAATATCGATGGCCTCCAACTGTATGTACTTTTCCATCATTGGATTACACCTTCAGTGCCTGCCTGTCCACTCTGACATCTCAGATGCTGGGAAGCGGTGATAACAGGGAACATTACCAGATGAGAACTCGCCAGTAAACCGATACGTATTGAGCGATTGACAGACAGAGGAGGGAGGGAAAAAAAGCTTTTCGGATTAGAAACAGTAGGGCTAAAAATAAACCTCATTATTCTCAATCAGAAATATTGGGGAGGGACGGAGAGAGAGACACACACAGACAGACAGACAGACAGACAGACAGACAGACAGACATATCAACGGTTTTAAGTCTAGGTTAGCTTCATACTGTACACGACCCCCACAGGCAGCAGTGTGTGTGTGTGTGTGTGTGTGTGTGTGTGTGTGTGTGTGTGTGTGTGTGTGTGTGTGTGTGTCCTGGGCATGACGTTAAACTGCTCCGTTGTAACTACCATCGTCAATGTAGTAGATGCATGGATGCATTTGCAATTTCTGTGGACTATGTAACTTGCATACAAGAAGGCACTATTCACCAGTGGAATCTACCAACAGTCAACGCTACCTGATGGCCCCTCCCATGAACAGCTTACTGGGAAGAGAGGCAATATACAGGCCTGACGGCCTTCCAGTGGTATGTCCGTCCGCTGTCGGACTAACCCCGGAATAGCAATGGGTGGACTTCCAGGCACATGCAGGAGAACAACTACAGAGAGCGCTTTAACACCAAGCAACAGTGCAAGACTAAGAACTTTGTTTCATATGGTGATCCAGCCTAGGACATACCCACAGACTGGTTGTCAGAGGCTTTCGACAACAAACAAAGTGTGCCATCTCTGCTGCCCTATATGGCGGAGCTGCCACTGCTTGTGCCCATGGAGTGATGAGTCATGTGTGTTGTATCATGAGGACATACATTGTGAATGTAACCTTTACTGCACCTAAAATATTTGTGTTCCTGTATGCTTTCCCTGTGTGTGGACATAAATAAATTGTTAAACTGTGTGTGTGTGTGTGTGTGTGTGTGTGTGTGTGTGTGTGTGTGTGTGTGTGTGTGTGTGTGTGTGTGTGTGTGTGTGTGTGTGTTCTTACCATTGACACAGATCTCGTACGGCATACACAAGTCGTTCTCAAACTGGCAGCCTGAAGAGAGGACAGAACAGCTCGTCAATGCAGGTTATCGGCCATTTCTATTCTATCTACCTATTTGAGTTTAAAATTAAAAGAGTACTGTTACCTTTTAGGCTGACACATGAGTAGCTATTCTTTAATCAAATGTATTCAGTCAGAATAAGAGTAAAGGTACCATGGGTCCTTTCATTTATTTCAATTGTATGTATTTTATTTAAACTAGAGTGGTGCCCGTTGGGCACTGGCCTACTTGGAACGATGCAAGTTGGAAATGCATGGCCCACCCAGTAATTATGTCTTTGTCCCTTGTTCCCTGTTTAAGATATTTGTATTGCTTTCACCTTTTTTCTTTTTATTGATAGAGGGATAGATGAAAGTAGGCTGACAGGAAATGGGGAGAGAGATGGCGGGTGACACGCAGTAAAGGCTGCCGTTTACATTTAACATTGAGTTTATTAGAAAAGATTAAGTACTAAGCAGAAAAGACAATGGAAATACATTGATTTAGACAAAGCAAAGTTTTGAAAACCTATACGATAGGATGCCTGATCTATTCTAGTTACCCATTTGGGTATTTAATTTACGGAAACACTCAAGAAAGTGAAGGTACCTCAAAGTTGTTTGAGAACTGCACTTTCCACCACCCTGTATTCATCCCTGCCTTCTGGTCATTACAAGCTGTGCTCTCTGAGAAAGGAACTACATTTCCCAGGATGGCATCTGTCTGTTCACATCAGGCACCAGCTCGTTCCTGATGAGGCCAGCCAATGAAGGAAGGGAAATCGGTCATCTTGGGTGGAGGAAGCGCTTGAAGGTTCAATTTGGAATTTCATTGCATAATGCCTTTGACTTGTTTCACTTTCTTAACTCACTTCAAAATACACCATGTGCCACGTCTACAGTACATCCTCCCAAATTCTTCTGTGTTAAGGGCGATGACTAATGCAAACACAGACTGAGAGACTAATCCTTAGGCCCACAGTAAACGCATAGATCTAGTGTCTAGTATAGGCTGGTATAGACTTAGGGATAGCTGTTGTTTAACAACAGAACTGGAATAAATGTTGTGTGCTCTGTGAACAGCATACGTATACTGGACGGACGGACGGACGGGCTCTGTAGCTCTGAATGTCACGGGAAGAGAAAGATAAGATGAAAGGGTGATAGGAAGAGAAGAGAGCGAATGATGACAGGCTGAGAGGGTGCTGAGCTGATAAAGGGGGATGGTTTACCATAGTGAGACAGAAGAGAAAAACATAAATGGAGGGAGAGATAAAACATAAAGGAGCACACACATAAAGCACACACACCTCTTTAATTGTGTTTGTGTGTGCGGCGTGCACTCACAACTCTACTCAAACCTTATTTATAAAGTCTAAAGTCAACGAACAAAGCAAAAAGGAAAGCGTAAATTAAAAACGATAGACAAAACATATTGCACAAATGAAATGCAAAAAACAAGGTATTGCGAAAACAGTACAAAACTCAACTTGAATTGAAGTCCAATGATATTTTTCATTATTTATTTTTACGATGGCAGTGGTTCTCAAAGTGTTGTCCAGGGACACTCTGGGTCACTTGAGGGGCTTCCAAATACTGTAGACCCTTACAGGTCTGTAACTTAGATGTCCCGATACCATTTTTTTTAGACCAAGTACAAGTACTTACTTTTTAGTACTCGCTGATACCGACTACCGATACGAGTACGTTTTGTTTTTGATGAGTAACCACTCATTTTACTCACTTTATCTCCAATTTCATTTCATAGTCATGCCTTGTACTTAAAATACTAATAATAAGTAATAATACTGTTACTACAATAATAATAGCCTGAAACGATTTAGAGAAAATATCTAATTCCAAAATGTTCTTATTTTTCCTTATTAGCAATAAAACGTTTTGTTCTATTCAGACACATTCTAGTATTGTCTACCTTTCATCGATTTCAAGGGAAAAAATTACCTTGTATAGCTGACTTTCTTTCATTATGCTTGAGGCAAAAAAAAGTATTGATCCGATAGTGTCGCCCGCCGCATATAAACATAGATACAGATGGATCTACACTTGTCAATTGTCATTTATGCTTGTAGATTGGCTGTTTTGGGCGATTTGCTCGAGTCAATCGAATGTTTTTGATTCCGAGTACTGTGTACGAGTACTTGAGTTGAGGGTGGTATCGGGCCCAAGTACCAATACTGGTATCGGTATCAGTACATCTCTATTCTCTAGAACCTTATAAGTCTGTAACTCTGAGAGTGTACGAATGGAACCAAATGGACCCTTGGCTATTCTGAGAGTTATGCAGGGTTCTTGAAATGAAAACAATTGAGGTTTATGCTGCTCTAAGGTCTGGGCATATTGAATATGGAGTTAGTTATTCCAGAGCCCATGGGCAGCCACCACAAAAGCTCAGTCACTTCTGAATTTCGTGCGTGCGCGCGCGCGCGCGCGCGCGCGTGCGCGCGCGCGCGCTCGCTCGCACGCCTAAATAGTGACCGCCTAAATAGTGACCGCCTAAATGAACGATTAGATTGAGGCTGTATGTGTTAACCTGTATGAGAATGAAGGGAGATGAGTGAGGTTGAAGGTGGAGAGACCGTGCGTGCGTGCGCGCGCACGCACGCACGCACGCACGCACGCACGCACGCACGCACGCACGCACGCACGCACGCACGCACGCACGCACGCACGCACGCACGCACGCACGCACGGTCTCTCCACCTTCAACCTCACTCATCTCCCTTCATTCTCATACAGGTTAACACATACAGCCTCAATCTAATCGTTCATTTAGGCGGTCACTATAGGTGGGAGGTCTTATACTGTATGCCGTTGCAGGGTTCATGCAATAACTTATGCTCGTATGCTTCTGGGGTTTGTGATCTCTGTCATGCTTGTGCAGATAATATGCAGTATTGTATAGGGGTGTGCCAAATTGCCAAATCGCACGCACGCACGTAATGTTATGGCAGATTCATGTGAGCACGCACGCACGTAATGTTATGGCTGATTCATGTGTTTGTGATCAGAAATGCTGTGCAACTTGTTGCTTCCTATTGTACAAGTTGGTATGGATTGGGCTCATGATTCACAATGCAACACGTTGCAACCTGCAACCACAGAATCAGAACTGCACCGCCCTCAATAAACTGATCACTCAAGAAGACTCTAAAAAAAGTGTAATCTGCCCTTTTTTTCTTCTTTCTAATTATTTGTTCGGCCCAAAAAATTGTGTTTATTGTCATAATTTGTCAGCTGCCGAGTTCGCTTTGTCCGAGGCTTAAAGGTCTTTAAATAAATACTTTCTGAAACGTCCATGGGAAAAAATGAATGGGAAATTCTGGTGCCCTGAAAGGGGGCGGGACTGCAACGCTCTATGGTACCCAAGTACCTTTGTGTAGGCCTACCTCTATTTGAGAAACACTGGTTTAAACGACGCTAAAGAAATCATGTAGCATGGACATCAAGGTTCCCCACTCCATAACTAGTCCAAACTAACCCAAAATAAGTCCTGTTCTCAAAATAAGTGAACGTAGTTTAACTCTTGATAGTGGAGCGCCCCCCCTCCTTTCTCTGCAAATATACCATTATGATTCTACTGTACTGTGCTGCATCCTAATATGTTTTGCATGTATTACCGATGAATTGAATGCAATGGACCACAACGGAAACAAAGCCCCTGGGGGTTTTTGTTTTATCATTTAACATAACATTTGACTGTACTAGACTGTACTGTTTAACAATACTGTTAATAAATCATCAATCATTCAGATATACTGCAGACTCAGGTACAGTAGCTGTTTAAACTACACTACATTAATTGCGTTAACGTTCAGATTCAGATATAGACCCAGGTTCAGTATCAGGGTCACGTGTTCAAGTTGATGCCTTCTCCCTCATCCAGCCTCACAGTCCCTGGTTCTATACAAACAGTCCACACTGCCAAAACACACATGGCATGGAGAGTGGAAAGCCAAAGCCATGATAGTGAGTGCTACAGGTACGCTCTAGTGGAAGTACACTTTAATCACATCACTAGGCCATCATACTATATCCACACACAGCACACGACCAAGGGCCAAGCAAGATCTCTGCAGTATACTGGTTTCTGGTACTCTTTCCGTAATGCTTTGCTTTTATATGATGGGGTAATAAAACAGCTAGCTGCAACAATGCAAAAAGTAATGGCACAGGTAACGACAGAAATTGTCACAAAAAATAGTCTGAAGAAGAGAATGAATGGGCTCAAAATGTCACCCTATAAATCAAGTGTAGTAGCGATAGTTCAGTTTGGCATGGAAAAGGCAGGAGGTGTACGCGATCAGCCCCACTCTTCGTCCCACATTCTAATTCGCTCTATACACACCCATGACGGTCAGAAGGTCTCTCCACCTTCAACCTCACTCATCTCCCTTCATTCTCATACACTTACAGGTTAACACATACAGCCTCAATCTAATCGTTCATTTAGGCGGTCACTATAGGTGGGAGGTCTTATACTGTATGCCGTTGCAGGGTTCATGCAATAACTTATGCTCGTATGCTTCTGGGGTTTGTGATCTCTGTCATGCTTGTGCAGATAATATGCAGTATTGTATAGGGGTGTGCCAAATTGCCAATATATCGATATTGCGATATATGGCGATACTTCCTCCGGCGTTAAATAATCGATACACAACACTGTTACATATATCGTGATAAATCGTTGATGAAATAAAAAGGGCCCAACTTTACAATACAAAACAAGTTGGTGATGAATACCTGAAATCGGTCGAGGTTCATTGCATGTTATTATGCTCAGCACTTTAATATGCCCATCTTATTTTATTTGTTTCTTGTCAATTACATTTTCACTACATATTTTAGTGATGGATTGATTAGGCAAGAATCTTGTACGTATTGTCCACAATAAGTATTATTATTGGTACTTATTGGTACTTATTGTGACACAACTAATCTTGTAAGATTTTGGAATAAACACCATTGCCATTATGGTTATTTATTCATTTGCAGTTACAGATAGTGTGATATATCATTAATGAAATCTCTTGTAATATATTGAAAATCGCAATATCGCAATATAGCGAATACCGTTATATTATTGTTATTGTTCGAGGGCCTAATATTGCCACAGATATCGTATTCTGAGGTACCCATATGGTCCCACCCCTAGTACCGAACCTATGAATCCGATGGGTGCGTACATTACCAGTCGGCTAAAAACCAGCACTGTATAGGTCCACAGACAAATTCATATTTTGGGGGGCCTTGATATTAAAAGGTTTGAGCACCACTGATATAGCAACATATGTTTTTTTTTTTGAAGGCATTTTGTAGAATCGCCCTCAGGTCTAATGGTTGAAGAGGTCTGATGTGTTGCTACTACTCTCTGATCTTGGCACACAAATATAATACCTGCACTATTTTTACAGAAATATAGTTGTTATGAATTGTCATCTATTGATTTTCATGTCAGTGGGAGTGTATATTACAGGGAATGCACCTGGGTAGAGTTACACCAGGCCAGCTGTTTTTAAATTACATGCATAACAAGTTCACACTACGGATTCTGAGTAATCAACTAGGCTACTATAGTAAGTAACCAACTAGCTACAAAATGTGGTTGCACTGATTGTCAGCTATCGGTATGCAACTATGCATGCGTATATTGACAGAAACATCTGAATAATTGCATTCCACAGTTATACTACAGACAACAGAATGCTACCATGTCAAATGCATCCTGCCCCTGTTGCCCCAAAACAATAAGCACAATCATGTCCATACATGTATGTGTCATACTTCTCAACAAAATACATTGGCATCCATATTTGAATGACTATGCCATCTAATGGGCCAAATTACTATTTTCTTAGAGTCTTAGAACACCAGCTAAAGCTATGCTGTGGTTGAAATATTGACTCTCTTATGTAATATAGGGGGCATACCCTATACTGTGCTCGCAGCGTACGTTCAGACGTGCCCAGGTAGAAATCGATGCAAAGTATGAGATTATGAATTTATTTATGGATCTGGGAGGATACAGGATGTATTAATATCACAGGGTCACATGTGTCTGTCTCCCACCATGCCATTCTCAATCAATAACTGTAGACTAATATGGAAAGCATTCAGCCTTATTGCTTTCTGGTTCAAGTACAAATGAGCTGATTTGCATAGAGCATCGATAATGTGTGTGTGTGTGGCGATCTGTTTACAAGTTGCCCAAGTGTAAACAAATGTCAGCCTTGGATACACATCCTGGTACAAATCCTTGGTGCATTTACCCATTTGACCTGTAGCCTAAATGTAACCTTACCAAATGGACCCATTTGTAGGCTACACTCTTGTGTCAAATTAATTAACACTGAGGATTTGACTGTGTACTAT
This sequence comes from Electrona antarctica, assembly GCF_951216825.1. Taxonomy (NCBI): domain Eukaryota; kingdom Metazoa; phylum Chordata; class Actinopteri; order Myctophiformes; family Myctophidae; genus Electrona; species Electrona antarctica. Next base: position 27,617,986 of record NC_136800.1, on the reverse strand, counting down.
GCTACCATATTTGTAATAATAATAATAATAATAGCCTGCATATTAGGCTAGTGATAACAACAACAACAACAAATAAATAATAATAATAATACTAATAATAATAATAGGATACAGATGCAGCCAGCGCTGCAGTCAAAACACCGGCAGCTAATAAAATATTGACACGGCTCCAAATGATAGCAGCATGGCCTGATGTGCGCAACACGGTCCCATAATATTTACGAGAGATATCAACACGCGCGTCGTTTCGCTGTCGTTCCCCCGATTAGGGTAATTAATAATCCCGTATTGTTCATAACGCAGTTTAGAAGACCGACTCACCGATGGTCCTGTCCGCGGAGGCAGGGCAGCAGGACGGGGAAGAGAGAAGGAGGAGGACCACTGCCAAGAAAATAGCAAACGGATCCATGTTTTCTTGTCTCTGCGCTATTATCATCAATCCATCTCTTTACAAGTGATTGTTTTTCTTCCCTCGGTTCGTTTCGCAGATAAATAAATAAAGCCGGGAGGAGTGAAGCTACGACCAGATTGATGGGTGTTATTAAAAAGGGAATCCAGGCCGTTCCTGGCCGCTCCTGAAGCAGAATAGGCTAGTGTGCTTTCAGCACTACGAACCGACGAACAGCAACCTAACCCCGCCCCCTCTCTCCTCCCCACGGACCCCACCTCTCATCTTCTCCTCTCCTCCTTCCTCCCCTCTCTTCTACTTGGAATAGACTGTATGCTCCACTCCCCCCACACACACCCTCCCCTTCTTCTCCCTCGACCCTCATCTGTCTTCATCTCCTCTCGTCTCCCCTGATTATCTCCTCCTTTTTACCGCTCCTCTCCCATGGAAAGTCTCCCATGTTCAGTGAGAGGTGAAGCAAGGCTCAACCAACAGTGTTGGCCAATTCTACAATTTGATGCCTTCTAAATCAGTAGTAACCAACTTTCAAGATTTTTCAAAAAAATTCAAAAATAGCAGAGGTACAAGCTCTTCGTACCACCCTCCCACGCTGCAAGCTTGTCTGCTATTACAATGCAATTATGGCAATTATGGTTTGACCCTAAAAAATTTGCAACAGAAGGTTTCTCAACTGTTTTGTGTAGTATTAGGTGTCCTTAATAACATACTAAAAGTTTACCAAAGTTTGACCATGCGAAAGGTGTTATTTTAGCATAATATGCATAATATGCCCATAACATCCTATATAAGGCAAAAAAGTCCAAATTTCATCATTCTTTAAGTAACATGTGACATATGAAACTAGGGTGTTTGCATGATTCTGAATCCATTCCAAGCATTAGTTTTGCACAAAAAACACTCCTTGGGAGGAAAACGGCACATGGAAATAAAGGCAGATATATTTCTGAGCACATTTGGTCAACTGGATATGGCCTAATTTAGCCCAAGGAGTGTTTTTTGTGCAAAACTAATGCTTGGAATGGATTCAGAATCATGCAAACACCCTAGTTTCATATGTCACATGTTACTTAAAGAATGATGAAATTTGGACTTTTTTGCCTTATATAGGATGTTATGGGCATATTATGCATATTATGCTAAAATAACACCTTTCGCATGGTCAAACTTTGGTAAACTTTTAGTATGTTATTAAGGACACCTAATACTACACAAAACAGTTGAGAAACCTTCTGTTGCAATTTTTTTAGGGTAAGGTGCCTTTTTTTCATATATGCCCTCACCTAAGATGCTACCCCAGGTTTTAATGGGTTGACACTTAAACCTAAATCTATACTTAGTGAAATAGACCTGAGTTACAAGTGCAACTGCACTTGATCGTTTCACTCTACACCAAATCTCTTTCCCAAAAATAGCAGATAGACAACGTGTTGTGTTGTGATCCGTTGTGTTGCCGATCTACAAGCTCACAATGTGTCGCAAATTGTGATACACTGTGAGCTTATACCGGTATAGATGTGCCATTTTTGGCAAAACGTTCCCCCCCAGAACAGGGATGCTGGGGGTCAAGTGGTTAAAGTGTGTCAAGTCAACAGTGTCCACTGTCCATATAACAGGGTCAGAAGAAGGACAAACAAGTCTTCCATGTTCAGATATATACAATATCAACAGTGGCAGCCTATGTCATTCCTTCCGATACCATGCAATTAATCACATGATGATATCATTTAAATTTGATGTCAACTTTTTCTGGATCGGGGACCACTTGAAGATCTCAAAAACATTCTCGGCCCACCCATCTGACCACCCATATTATGGGTGGTCCGCATGTGCATTTTTAGAGAATGTTTATTTGAATGATGAATCAATTGTGTTCATTCATGGCTTGAATCAATGCAACTGACATTACTATATATTTGTAGCAAAATGACAATTTATCTTTCAGGGTTTTAAAGAAAAAATACCATTAGTATTTTTACATATACTTTTGTATTATCAATGAGTGTTTTGCCAGGTTGGGAACCGGTGACCGCTGTTCTATTCTACATGTTATTCCCACCGAAATGTACATTTCAGAATATATTATGAGCATTCCCCTCATACATACAGTACATATCTTCATGTATTATTGATAGTGGATGTAGTGTGTCTTCAGCCAGAGAGCAAACACTCAACATAATCACTTGTGACAGTCAACTTCTCTGAACATATCCTATATAGTATATACTGTACAATGTACATGCTTGGACCCTCTGCATGCCTGTCAAGGTGTGAGTTTCTCCACTTGGTCAAATACAATGTCAAAAATGAATAAATTACCAGTGAATAATTGTGTTTACTTTTTATTTATACCACCATCATGAATTTTTGCCTAAAAGACAAGTGCACGTATACAATTCACACAGTATAGCATTTCATGGTATCATATCACTAAATGAATGATCATCAACCATGTAGCGCTGCGTGATGCGGATAGTATCACTGTATCACCCATATTAACACTGCACTGCAAGCTGAAAAGCAGACATAACAGGCTGATATGAAGATATATGAGTTTCATTTTCAAACTTTTAACCAACCTTTAACAACTGGGAAACAGTGTTTCAAACTTTAACCAACCTTTAACAACTGGGAAACAGTGTTGTCCGTTTCTACCTGCATTTAGATGGCGTCCCTTTGTTGGGCATGTCATTATGGATGAAATGAAATGTATAAACGGTTTCAAAAATAGCAAATCTACGACTACAAGCTCACAACGTGGTGCATAGGTAAAGATTTCCCTATTTTCACTCTTTGTTTCACAACAAAGCTTATAGCACTGGTTCTTTCTTAACGTTGGACCAGGGGAGCCCCAGGGTCCTTGAGGGAGGAAGTTAAAACACCCATGCATGCCCCATTTAGGTTTTTTTAGCTACTCAAAAATTGCCACAACAGAAGATCTGCTATTTTTGAAAAATATTTTCTTCTTGGGGGTCCCTGCCAAACTATTTTCAAATTTGGGTCCGCAAGCCAATTGAGCCAAATACACAACAATGTGGGGGTCCTTGACATGAAGTTGTTTGAGAATCACTGGTACTGAAGGGCTTCAGCCATTTTCATCTTATCGACATATAATTGGTCTACACTAATGCTCATTACTGTATAAGTTGACTTCATGTCTGTGTCTCAGAGGTGGGCTGTGGACAGTGTGTGTGTGTGTGTGTGTGTGTGTGTGTGTGTGTGTGTGTGTGTGTGTGTGTGTGTGTGTGTGTGTGTGTGTGTGTGTGTAATTGCAAGCAGTAACTGGTTGCATACAATGCATAAACTGGGCTGTATACATTGAACCAAATGTGTACACTAAAAACTAGAAAAAGTGCCCTTCTGGGCACAGGTCTCCACCAGGAGGATAGGAGTGTGTGTGATGTTTGGCAAAATGTTTAGGAGCAATATAAACGTGTGTGTGTGTGTGTGTGTGTGTGTGTGTGTGTGTGTGTGTGTGTGTGTGTGTGTGTGTGTGTGTGTGTGTGTGTGTGTGTGTGTGTGTGTGTGTGTGTGTGTGTGAGACGCAGCTTGGCCTGTTGTAGCGCCACCATGAAGCTGATTTGAAAACTGTCAAGTGGCATTTCTTCCTCAGCCTAGTGGGAATATACATGCACAGTTTCACCACAATCGGACACTGCGTTGAGTAGTTGTGGCGATTTGTACAAAACGGGTACAAAGCGGGGTACTCCTGAAAAGTTTAGAAGCCAATCGTAGCCAATGAGGGTGGATTATGAGAAATCAAACAAACCCGTCTTGATCACATGACTATGGAGAGCATGTGTACCGATTTGCGTGACATCTGGATAAAATCTGAAGGAGTAATATTAGAAAATGTATTTTACATATGTCGGCCTCCTGGTGGCGCTATAAAGAGCAGATGTGAAACATTCCAGGCAAAGGTTTTTCCTTGGCCTATGGGAGTTGGCATACAAAGTTATCCACAGATCCGTGCAGTTAGAGGTAAAAACACTTTTCGGCCAGTATAGCGCCACCATGAGGCTGAGTTGAAAATGTTCATGTGGCATGTCTTCCTCGGCCTAGTGGGAATGTGCGTGCACAATTTCACGGAAATCACACGATGTGTTCATGATTTGCAGCATTTTGTTTGAAACTGAGCACTCCTGCGAACTTTGGAAGCCAATCTTAGCCAATCAGGATGGAGTCTGAGAAATCTGAAAGACCCGTTTCGTTGAATGGCTCTAGAGAGACTGTGTACCAATTTGCGTGATGTTTGGACAAAATCTGTAGGTGTACTGTCCAAAAACTAGTTTTGCACAAAGCGGCCTCCTGGTGGCGCTATAACAGGCCATTCTGGAAATTTTGGGGCAGAGGTTCATCGTTGGCATCCAGGGAGTGTGTGTGCAAAATTTGGCATCGACCGGGTTAACGGTGCCGGAGATTAGCTGTTCACAGACGGAAGGACGGACACACACACACGGACACATGGACGGACGGAGTGCAAAACATACTCTCTCCCCATGCCTTCGGCCTGGTGGAGACAACAACAACAAAACTACACTGTCAAGGGTTTCACAGTGTAGTATTGGTGTCCAAGATATTAGATAACAATTCCTATCAAACTGGACCCTTCAAAGCATCGGCGGAACTGTAACACACTTTCACCAGCAGGTGGCGGCAAATATCAAATAACCACAGTGGCGATCACCAAGACGAGCCCTGACGTAGGCTACGTCTCGGCTGACTCGGATGTTTACATTCTGAGGAGACAAAGGCACACAACAGGGGCTACCACTTAGCTGTTATTACTCTGTTTGAACTTAAAATAGAATCAAGGATTCTAATATGACTTTGCTGCAAACACTTAAGTCCTTGATCGACCAGCGGCTCTCTGTGGCTGCTGGAGAGATCTTTGTGATGGTTGAGAGCGTTCTAACAAAATTCGAGCAGCAGGCTTTCGGCTCCAAACAACACATCGAACACCATCGCACACTACTGGATATAAAACTACACAGAAACACTAGCTTAAACCCAGCAGGTTGGTACCGTACCGTACAGTCACACATCCCTACCTAGTACCTACCCTAGGTCTGGTCCATGGAGAAGTCCTTGGTTAGGACCAGAGCTATACATCCCCATTACCAGTCTGTAGTGTACAGACTCAGACTGTACACACGTCACACGCAGTTTAGTAATTTGGTTCCATTTCTCAGAGATTCGAGTTTGGGTTCCATGGCCTAATATTCATACAGTGAATATATCCTACCATCCTAGTGATACATACAACACTTCATGCTTCTCTGCTATATTCTTGTAGCTGCGTACTCACTCGAGGGCGTCCTTGAAAAAGAGCTTGCTCTAAATGGGCTTCCCTGATAAATAAAGGAAACAGAAAGAAAGACTCACCTAATGAATAGCTGCAACTTGTGTCAGCTCTGGTCATCTTGTTTCATATCCATTAGAAAGCTGGGGAAGAATAGAAAACCATGCATTTTGTCCAATATCTCCACTTCTCCATGAGATTCACATGGACAACAGAACATTCTCTGCATGTGTTACTGATTAATCACACCTGCTGTCTATAACAGCCATAGATGAGATAATGTGTTTTGTAAACAGGACAAATAGCTGGACATTGATATGAATTCACGATTCCTAATGATACAGAGCAGCTTTGTTTTGATTAATATTGAGATCAACCAGCTATTACTTTGCTGCAGGCTATTTATTCGTGAATTGTATTGCATCTTGATTCTTCCACATAAGCTGCACTGTAGCTCCAAATGTCTGTAAGCTGCATGGCTCTGCCACACTGCACTAGTCATCTAGTCTAGTAGTACAATGGCTCTCAAAGTGGGGTCGGGGGCCCTTGAGCAGGTTCCAGGGGCCGGGGTCACCAGCTAAATAATAAACATTTTCCGGTCAGGATACCAGTTTTATCCAATCAGGAGAGAGAACTCATACAGGATAAATAAGTGAAATTGTAAGTGATGACACTAAACTGAAACAAAATTGGTACTGGAAGTCTGAAACAGAATAACTGATAAATGAGTAGGCTACTCTCTCCTGTTTGGTTGAACATTTGCAACCCACCTGAAAATGTATTTTCTCTTAATAAAGAGCTGGAGAGACAGGGGGACCCCTGTTTTTGAACAAACACTCTATAGCTATGGATCCTATAGCCTATCTGAATATAATATTTAACATAAAAAAAAGTTTTGTTTTGACCAAAACATATCACTCTAACCTACCTTTTTTTCTTTCTTGTGTACACCCTGTGTATAAAGAGGTTTCCCCTGAAGAGGAGAGGAGCCATAGTCTGGTCCAGGAGAAAACAGAGCAACATAAGGAGCTACATCAAAGACCAGAGGAGACATTAATCGTTAGTAAGCCGTGGAGCTACATTCTCTCAGGTAAAACAAAAGGGAAAAAAGGTACCCATGTAAAACATATTTGGGTCGATTTCTGGTTTACCCGGGCTTGCCATGTGTGAGCTTAAACCGGTTTGATTTTATGTGAACTGTTTAAAGCACAGGCTTTACCTTACCATGATGTAACTCTTAATATTGGTAATAGACCGTATCTTCAATAGTTGTTCCGTTGATAGAAAATTGATAGTCCAAAATAATCTTCCCTTTGGGTTACATTGTGCAGATTTGTGCCATAAAACAGTCACTCATAAAAGTCAATATATTAGCACAGAAACGAATGCACACAAAGCTGATTCTGCCAACGTATAACATTACAAAATCCGGCACGGCATTTATTGCGACTGTAGGTCGCAGTTTACTATGAAAACCTGTATGTCAGTCATGTCACGCCTTGTGTCACGCCTCCATATATGGCCACGCCTCGTGACATCACGCCTCACGACATCACGCCTCGTGACACTGACGGCACTGAAGATCACGACACTGACCTCATAAAACCCTAGATAGCCATACATGGAGATCACCTAGATCTGTATGCAGATCACCTAGATCTGCATACAGTATATGGAGCCGGCCAGCAACTCTACATCTGACCTCAAACCTTAAACCCTTAGATCGCCATATATGGAGCTGACCTGTTCTGACATTCCATATGTTGACCCTCCCCACCCATCCTTCCTCTTCGATGTCTCCCTTTTGACTGATACCTGTCCATTCAAACTCTAGACGGGCCTGCCCCAAAGTTATTAGCAGAGTTCTCAACAGGCCCGAAAACTAAGGCCCAGCCCTACCTGGGCCCTCATCAAATCCTGTACACTCAAGACACTGCCCCCGCTGCCACCCTTAGATCTCCATATATGGAGCTGACCTGTTCTGACATTCCATTTGTTGATCTGACCTCATCAAACCCTGTACACTCACGACACGCTCCATATATGGCCAGTACACTACAGAATTCATTCCATATGTTGATATGAGCCCCCATGCCAAAGTGCCAGCGGCAGCGCTCACCCAGCAGTCTGCCGTCATCGGTCATCCACGCCCTCAGTGCGTCTGGTGTATTTATTCTTTAATAAAACTTTAAATGTGTTGCCTTGAATTAGGAAAATAGTTCAATTCTTCAAAATAGTATACCGTAATTTCCGGACTATAAGCCGCTACTTTTTCCCCATGCTTTGAACCCTGCGGCCTATACAACGGTGCGGCTAATCTATGGATTTTTACAGCTAACGGCCACTAGGGGACCTTCTAAATCTATCTCTATGGCCGGCTATGGCCTCTATGTGGCTTATAGTCCAGTGCGGCTTGTATATGTACACATTTGTTTTTGAGTGGTGTAAACCACTCCTACGACTGGCTTTGTTAGTTTACGTGTCTGTCTGTCTGTCTGTCCGTGCGGTCACCCAGTTCACACGGGTGTGATTTAATTACGTCAGACATTACGTCAGACCACAGCTGATCAGTCTATATAAGACCTTACACACTCTTTTTTTCCCCCTAAATTTAGCTGGTGTGGCTTATATTCAGGTGCGCTTTATAGTCCGGAAATTACGGTAATCAACAGGAAGTTCATAAAAAACAATATATGCCATGTCAGGTTATGTAATGTTACCCGTTTTGTTTGGTCCGTTTGTTTGTGTTTGCTAGAAACAGTGACTTTCAGATAGTGTGCCCGCTTTCAGAGTGGGCACACTATTTTGTTTATACATTTTCAATCAACGGAGCAACTTTTGAAGTTATCATGCTAATCTGTTATGTCATGGTAAAGTAACTACAAAGACAAGCCAACTGTAAACAGAATCAGTATCAGTTTTGTCACATCAAAGTGGGTGAAATTCATTTTCGTGCAAACTGGCCATTGCGTGAATATTACACCGTCACCTGCTGCTTCACAAGAACAATGTTGGCATGAGAGATTGACACATATTATGACTATAGGACTATACACTTCACTATATAGTTCACTATACAGTTCAAACATTCAATTGTTGGTTTCCTCTCATTTTCTTTGCTGTAGACTCCATGCTTTCCCCTGAGCAGCAGGAGAGGAGCTCCAGTCTGGTCCAGGAGGAACCAGAGCCACCACAGATTAAAGAGGAACAGATGGAGGAGCTTCTTCAAAGACCAGATGAGGCTAATGATTCAATATTGACATTCCCAGGAGTGACGAGTGAAGATGATGATGATGAAAACAGAAAGACAGAGCCTCTAGCCAGCACCTCAACTGAACACACGAACACGCAACCTTATGTAAAGGGATTTAATCTAAAGGACAATGCGGAGAAACATATTAGGACTCATACAGGGGAGACGCCCTTCACGTGTACAGTTTGTGGCAAAGGCTACAGTCAAAAGTATCTTCTAAACAGGCACATGAGGGTGCATACAGGGGAAAAACCCATTTGTTGTACAGTTTGTGGCAAAGTGTTTGCCTATATGGGGAATTTAGAAGTACACATGATTACTCATACGGGGGAACACCCCTTTAGTTGTCCAATTTGTGAACAAAAATTTAGCCGGAAAGATCATGTGAGGAAGCACATGAGTTCTCATACATGGGAACAGCCCTTTAGTTGTACAGTTTGTGAACAAAGATTCAGACGAAGAGAGAGTCTGAAGAGGCACATGAGGACTCATACAGGGGAAAACACCCTTTAGTTGTACAGTTTGTGAACAAAGATTCAGACGAAGAGAGAGTCTGAAGAGGCACATGAGGACTCATACAGGGGAAAACACCCTTTAGTTGTACAGTTTGTGAACAAAGATTCAGACGAAGAGAGAGTCTGAAGAGGCACATGAGGACTCATACAGGGGAAAACACCCTTTAGTTGTACAGTTTGTGAACAAAGATTCAGACGAAGAGAGAGTCTGAAGAGGCACATGAGGACTCATACAGGGGAAAACACCCTTTAGTTGTACAGTTTGTGGCTCTGAAGATATAAGGATTCATCTCTCTCTCTACACCAGGGGTTCTCAACATTTGTGTCTGGGGACCCCCGGAAATGCTTTGGCCATGTCTCGCGACCCCCCGCCCCGCACCAGATATAATCATTAAGGGAAGTTTATGCATGTACTATGTGTACTATGTAAACTCGTCATTTCCATTTTCCAGCCATTCAGTTTTTTTTTTTAAATAATTTGGGGACCCCCCAAAATAATTTGGCGAGCCCCCTAGGGGTCGCGACCCACGGGTTGAGAACCCCTGCTCTACACCATCCTCAGACAAGCCCTGCAGCTGCGTTTCCAGTCATCTTGATGAACCATAAATTTGGCCAGCTAGTTTTTCACACCAGCATTTTTCTTTAGCCCATCAAAGTAGTAATAGGTTGGGCGGTTTAGAAAAAATTAAACCCCAGTTTACTATCACCCAAAACTCTGCGGTACTCGGTTTTACTGTTTAATTCATTTTAACGTGGCCATGCGGCCCGCATTATTGACTGTAACTTTTTTTATATTTGTATCTGTCTATCACAAGATGGCCCCTTTCACCTGTCTAGAATAAAGAATTGGATCTCAGTGATTTCACGCATTACATACATATCTTGTATGGTGTCAGAAACAAGTCAAGAACTAACCTAAAATGAATGTGTGCATAAACAATGAACGACACTTGGGATGTCAGTCAAGAGCATGGCAGCAGAAAGACGCGTGTCATCTTGGCTGTTCATATTATGACCTGCCTCGCCCTCGACACAGTCACACAGTCAACCCTGCTCGCACTATACAGACAAATGTACTATACGAACTTGTCATAGGGCGGGGCCGTGCTCCGAAAATAGCATATCTACAAGCTTACAGCTTATGTCGCAGGCGCGCTTATAGATCTGCTATTCAATGCACACGGTACACACACAAACACAGACGGATGTATTAATGGTTGGAAACTATTTTTATATATCAACAAATGTAAAAATCACCTACCCAAAATATATTTATATAATATATTTTGTTGAATATAGTTTGATTGCCTCTTGCACCTGTGCAGACTGTATATAGACTATAAGTATAATTATTTCTAATCAGGATGATAATGGCATGTCATAGATCGTAATCCAGAGGAATCACATGACCTGACAATAGCAACACGTCAAAATCAAATAAGTCATTTGTTTCTGTTGATTCTCATTATTTTCTGTATGGAAACAATATTTTTGTTGCAGTCAGTGGATCTGTATGCTTCTATGCTCATTGCTCAGACATACATCCACCTTGATGCTTTTCGTCTGTCATTATTAACTGCAACTTACAAGGTTACTGGTAGAGAAATGTGAGCAACAGTGTGTCCTGATTTGTCAGAATCTGAAAAGGCATTTTCATTACTACAGAATATCCATTATATGGCATGCATGTAATAATATTGCAATAAAGTGCTGACAAGGTGCTTGCTGTGTGTTGTTTAGACTGTCACATTATAGTGCATATTTGAAATGTAGGTATCGGATTACTTTGATTACTTACATAGTTACATTATACATTGTACATTCTGTCTTTAAAATCTTCTGTAAAGGCAAAGATATCTTACGTTGGGGAGGGAAAAAACATACGGGTCCTTTATGTATACACTATCATTACTATATTATCGCTGTCGGGTGGAAACCTTGTATGCCTCCAAGGAAATGAAAAAAAAACGTTCTAAACGTTCTAAAAATAACGTTCTATTGATTCAACGTTATTGGTGCCATTGGTTTGACATTCATAAAACCCACAGACACACATAACATTCTAAAGTTGTACAAATGCACATTGCATGAGTTTGTAGATTGACTATTTTGAGAAAGCCTGATCGGGACCATTACAAGCAACCCAATGCTATATGTAAGTAGCATCTCGACTTGATCAATCATAAGCACTATATAAGACCAATTGGCGTGAATCTACGCGGGTAGAACAAACAAGCCCTAATACCACCACTTTTACAGAACTACACAACCCTTTGTAGAGGGTTTATTTGTCACTCACTGATACAGGTACAGTGAAATTATCATGATGGCACTGGCAGGATGGCAGCATACACAGACCTTTTTTTTTTTTTTACGGTCGCGGCCCACCGGGAATATGCCCGGTACGTCCTATGGCCAGTCCAGCCCTGTCTGCATGTTGGGGTGGGAGGAGGGGTAATTAAGATCTGCATGTTGGGGTGGGAGGGGGATATGATCGGCAGGTTGGCGTGGGAACCAGGGTACTGCTAAAATAAAACAGTAAACAATAGAACATTTCGGTAAATTATTTGGAACAGAATGTGACAGATTGTGACATAGGCTAAACTACATGGAAAATATAACATGTATTACAAACTCATATTATCAATAAATCTTATTGGAATAATTATTAACAAATGACGTCGGACAAGTTTGTTGAAATACTATCAGACATACTGTATCCAGATCAGCAAGCTTATGATGAGCATGGATGAATTAAGGGAACAGGTGATGATTCTGTTTACGTGTGACACCTGGTGGCAGAAAAAATAACAGCTGAATTTGTGCAAAGGGAAATAAACAATACACAGACAGACAGACAGACAGACAGACAGACACATAGATCACATGCCAAAAAGGAGTCTATGAAAGATTAGTGTTATTGTTGAAGTCATTTTGTTACCTGAACAGAACACCAACAGTCCTTGCTCGTCATCGCCCCAATGACTGGTTCCTCCTACTAACCTGACATCAGGTTCTACACAGACAAGAGAGTTGTATGTATATGTACGTACGCACGCACGCACGCACGCACGCACGCACGCACGCGCACACACGCACACACGCACACACACACACACACACACACAGTTTATGTACAGTAGCAGATACAAGATTGCTGTGTGTCTCACAGGCAGAAGAATCAGACAATGTTTCACATATTTATAGCTCATTGTGTATATTGCGTATAGCTTTTTTCTTTTTGGGCTTCATGTACCCCATCTGAGCTTCTGTTGTTTATTATATCAGATTAAATAGTGGGGGATTGACCCCCCCCCCCGGCCTGGAACTCATGACAGCTGCTCAAGGTTATCTATCTGTCAGTGGTGTGCAGTGTAGTGAGCAGGCCCCAAATGCACATAGTTCAACTTAAAGGGTTTATTTAAACAAGAACAATCCTGAAAAATGGCGCAGGAAAACACAAACTCCGGAGACAGATAAAAACATAAAAATATGCAAGACACAGGCCAAATGCTACCATTCAGAAGACAGACAAGGGAAAGGATACCATTCATTTTCAACTGAAGCCTGCAGCGACATGAAGATACAAACTGATGTTCAACACTTGACGAGCTATAAACGCTATAAAGCTGCACTGATATGAACGAAAGGGTGGATAAAGGATGGAGGAGGCCAGATTGCCACCAGAGGAACAGCAGGCTGTCTGTCTAGTAATGTGTCAAAACAAATGTAAACTATAAGGGCTTCCCAAAGAGTTATCCTAATAGCTGTCTCTTGCTGCTTAACACAAGGTGTTCCGAGCACTCATATGGCGGTTGATGGCTAGGATCGGTTTTAGTGGATGTCAGATGAGCTTACCTATCTGCCGGGTCCATGTTTGAGACTTTGACCCAATTAGGCTGATTGACTGGAGGTAAAGCAGCTCAAGAGCAAAGGTGTTTATTATGAGGCAAACAAGTTAAAAAGGCTTAGGAAAAAAATTAAACAAAGACAGGCACAAGGTCAAATACGATTACTAAAGCTATCAAATGCTGTAATTGTAGTGGGGTATAATAAATTAACACTACACCTACCATCAGTTCCCAGGACTTCCAGCAAACTTGCATCACCAAACCAAGCTAATCGTCATACACGGAGTTGGCAGTGCCCAGATTTGAACCCATGACCTTTTGTTCCAAAAGTGGTAGCTCTACTTACTGTGCTATTCAGACACAATCTGTTGTTCTATTGTTAACAGGTCCAAAGTTCACATGTAGAACTTTGTGCTTTTTTTTGGCATGGCCATTTTCTCAAATGCGAAGGCCATTCCACACCCGCAAGCTTGACACAAATGAAACATGGTTGAAAATTAGAACAGCATTGGTGCCCCCATATTAAGCAAGGCAGTGTGCCATATAGCAGTAAGGTCTTAATTTCAAGGACCCCCATAACTCTGCAAAACAGACCTTTTGCCTTTGACATCTTTGAAGTATTGACATCTTTTTGGGTTAATTATTAATCGAGAATAGCTTTATCGTACTTAGCTTCCCCGTTGCTAGGCAACGCTTGCTTCCGCTGTGGTTGGTCAATGAAATGTTTCCCCTCTGTCCACTTTCATTACAAGTGGACTGTTTGTCTCCACCAGGCCGAAGGCATGGGGACTTGTTGTCTCCACCAGGCCGAAGGCATGGGGAGAGAGTATGTTTTGCACTCCGTCCGTGTGTGTGTGTGTCCGTGTGTCCGTGTCCTTCCGTCCGTCTGTTACCAGCTAATCTCCGGCACCGTTAACCCGGTCGATGCCAAACTTTGCACACACACTCCCTGGATGCCAACGATGAACCTCTGCCCCACATTTTCCAGAACGGCCTGTTATAGCGCCACCAGGAGGCCGCTTTGTGAAAAACAAGTTTTTGGACAGTACACCTACAGATTTTGTCCAAACATCACACAAATTGGTACACAGTCTCTCTAGAGCCATTCAACGAAACAGGTCTTTCAGATTTCTCAGACTCCATCCTGATTGGCTAAGATTGGCTTCCAAAGTTCGCAGGAGTGCTCAGTTTCAAACAAAATGCTGCAAATCATGAACACATCGTGTGATTTCTGTGAAATTGTGCGCGCACATTCCCACTAGGCCGAGGAAGAAATGCCACATGAACATTTTCAACTCAGCCTCATGGTGGCGCTATAACTGGCCGAAAGGTGTTTTTACCTCTAACTGCATGGATCTGTGGATAACTTTGTATGCCAACTCCCTAGAGGCCAAGGAAAAACCTTTGCCTGGAATTTTTCACATCTGCTCTTTATAGCGCCACCAGGAGGCCGAAATAGGTAAAACACATTTTCTAATATTACTCCTTCAGATTTTATCCAAATTTCACGCAAATCAGTACACATGTTCTCCATAGTCATGTGATCAAGACGGGTTTGTTTGATTTCTCATAATCCACCCTCATTGGCTACGATTGGCTTCTAAACTTTTCAGGAGTAGCCCGCTTTGTACCCGTTTTGTACAAATCGCCACAACTACTCAACGCAGCGTCCGATTGCGGTGAAACTGTACATGCATATTCCCACTAGGCTGAGGAAGAAATGCCACTTGACAGTTTTCGAATCAGCCTCATGGTGGCGCTACAACAGGCCAAGCCGCGTCACACACACACACACACACACACACACACACACACACACACACACACACACACACACACACACACACACACACACACACACACACACACACACACACACACACACACACACACACACGTTTATATATTACTCCTACACATTTTGCCAAACATCACACACACTGGTGGAGACCTGTGCCCGGAAGGGCACTTTTTCTAGTTTTCTCTGAATTGAAGCTCAGATTGAGATGCCTACAGGACGTCGATGTGAGGAGCTCAATAAATAAATATGTGTTTACCTCACGCTTGCGGTAATGCTTCTGATGAAAGCAAAAGTATACAGCTGTAGATGAAAGCTGACTGCTGAAATGCTAGTCTCACAACATAATTGGTGACCAAAATACACAACCCAACCTGTTGTTTTTTAGCTCTAGTGAAGAAATGAAGGAAAAATTATTTCAGCTCATATCTTTTCACTCTTATGTTCTTATTAGTCAATATTTAGCCTGTTTAAAGCACAGGTTTTACCATTGGTAATAATACCGTATCTTCAATAGTTGTTCCGTTGATAGGGGAAAAAAAATCTTCCCTTTGAGTTACATTGTGCCATAAAACAGTCACTCAAAGTCACTCTTTTAGCACAGAAACTAATAATGCACACAAAGCTGATTCTGCCAATGTATAACATGCCATTCATATATTTATTCTTTAACCCATTTAGGACGATTCCCATTCTAAACTCGCCTTCTAAATCTGAAAATGTTCAAATATTAATTCAAAAATTACAAAAACAAATTATGCTGCCAATATTATGTCGCAATTGTAATGTGTTGACTAATTGCATTAGGAAGAAGATATTCAATTCTTCAATAGTTCAGTTCTTCAACTTAACGAAAAGGAGATGGGGTCTCCAGGGAATGTGGTTTAGAGTGGCGCAAGGTATGGAAGTGTGTCCCGTTTAGAGGACAGGGAAATAATCCAGACTTTCCCAGTTGAGGGTATTTATTACAGCTGTGGTCTGAAACATACAATATAAATGCATATAAATGCATCTCACTAAATATATAAAACAATAATAATAACTAACAAAAATCATACAAAAATGCTGTAAATGTAAGCATAGTACACAAAGGAAAATAAGGACTGTAGAACTAGCAACAATAATCACACATTGATATAAATAAGGTAACAATAACATCACATACGGTAGATTCCCATTAATATGGAAAACAAACAGCATATACTCTATGAGGTACTATAGAACAAACAGTTTGCTGGTAATAAAAACAAACAAATTGAATAAACTACATACGGTTTAAACAAAGACACAACATCGAACAAACTGCAATGTCTACTCTGTACTCTTGAAAACATACCTTTGTGCATCTACACACAGCAAATAATAGAAGACCGTAGCGTAGCACACGCCACACAGCAGAATTGGAATGAGAGCAGGAGCTACAGCTGGTATTTATAGATTTACTCAAATAAGGAGCACCTGTGATCAGAGTGACTAGCAATGAAAATGAACCAATCAGAATCGGGAGGCAATAAACACATTATTAGTTAAGGGCAATGCACACAATTAGGTCAGGGCCGTGTGGACTTTCTAACAAGGTAGTTCACATTGTAAAAAACAAAAAGAAAATATATGCCGTGTCGGATTATCCGTTGTCAGAATTGGTTGGTTTCTGTTTGCTTGTTTGCTAAAAACAGTGACTTTCAGACCTTGTTTTACCATGCAATGTAACACAGCAGGCACATTATTTTGGTTTATACATTTTTAATCAACAGAGCAACTTTTGAAGTTATCATGCTAATATGTGGAGTTATATCATGGCAAGGTAACTACAAAGACAAGCCAATTGCCAAACTAGAACTGAATATATAAACTGCTTCACAAGAACAATGTTGGTGTGAGAGATTGGCCACATATTATGGACTATACACTTCACTAAATGTACAGTTCAACATTCAATTGTAGGTTTACTCTCATTTTCTTTTGCCTAGACTCCATGCACCTCACTGTATGTTTCCTCTGAGCAGCAGTAGAGGAACTACAGTCTGGTCCAAGAGGAACCAGAGCCACCACAGATTAAAGAGGAACAGATGGAGGAGCTTCTTCAAAGACCAGATGAAAACTTGGACGAACTAAACTGTCTTTTACAATATTGAACATTTTGGAAATTAGAGAGAAAACTAATAATTAATACAATGCAGCTTTAGGCTACATGAAACAATATTTTCCAATGGACATCAATGTTGCAGTAGAGAGACCTCTATGTAAATGCTGTTTGACTTAAAGGAGATGCAAGTTGTTTTGTTTGTTTAATAATATTGTTTTGTTAAAATAAGTGTTAAATAGCTATATTCTGATACTCATTTGTTCAGTAACAGGGTTCTCCCAGTCTCCTGCTCTTTAGTAAAACAAAACATAAATGTTCAGGTGCCAATAGAATCTGTGAAGGATCTAGGATAGACGAGTGACATTGATAGTGATGCAACACAAAGAATGAGCAGACAGAAGTGTAATTGGACACTGAAGTTTATCCGATTAGATTTTAGGAAAAGCAAAACAAAATACATTACTGTTCTGATCTATAAATTAAGAACCACATACAGTAAGTGAGTTCCTTACGACTACTACATATTTTCTGTTATTACTCATTAAACTATTACAATATAAAAATGTGTCTTTTTCTTGCATAGATTTAATAGAAGCTGTACAGAAAAAGTTAAACCTAGACGTATTGTAAAGTAAACGTGATTTAAAAATGAAATAAAATACGAATGAAACATTCAAAACTATACAAACCTTGCGCCGAACAGTCACGTGATTTAAAAAAAAAGATATTTAAATTTATCATGAAAAGAAAATGTCCATCATACACTCAACCTGAGTTGGCTCTGAACTTGGACCTCTTTTTTATAGTAGGATCATTGTCATGGTCATCCTAGCTTAGAATGAATGTTCATACATTTTTGTGATATCATGTGTCAGATCAGTTGTCTTGTTTGTCAGTTTCCTGTTCAATTGCCACATTGCATTTGCCACAAACTTAAACAAAATGTTTCCCCCAGTATGAGTCCTAGTGTCTTTTCAGGTGATCATTCCAAACATTCTGTAAAAAGGCTTTCACCCTCTATGAGTTGAGTCCTCATGATTTTTCAGAACACCTATGTGAGTACAGCCTTTGCCACACAGTGTACAAGTAAAGGGTTTTTCCCCTCTGTGAGTCATGTGTTGTTAAGCGCTCCAATTTGACTAAAGCCTTTGCCACAAACTTCACAACTAAAAGGCTTTTCACCAGTGAGTCCTTGTGTCTTTTCAGATTACCTTCGTTGCTACAGCCTTTCCCACACTTGTTTACAAGTAAAGGGCTTTTCCGTCATCATGTGTTAAAGCCCTCTTATTTGAATACAAGTAAATGGTGTTTCTCATGCATGACTCATTGTGTGTTGCGGTAGAAGGGTTTTTCCCGTGTGAGTCATCATGTGTTGTTTAAGCCCTCCCATTTGACTAAAGCCTTTGCCACAAATTTCACAATTAAAAGTGTGAGTCCTTGGGCTGTATTTTGCGTGTCTCAAGTACCAGGTCTTATTACTTAACTTAAGACCTGGAGGTGTGATCAATGCCATTTGGCTATTCTGAGTGGCCAAAGAGCATTGACCACGCCTCCAGGTCTTAAGTTAAGTAATAAGACCTGGTACTTAAGACACACAAAATACAGCCCCTTGTGTCTTCACAAGCTTTGTTGCTACAGCCTTTGCCATAATTGCTACAAGTAAAGGGCTTTTCCACTGTATGTGTCCACATGTGTTCTTAGTTCACCCATTTGACTGCAGCCTTTTTCACAATTAAACGGTTTCCCCCCTGTGTGAGTGATCATGTTTTGTTTTAACCAATTTAGGACTGAGAATTTAGCAACAAGAACCCGTTCTGAATGGACACAAGGTTTTTTCCCCCCTGTATGTGTCCTTATGTGTATTTTTAGTACAGCCTTTGCCACACATTGTACAAGTAAAATTCCCCCCTGTTCCCCTGTATTCCCTGTATGACTCCTTATGTAAGATTGTAGTGCATCCTCCCGGCCACAGCCTTTGCCACAAACTTTCCAAGTTAACGTTTCCCTGTATGAATCCTCATGTGTGATTTTAGATTACCCAATTGGCCGTAACCTTTCCCACAGACTTTACAACTAAAGGGCTTTTCCCCTGTGTGAATCTTTGAATGCATTTCCAGATGCCCCTTTCGATTAAACATTTTGCCACACACTGTACAAGCAAAATGTTTCTTCCCTGTGTGACTCCTCTTGGAGTGAGTTTGTTCTGATGATTTCAAGTCCTGGGACAGCTCGTTACTCGTCTCCTTACTGTCATCACTGTCATCAGTATCGGATTCAGAACAGGATGAAGAGGAGGAGTCCTCTACGTCAAGTTGTGTTTTCATGTTATCAGTTGAGGTGCTGGCTTGATACTCTGTCTCTCCATTTTCATCATCTTCACTCTTTACTGCAAGTAATGTCATCATTGACACCTGAGCCTCTCCTGGTCTTCGCGGTAACTCCTCCTGTTCCCCACTAACCTGTGGCATCTGTGGCTCCTTCTGGACCTGACAGATGGAAAGCTCTTCCTTACACACAGCAAGGTCTAGGAAAAATATGAAAAGCATTGAATGTTTTCTTTTTCTCTTTCCAAGTTGTTCTCCTTCACAATCTTAATTATTTTCAACACAGCAGCTTGACCAAATGATCTCTCAAGCCAGACTGTTGACTCACACAATCTTCAAATGCTTCCGTCATGCAGTATGTGCAAAAGAAGCACTGAAAATGATTAGGGAGTAACGCTTGCTCGAGATCTGGGAGGATGGTAATGATGAGCTGATGTGTTTTTTCTAAGGCTGTCAAAGTTAACGCGTTAATCGTGAGTTAACGCAAATGTCTTTTAACGGCGTTAATATTTTTAACGCGCGATTAACGCGGGTGAAGTTTGAACCTTTCTGCACTCCGTAGTTTGGGGCAGCTGCTGTGTGTTGTGTGTGCGAGCACGCGTGTGCATGCCCGCCACGCCGGTCGCATGCATGCAGCACTGCTTTAAACAACACAAGTTTATCTCCAGATTTTGAGGAAGCAATGTACTGGACTGACGTCGAAGCCACAAGTCAACAAACCCCCGTTTGCCACAAAATGGATATTAAAAACACTATTTCGAATCGCAAGTTCAGCTTCAAAGCCCTGCGATGTGGTTATCGACAGGACAAACGTAATCTACTGTTGATGAGTTGACTTGACTACGTCTAGTTTATCACTTGTCGGGTCAACTGCAGCACACAGCCACACACTGACACAGCCGCCTGCTCGCTTAGTAGCCACGCTGCGGCTGGTTAGTTTGTTGAGGAGACTGGATAACTCGAAACTTTCATCAGCAGTTGATTGATTGATTGATTGAAATATTTATTAACAGTTTGCAGAATTACAGTACAATTCAAGCACAACTCAATACAAAGACTGTTAACTGTGAGTGGACGACCCAATAAAGCATTACACTTGTTTACAAGAGGGTCCAGAGACATACAAATATACACTTCTATAGAGCCAAAGAGCAGAACGGGAATTCATCATAAAGGAGGTAAAAAGGGAAAAGAAACATATACAGTGAGGGGAAAAGGGGTGGGTGGGTGGGGGAGCGATTCAGATTTTACGGGGGCCAGTTTCAAATTGCAGCCGTCCGTAGGTGCCCTTTGAGAGCGTATTTGAAGGAGTCAAGGGATTCGCATGTCTTAATGACTGTTGGTAGGGCGTTCCACATTTTGGTGGCATAGGAGCGAAAATAATTTAGTCCCTTGTTTGTGCCGAATCTGGGTTGCACATGGTTTGTTGCACTCCCTCTGGTGTTGTGGGTGTGGACTTCGTTAACATTAAGGAAGTATTTGGACAGGTACATGGGTATCTTGGTGGTGTATCGAATCTTGTGGACCAGACCCATTGCAAGATGCTGTACTCTGTCTTCGACCCTAAGCCATTCCAGTCTGTCAAAATTGGCAGGGGTGAGGTGGGTTCGGGGGGGTGAGGCCAAGTAGGAGCCTGACAAGTTTGTTTTGGGAAGTCTGGAGCCTTGTTTTAAGGGCCTTTGAGGTGCTGTGGTACCAAGAGGTGCATGCATAGTCGAAGAAACCTTGTACGAGGGCTCCTGTTGTGTTTTTGTTGACCAGTGAGGAGATCCTGTAAAGGAATCTTGTTCTTTGGTTGACTTTTTTTATTACGTTGGTGGCCATTTTATCACCGGAAAGATTAGCCTCCAGGATGGAACCTAGGTAGGTAATTTCATCTTTACGTGTGATAATATTGTCACCCACTCTAACCAAGAAGCCATCTGCCTTGCTGAGATTACTATTGGATCCAAAGAGAATTGATTCAGTTTTTCCCAGGTGTGAAGATAGTTTGTTGTCAGCGAGCCAGGTGCAGATTCTACCGCGTTCAGAGCTGAGGGCCTTTTCAACCTGCAGTTTGTTCCTGTCCGAGACCAGCAGTGCTGAGTCATCTGCGAACAGGAACAAGTTGCAGTCACAAGCTGATGTCATGTCGTTTTGTATATATTATGAACAGTAAAGGCCCTAGTATGCTTCCTTGTGGAACGCCACAGCTCACTGGGAGGGGACAGTGTTCCGTTCACCTCCACCATCTGTTCTCTCCCCTCCAGGTAGGATTGCATCCAGCTCACTGATGTGCTATCAAAACCAATTGCTTTTAGCTTGTTAACCAGTATGGAGTGGTTCACGGTGTCAAAAGCCTTTTGGAGGTCCAGCATGACCATGCCGCAGTATTTGCCAGCATCCACCTCATGTTTGATGTGGTCGCTCAAATAGAGAAGGCATGTGTCAGTGGAGTGGGATGTTATGAAACCAGATTGGAACTCGTACATTAATTTATTTGTGGCAAGATACTTTTCAACCTGTTCATAGACTATTTTTTCCATCACTTTCGAGATGGAGCTTAGAATAGAAATAGGGCGGTAGTTGCCGGGGTCTTTCTTGTGCAGGGGGGTTACTTTGGCCAGTTTGAAATCTTGGGGGACCTGTCCCTGTTTGATGGAGAGGTTTACTATGTGGGTGATGATTGGAGCTATAGAGATGGCTGAGTCTCTGAGAAATTTGGACGGAATGTTGTCACGGCCAGTGGCCTTGTGGGGTTGGAGGGCACTCAGTTTTTTAAGTACCTCCTCAGTTGTTACCATTGCCATTTTAAAATCATCTTTACAAACACCTAGGTTTTTGTAGAAGGCAGTGATGTTCTACACCATTCTACACCAAAACGCCCAGAGTGGGAGGGCAGTTTGTTAATCAGCGTTGTTGCAATGTTTGTAAAGAAGATGTAGCCAGTAGAAGTAGTAGAAGTAGTTGGCTACATCAAGCTTGTCAGTGATGAGGGTGTCGTCCGATTTGATGTTGATGTTTGTAAACCTGGTTTTTAGTTTCTGACCGCAGCCTAGTTGGTTGTTTAGTAGCTTCCAGAGCTCCCGATGATTGTTTTTGTGACTCCCATGTGACTCCCATTGGAATTGCATTGTGGCAGCCATTAATCACAGACGGAACACAGAACATTAGTTTGATACATGTATGAGGCCTGAGGGGGTTAGTAATGGGGCGAGTCGGTGCTGTCAGAATAATGAGCCGGGCCCTGCAGCAGCTGCTGCTGGCTGTGGTGGCTAATGATTCAGCCTCGTTCGTTGTTTGTTTACAGTGGAAGTGGATTTATTTTTTTTAGAGAGAAATAAGCGACAAGCTCTATGAAAATTGAAAACAAGCCCAAAAGAAGCCAATCCACAGAACGACCAGTTTAAATCTAACATTCATCAAGCTATATTCTAAAAAAAAAAACGTGACATTCTTTGAATATTAAAACAAAACAAAAAAAACCATTTTAACACATAATCTGGTATAAATGCATATTAATGCGAGGGTCCTTGACATGAAAATAGTTGAGAACCACTGGTTTAAATAACAGTAGGAAACAAGTCAAAATCAAAATTAATCAAATGAATTATGCCGCTGCATGCCTGAGAGTCCCCCCTAGCCTCCCCTTAGTAGGCAAAGCCTGTTGCCTACTAGGGGAAACACTGAACATGAATCAAGCATCAACATGCTGCTCAATGTACATGTCACCAACCTGGATCGGCCAGTGGCAGCTGTCTCCGCTGCAGCATCAGCTTCTCCCTCTTCACGTTCAACATCTCCTGTTGGAGGTCGTTCGCCCTCTGAAGGTGGGCCTCCATCTTCCGCAGCACCCCAAGCTTTTCCCTCTCAGAGGCCACCAGGGCCTCGCTGCAGGTGCAGCGCACCAGTGATGGCCGTCTGACGCCTGCCCGCATGACGATGGTCCGGCCTGCTGCCGCGGGTTGGCGCCTGGGGCGTGGCGGCGGTGGGGTGCTGTCTGGACCCGGCATGCTGCTGTTGCTGGGGGCCGGGGAGGTGTCCCGCGCTGCTTTGGCCCCGCTCGCGGATGGTTGTTCATCATCCTGCTCTGCCTCCTGGTCGTCCATCTCCCCAAACGCATCTATACCGCCATCAACCCACCCGACTTCTGTTTTGCCGATGATGGCGATGACCCTCTCCTCGTCGGCGGTGAGTTCACCACCAGCGGCCCGGCCATCTCTCGCCTTCTTTTTTGCGTGGCTGGATAAATCCTGCCACTTCTTTCTTACCCCCTTCCAGGGCCGCAGGCCACAGGGACTGGAGGGGGCCATGGATTTGGCTATATCCTGCCATAGGCAACGCTTGGTGTAGGTGTCGTCCTTGCCTTTGCTGCCGCCAAATAATTTGGCCCGGTGCTGTAGGACCTCCTCCAGCAGGACGGCAACTTCTTGTTGCGTGAACGCTGCTGTCCGTGCCTTCTTGGTGTGACCCAGGCTTGGACTGTTCCAGTCTGGATTTAAAATAGTTCATGGAATAAAAATGATTAAGTTAATTTCAGTTCATTCCTGAAGCGTTACAAATGATTAAAAAGTGCCTTTTAAAATAACATTAATTTAAGTCATGTGAAATCCTACTATAAATGCGCCACGTCTCTGTGTGTCTGTCTTTCTGTCTGCGTGTGTGTACGGTAGAGCCCTGCACAGGCCCAAAATATGGGCCCTGGCCCAGCCCGGGCCCGCGGAGTTAAGGCCCGGCCCAGGCCCGTTGTGGTACCGCCGTTTTAAAGCCCGGCCCGAAGCCCGACACTTTTTTCTAGTGAGTCGCTGGCCGTGCATTCACAGTGCGCGCAGCACAGCAAGCAACAGCTGAACTGTCAATCAGCAGCGCTCTGCATGCTCTCGCGCTGCATGATAAAAAAATACTTATAACTGAAGAACACTTACATTTTCTGCACTGTAGGCTACTCCCTGCACTATTTAAATTGTGACTGCTTGTTGATCAGAACGGCATTATAGCCGATCTACAAGCTCACAACGCGTCGCCGTCTCAGGGTGTGTGTGTGTGTGTGTGTGTGTACGCAGCTGCAGTCAGTGCAGTGCATAACTAATTAGAAGGATTAATTAGAGGATGAGTGCACAGCACCGTAGCACGGACACTCTAACAGACGGAGAAGGGAGTATAAATGTTTTATGTCCGAAGAGAATTCAACGCGTTTGTTAAAAGTCTTTACCAGATTTTTGTGTGCTAACTGTGAATCTAACGGCACGTGGGCCCGGCCCTGGGCCCGTTGGTCAGGGACAGAGGCGCTTTCTTTAACTGATGATTTCCTTTCTTTCATAGAAGTGTATACCTTGATGTAAGTTATGTAACCAAGTCTTGGTCCTTTGTCTGGATTTATCCTGGTAGCACTTTCGTTTGAAATGTACCTAATAGGGATGTGCCGATGAGACATTTTGGCCGATATCGATATCCGATATAATGAATTGCTGTTATGGCCGATAACATAATACCGATGTCGATATGATCTCATTCTGTATTAAAAAATTATAATAATTGTGTCCATTCTGAAAAATACATGTAACAGGGTATCTGCACTGCAGCAAGTCAGATTTAACTTAAATACCTTTATATTGTGAGCTTGTAGATCTGTTCAAGCTGTTACTTTGGGCTTGTTTATATGTAAAGACAGACCGATTAATCGGATTGATTCATTAATCGGTCTGATTGATTAATCTAACCGATGCCGATTAATCTAAAAACAACTAAATCGTCCGATACCGATGTGTTTGCCGATTAATCTCCCATCGCTAGTACCTAATTCTACAAACTGTGAATAAAAATTTCAATCAATCAATCATCGATCAATTATATGCCGAGATATAATATGCTACATACATTTTCATTGTTATATCATATTTGAGGGATGATAACACACAGTCAGCTACTATTATGACATTGCATACAAATTCATGAATGCAGACATTGCAGTATTGATACTTATAATTAGTAAAACATGTGAGTACTCCACTTGAAACATTCCTAAATCACAAAAAACATCTTATTCTCATCCTGATTAGATAAAGAACAAGCTACAACTTGATTTGAATCCCAAAAAGACAACCTCTGAGTTTAATAGATATATGCATCTCTATGGGCAGCAGACGGTTAGCTGAGTGGTTAGGGACCGTCTACAAAGTGCATCACCGAATAGCCGACTTTACGTTTTGGCCTATAACTCTTGAACCGTAGGTCGTAGAATAAAAAAATCGGTAACACTTGCTGACTATACAAATAATGATTAACTAACCTTTAAAGGGATAGTTCACCATTTTTTAACTTAAGTTGTATGAAATACTTGCCATTAACCCATTTAGACCGTAGGACGTGTGGAGCCGTCCTAGCTAATCCAACCGCTGGATTGCGAGGACGTGTACACACGTCCTAGCGCATTTTCATTGATTATCAAAAATTCACCAAAATTAAATAAATTGATATTTTACCAGGGGAAGCCTCCTAGTGGTGATGGGGATGTAATCACGAGATGTGACCATATATGGAGGTGTGAACCGACGGACGGACAGAAAGGTTTTGCAGGTTTTCACAGTACGGTCGCAGTTACACTAATTACACCATTACACTTATTACACTATTACACTAATTACACTATAACACTATTATACTATTACACTAATTACACTATTACCCTAATTACACTAAAGGTGACTCCAGACAGAGGAAACTTGTCCAGACCAGTCAAAGACTACTTAAAACTATCATATTGCAACAGACTAGCATTTTTTATCTGCACAAAGACAGTCTGCCGAGTCTGCCGACGAAAGATTATTTTCCACCCCTACCCGCCTTTGAGCACTCATCGTGGGCATAGATTTGGCTGATAAAAGTAGATCTATAAATTAAACCATGAAAGCCGAAACATGTTTAAATGCTTAACTAATGCTTAACTAATTACTTAAGGGTGCTCCCCCCCCCTCCCCCCCCCCCCACCCCCTTTTCCCTCACTGGATATGTTTCTTTTCCCTTTTTACCTCCCTTATGATGAATCCTGTTCTGTTCTTTGACTATATAGAAGTGTTTATTTGTACGTCTCTAAATGTTTTGATGAATTGAACAAGGTGGAGCTGGTGGACCCTCTTGTAAACAAGTGTAATGCTTAATTGGGTCGTCCACTCACAGTTAACAGTCTTTGTATTGAGTTTGTGCTTGAAATGTACTGTAATTCTGCAAACTGTTAATAAATATTTCAATCAATCAATCAATCAATAAGGGTTAGTTAATCATTATTTCCGTATAGTCAGCAAGTGTTAGACATTTTTTATTCTGACCTACGGTTTAAGAGTTATAGGCCAAAGAAAGTCGGCTATTATAGCGCCACCATGAGGCCAACTTGTGTAATTATTTTTTGTTGTGTAGGCCTCTGGACTGTAGGCCATACGAATTCCGAGAGAAAGTACCTGAAATGGAGTTTTAGATTTTCCTATTCAAGTCAATGGGGAAAATGTATTCACTAATAAATGTATATAAATTAAACGTTTTATTTCACAAATGAATGCTGTATGTAGTACAATCATAAGTACACCATTGATGTGTGATGTAAATATCGCGGTAATACACTGCATATAAATAAAGTTATTGAATATTTTCACTTTCGGAAGTTTCGGTGATGCACTTTGTAGACGGTCCCTAACCGCTCAGCTGCACGATGCATTTAATCTATTAAACTCGGAGGTTGGCTTTTGGGGATTCAAATCAAGTTGTAGTTTATTCTTTATCTAATCAGGATAAGAATGAAATGTTTTTTGTGATTTAGGAATGTTACGTTCCTGAGCTATTGAGCCCGGAAGAGCGAATCTGTGAATCTCTTTCCATCTTCACTCAAGCGTAGCGTAGCCTATATGATATACTCTCGTCGTGTTGGGGATTCAAATCAAGTTGTAGTTTGTTCTTTATCTAATCGGGATAAGAATGAGATGTTTTTTGTGATTTAGGAATGTTTCGTTCCTGAGCTATTGAGTCCGGAAAAGCGAATCTCTTGCGAATCTGAATCTCTTTCCATCTTTACTCAAGCGTAGCATATGATTTAGACTCTCGTAGATGTATTTACTATTTATCGATTCTGACATTTTCTTAGGCCATCTCTGCTGCACAATAATCTTATATCTAACCATCTTCTCTAGGTAACTTACTTGTCACAGCAGCATCATGTGCAGATCGGTGTTCATCTCGTAAAGGCCTACGAGACATTTTTTTCCTTTAATGCTCTTTGTTCCACACCACGCTGAAGAAGCTGTTTCAAGCCGAATCGCCTATAACGCTATTGTAGTAAACACACACCAGTGTCAACGTCAAGGGAGCCAGGATAGGGGAGCAAGGATAAGACTTCCGGTGGCCGAGCTCTTCAGAATAAAAGTGTCCACTAAAGTAAACAAAAACGATTAATTTTTAATAATTAACGGCTCTTTGGGGTTGTGACATACGCACAAGTTCGGAGAGATGTCCTCTACACACCACACTATCCGGCGAACACATGTGTGTCTCACAACAGCTGCCCCGAAAAGCCTTTTGTTCAGCGTCCACTATAGTGTGGAAACGTAATTTTCACTCACTGGAAGGCCTGCCACCTTTTCTGTTAAAGTTAAAATCTCTCTTTTTATGATTTAGACAATATTTCTAAATTCTTCAAATTACATAGATAAGAATGTAATCAAATACAAATAAAAACCTAGGCCTATATTTAAATCAAATCAATCATCAAATCATGACATGTAGTCCTACAACATGAACACAGTATAAATATTTTAGTAGATTTGTATTTTTGTTAAATAGGTTAGATTGTTCTATAAACCCCACACCCCACAGTACGTAGGCTACAGTAGGCTATGTGCTAACTGCTAAGTGCCAAATCAGTAAAAACCTGTTAGGACACATATATAAGTACTCTAGTACTCATTAATACAAATAATAAAAAATACAAAATAAAATTAACCTCTCTTATTCTGAGGGCCTCATCCTTGCTATCTCACAACACGGACGTAAACAGGAAGTCTAATCCTTGTTTACTTTACGGAGCTCTATGAGCAAACCGCGATAGAATCAGTCCTCAAATATTTGGAATCACCACTAGATGGCGTAGCGGTAGTGCTGCCGGCATCACTCCAATATGGCGGTAACAGGCAACGCTTTGTGAGAGGCTGTAAGGGCTCCAAATTGTTGTAAAAGGAATGGGACAGCACTTTGAAGATGAGTCCGCCATTCATGACACTATTCATGACACTAAACTGTCCTTATTCACAGCCAGTGCTTTAAACATGTAACCAAAAAGGTGTAGGCTGAAGCCGAGGCTTTATGCCTACCCTATTTGAAGAGTAACTTTACAAAACTACATAGAGCTTAGTTCAACAAAAATAAAATCAATATGCATCAGCAGATTTTAGCATGAGATAACCCAGAATACAGAAAGTGTTCATGTCCATCTGCTTGGCCTATTAATATGATGGCCTATTTTAGTATTTAAGCTGATCTTTTTATTATTAGTTTTGTAAATACACTTTCCTGTGTGATAGGGGTTGTAATGTTGATTATAAATTGCATTTCCATATTCTTTTACTTTGCTCATTAGTAATTTCTCATCATGTTTCCCTTATTATTATTATTATTATTATTATTATTCAATATACAGTATCCTAGTATCCTTCCATTTCGTCTCCTTTTGAGAACAGTGAGAATGCACTATTGTTTGTTGACATTCTAACCGCGATTCATAACTAATTTGCATATTTAAATGATTGACTTTTGGAGGCTTCCTCTCATTCCCCTGGTAACACTATGAACTGTGGGTAATTCTTTTGCCAAAGTCAGCCAAAGTCACCCTTACATTCTGAATGTTACTAATTTCTGCTTTGATCCATTCATAAATATGATAAATGGGTAAATAAATATAAAGTAGAATAGGATTAAAACAAGTTCTTGTTTTGTACAGCATGACCTTTTAATGTTTTTTAAAGCAACCGGAACTTACGTCATCACTGGAGGCACTGTGGGTCTGGGCACACCTAAGATTCCATGCGCGGACAAAAGAAGCTGCTTTTGCGTCATTTCCGGGTTTTTAGACGGCTGGTGGATGGAAATGAAGCTCCACCCACGCGGCAGATTGCCGCGTCGGCCAGAATCCGGAAGACTGCTGGAAGACTGCTGGGCGAGGCATGGGGATCAACATAATGGAATGAATTCTGTACTGGCCATATATGGAGCGTGTCTTGAGTGTACAGGGTTTGATTAGGTCAGATCAACATATGGAATGTCAGAACAGGTCAGCTCCATATATGGAGATCTATGGGTGGCAGCGGGGGCAGTGTCTTGAGTGTACAGGGTTTGATTAGGTCAGATCAACATATGGAATGTCAGAACAGGTCAGCTCCATATATGGAGATCTATGGGTGGCAGCGGGGGCAGTGTCTTGAGTGTACAGGGTTTGATGAGGGCCCAGGTAGGGCAGGGCCTTAATTTTCGTGCCTGGGCGCAAAACAGTAAACAAATAAAGCAACCTAACCTTGCTTTTAAACCTCTAACTATACCTAACCCAAGACCAAATCAAAATAGCAATAACTATAATCTAATCTAACTGTGGTTGTGGTTGGAATCAAGGTGAGTCAAACTGCTTGCTACCAGTCTTCACCAGGCACATGCAGAACAACTGATGATGATAAAGATGAAGTGAAGTGACCCTCTTAAAGGGTC
Source organism: Electrona antarctica (assembly GCF_951216825.1). Lineage (NCBI taxonomy): Eukaryota > Metazoa > Chordata > Actinopteri > Myctophiformes > Myctophidae > Electrona > Electrona antarctica. Next base: position 27,587,735 of record NC_136800.1, on the reverse strand, counting down.
ACTTCACCCCTTTTGCAACCAGATCTTATTTTAATGATGTTTGGGAGACAAGAAACACTTTCCTGGGGTTTTTATGTGGGTAATATGTGTTTTTAGATATTTCAGTATTTCAAAGTGTCCGTGGGCTCCCTGATGTCATGGACACTGGGCTCACTTATTTCCTGGACTACATGTTGTGTCAGTAAGACAGCCCTCCCCCTATCCACAAGGAGGAGCAGTGGACCAAAGCATTATGGGAATTGTAGTCCAGGAAGGAAGTGAGCCCAATGTCCATGACATCATGGAGCCCATGGACACTTTGAAATACTAAAATATCTAAAAACACATATTACCCACGTAAAAACCCCAGGAAAGTGTTTCTTGTCTCCAAAACATAATAAAATAAGATTTGGTTGCAAAAGGGGTGAAGTGGCCCTTTAATATGCATTAGCGAAGACCAATTATACAAAGATAAGGTCGAAAATGTGTCCAGTGGCTGGACACTTTTAATGACTGGACTCCAGTCATTCTTTCAACCCTTTTACTTTGCCACCAGGAAGCTGCAGCTTCCTTTTAATGCTCTCGAAGTTGCCCTGGTTGAGCCTAGGCTGGATTTAAATGCAAGTAAAACGAAATTCATGTTGTTCATTCGGGCTAGTCCGACCTTAGAAAACGTCATCAAGTGGCTCTACAAAAGAGAGGGTCTCAGAATTAAATTACCTTGGCATCTGGCTTGATGAGAAACAAACTGACTTTTAAATTTCACATTGATTACGTTATCTCCAAACTGAGACAAAAAATAAATGGTTTTCTCTACAGAAATAAATCATGCTTTCCTGCATCCAGTAGAAAAACTATTATTGAAGCCATTTTTCGCTCAGTTTTAGTTGGAGACATTATTTATAGAATTGCTGCAATCAATTTAAAGCACCTCAACACTGTATACCATTCCACCCTATGGGTCACTGCTCACTGGCAATGTTAGCTGTGGTACGCATCATTGAACACCTTATGAGAACGCAGGCTTATCCATATGAGAGGCATGATAAGCAGTGGTATCTGTTTATTTTTAAAGCCCTCTCAGTAATGCTCCCTCCTTGTATTTGTTATATGTTAGATCAGAACCAGCTAGTAGATAAAGTAACTGCTTTATGTAATTATTACATTTTTGGGTGTGTGTGTGTGTGTGTGTGTGTGTGTGTGTGTGTGTGTGTGTGTGTGTGTGTGTGTGTGTGTGTGTGTGTGTGTGTGTGGTGAATTCCCTCAGAGCATGCCATTTCGAATAAATGGGTAATAATAACACAAGCGAAAGTAAAGTGTAAATGCTGAGTGTGTGTGTGTGTGTGTGTGTGTGTGTGTGTGTGTGCGTGTGTGCGTGCGTGCGTGCGTGCGTGCGTGCGTGAATTACCTCAGAGCATGCCATTTCGAATAAATGGGTAATAACACAAGTGAAAGTAAAGTATAAATGCTGTGTGTGTGTGTGTGTGTGTGTGTGTGTGTGTGTGTGTGTGTGTGTGTGTGTGTGCGTGCGTGCGTGCGTGCGTGCGTGCGTGCGTGCGTGCGTGCGTGCGTGCGTGCGTGCGTGCGTGCGTGCGTGCGTGGTGAATTCCCTCAGAGCATGCCTGTTGGAAATATTTAAGATAAGGGAAGACTCGAAGACCAATTTGTTACATATAAAATGCAGAAGGGACAATTAATGATTCACTAATGATAAAAAGGACTGTATAATACTGTAAAAATACTTTTAAGAAATAAATACTCTGCACCACAAATCTAGGCAGAGAGCCTCTAACAATTGGCAAAAATGGTTATTAAACCATTTCAGATGACAAAGTTAAGAATTAGCTTTAACAGGAATACTATCCATATCCAAATGTTACCTTAAGCAGGAAATACTCTTTAGAAAAAATACCTTTAAATACCCAACAGGGAGACCAAATACCGTGCTGTATTTACCTTACAAATGAGTGGATAGCCCTTTAAATCTTGAATGACAGCCACGGTACCATAAAAAATAGAAGGATACCTTAAAAACGAATTGGAGACAGATGAAACTAGAAAAAGTGCCCTTCCGGGCACAGGTCTCCACCAGGAGGATAGGAGTGTGTGTGATGTTTGGCAAAATGTTTAGGAGGATGTTTTTTTTTATTTGTTTTTGCAACAATTTTCTTCATTTTGTTGAGGAAATGCAGAGCCAGATCACTCATAGCATCTCTAAGGATAGAATTCTGGATGAGCAGGACATGTGCAGCATTTTGTACAAAACGGGCCACTCCTGAAAACTTTGGAAGGCAATCTTAGCCAATCAGTGTACAATCTGAGAAATCCAACAGACTCGTCTTGATCCCATGACTACAGAGATCATGTGTACCGTTTGCCATTTCTTCATACGCCTTTGATGGCAATTGGATGATTTGAGGCATTTTGTTCCAAAAATGTGTTTTGCAAAAATCAACCTGTTGGTGGCGCTATAACAGGCCAATGTGAAAAGGGTGGGATATATTCCTCAGCCTAGTAAGAAAATGTGTGAAAGATTTCACGTAAATTGCATGCTGCGTTCATGATTTGAGGCTTTTGTTCAAAACGGGGCAATCTTGCAAACTGTGAAAGCCAATTATAACCAATTAGGATGGAATATGAAATATGGGACAGATCCAACTTGAGCACATGACCATAGAGATACTGTGTAACGATTTGTGAGATTTTTGAACAGAATCTGGAGGAGTAATATCAAAAAATGTGTTTTACAAGAGTCGGCCTCCTGGTGGCGCTATAAAAGGCAGATGCGGAAAATGCAGGTCAAAGGTTTGTCCTCGGCCTCTGGGGAGTGTGCATGCAACATTTCACGCAGATCGGTGCAGTTTTAGGTAACAAATGTGAAAAGCTGCCTCATGGTGGCGCTATAACAGGCCGTTCTGGAAAATGTGGGGCAGAGGTTCATCGTTGGCATCCAGGGAGTGTGTGTGCAAAGTTTGGCATCGACCGGGTTAGCGGTGCCGGAGATTAGCTGTTCACAGACGGACGGAAGGACGGAAGGAAGGACGGAAGGAAGGACGGACACACGGACGGAGTGCAAAACATACTCTCTCCCCATGCCTTCGGCCTGGTGGAGACAATAAAGTTCTGAGAGGAAGTTTAAGGTTTTAACTGTAATTTTTAGTAGGTAATAAAGTCAATTTACATAGAGAATGTGCTACATGGTTCAGATAATAATAATAATAGTACAATACATCACTATAATTTAGAGTATTCAATTGTTCCAATATGGATCCGAACTGAACCTGAACCCCCCTTCACAGTATGTCCCAGGCATTGATACTGTAGATCACGTCAGTTGTTGATAAACGTTCATTGGCTGAATAGATAGTTCATTTCCGCAATATCCCACGGTGGTGCTGGTTGTCGAGCACTCATTGGACCAGCAATGGATGATGAGACTGGTAACATTCTTTCCCTGCTAGCTGTAAACTTTCGACAGAGAGAAATACTCCTATCTACTTTCTCACTAGGCACCACGGTCAAATACATGTCTCAAATCAAAATAGGCCTCTCAGTATGCGAGTTAACTTGCCTGGGGACAGACAGTATGGAGACCGAATAAGGAGTCAACAAGATATAAGATATAAAATCTGAATGTGGCGTCAGGAAATCCATAATATAAGTATGATAAAATAATATAAAGGATAAGATGAACCACCCTGTGTAAACAGGCAGTAGGCTATGAGTAAAATGATGATATGAAGAATAAGGTGACAATATGACCTATATGAAACACGGTCTGGGCCAATGTTCTATCCAAGTGGTCAACTTGACATGATGTGTAAACAACATGTCAGAATTTATCTAACAATGCCATTTTTTATAAATGGGTAATAACACAAGTGAAAGTAAAGTATAAATGCTGTGTGTGTGTGTATGTGTGTGTGTGTGAGTGTGTGTGTGTGTGTGTGTGTGTGTGTGTGTGTGTGTGTGTGTGTGTGTGTGTGTGTGTGTGTGTGTGTGTGTGTGTGTGTGTGTGTGTGTGTGTGTGTGTGTGTGTGTGTGTGGGTGGGTGTGTGTGTGAGTGAGTCAGATATCATCAGAGAGGGGCTTGATCAGGGATGTATTGCATCACTATACTGTATAAAAGAAGTGTAATAAAGGGCTTGTGGAGAACAGCACTCGTCTCTTCTTCCATCACAGAATACAGTAAGTCACCAGTGGTGAAAAGTAACTATAAGTACATTTACTACAGTTTTGAGGTATTTCCAAATGTCTGTATCTCAGAGCCAAAACTCGTACTTTTACTCCACTATTGTTTGAAAAGTTTAGTTATATAGTTACTTTGGAGATTTTAATTTTGATTAGAAAACATACATGATTAACCACTTCAACCCTACATAATGGCCATTTGAAAATGAGCTTGTAGATCGGCTATTTTTTTAAGATTGTGTACACATTTTGAACTTGTGAAATGGAACATTCTGCAATATGATTACTTTTAGTACTTATAAGCCTTATATACTCAAGTATATTTTGTATTTGTATTTTATTTATTTTATTTTTTATTTAAGTAAAACATTTGAGTACTTCTTCCACCACTGTAAGTCATCATACAGTAGAAAGTTCCTGTAATCGTCGATCTGCAGGGAGACTCTTCTCTGAGGAGTAATAATTTCTTTAATGTGTATTTTATTTGAAAGTCTATTATCCCTTTAACCGTTTAACAAAGATCTTGTTGTTTTAACCAAAACATATCACATAGCTGATCTACAAGCCAATGTGAGGCATTGTGGGCTTGTAGATCATCAGCTATAAATCACATAGCTGATGTACAGTATACAGGGTTAGTGATTAAACAGATTTTGACGACATAGATTACCGGTAACTCATTTCGCTGCATGGGGACCCCCTGGAACCCCTCAAGGAGCCCCCGGACCCCACTTTGAGAACTACTGACTTAAATAACTAAATCTACCCCATGCTGCTTATAGGGCCTTAAGTCATGAAGTCTGCCACTAGGTCTATATTTGAGTAGTCTGCATGCACTGGGTCTATATTTGAGTAGTCTGCATGCACTGGGTCTATATTTGAGTAGTCTGCCACTGGGTCTATATTTGAGTAGTCTGCATGCACTGGGTCTATATTTGAGTAGTCTGCATGCACTGGGTCTATATTTGAGTAGTCTGCATGCACTGGGTCTATATTTGAGTAGTCTGCCACTAGGTCTATATTTGAGTAGTCTGCCACTAGGTCAATGTATGAGTAGTCTGCCACTGGGTCTATATTTGAGTGACCATTTTTCGTAATTTTGCAGGCCTGCACTGGCCACTTGGCGTACAGGGCATATGCCCAGTGGGCTGCCCAATGAATGGGCCGGCCCCTCCAGATTTTCTTTTCTTTTTTTTCCTTTTGCTTTATATTTTGTGCACATGGAGGGATGTTTTTCTGTATACAAGTGGTGGTATTAGGGCTTGTTTGTTTGTGGGTGCCTCGACAGAGCGGGGCGGTAGAGATCTGCTATCTGTGCCAGTTGTGGTGTGCCGGTCTGGGCCAAATGTCAGGGCCGAAATCTTTTACCCAGTCCAGCCCTGGAATTTTGTCATTTAAGCTTCCTTTCATTGTATAAGATTGCAGTCAAGTAAGGTGTGGTTTGTGAATCAATGGCGGTTGGTGTTTATCTATATGTCTCTGTGGGGTAATTATAGTACATGGTTATCAAAAGGTGGACAGCACACCGGTCCTGTGAGGTGCCAGCAGCCAACAGGAAAATACTAATAATAATGAAATAAACGTATAGCCTTAGCCGCACACTCATCAGGCCCGAGGGAAGTACTTTACACTGGCAGGGGCTGAGCGTCTAGTAGGGGGTGCGCGTGCGGTAGCGCGCGCCGCAAGTTTTCGCGCATTTTCACATGGAATTTCATGGATTTCCACACGCAAGTTATATGAACAAACTCATCATAAAAAGGCATAAGCCTATTTAGGCTACACATGGCAAGGCGCCGATATCAAAACAAAATATATCAATTATAGCCCTATTATACAACAGACGAGCTGACAGCGCAGCGCGCTTGGGCTCGGCGACCCAGGTGTTGTATCGTCATCATTCATCATAGATTCCTCCCCGTTAGCCCCTCTTGGAACCCTCGCAAAAGGTTTCTGACATTTGGAAAGGTAAACATCCAAATGTCAGAAACCTTTTACGAGGGTTCCTAGAGGGGCTACCTCCCCGTCAGAATCTAATATCTAACATTAAATTGCAGCAGCATTCAGCATCAGCAGTTCAGTTGGCACGGCGGCCATAGTAATTAGTAAATACTATATTATTTCTCACTGCAATAGTGACTATTAGAGAAATAATATAGTTAAATAGTAAATGCTTTACCTTAAACCCCAAATGTGCTCTTGCGCTCCGGGGTGGTTAATTCCCTCATCATGGCATTTACTGTATATCCAACGTGTGTTACGTGTCCAGAATGTCATTATGTACGTGAGGGTAATAGGCCTACTAATAACGGTAGTCGCCTGGCTCATGGCTGCAGGGGCATGGCTGAACACTGCTGCAGGTGCTGCTGCTGCTGCTGCTGTTGTTTTTATTATTGTCCTCCGACAACTCCACGACAATGTCCTCTTCAACGTTAGCACTCGTCCCCTGCTGAACACTGCTACTGGTGCTCATGAAGGGTTCGTGAACTAGACTTGATTTGGGCTTGGACCCACCAAAGAAATCACTCATTCTCTTCTGAGCCATGTTGACAACAACAACACACACAGTCAGGCTAACCGGAGAAATTCAAATCCGTGCGCCCCGTGCGTAAAGGTAACCGGAAATAGCGTCAGCAGGAGAGCAGAGACGATGATAAAAAAAGTCACAAGTGTAGTTTAAGAATACTATTTATTTTATCCTCCAACCAGTCCACTTTTTATTTATATAAATAATAACGTGACAATGTGACATTTCTATTATTCAAATATATCTTTTTTTTTTTTCTCCTGTTCGAGGGGGGGCTGTGCCTGGGGGGAGGGGGTGCTTCAGCCCCCGCAGCACCCCTACTTCCCTCAGCCATGACACTCATAGCTATCTACCAATGCAAACGTTTTATTGTGGACACAAAGATAAGACCAACGTTTCGGACTGGTTGTGTGTGTGTGTGTGTGTGTGTGTGTGTGTGTGTGTGTGTGTGTGTGTGTGTGTGTGTGTGTGTGTGTGTGAAGACAAATTTAATCAAATAAATGCAATTAACAAGTGAAAATAACAGATACTGCTATTCTATGAGGCAGTGGTGGCCGAACGGTTTGCGGAGCGGTCTTGATACCGGAAGGTCGCCAGTTCGAATCCCCAGACCGGCATGTTAAAATTACCACCGCTGAAGTGCCCTTGAGCAAGGCATTGAACCCCAACCATGAAATGTTCTATGAGCAGGGCGTGGCTGTAAACAAGCATCTCGAGCTTAGTCCACTTACCCTGGGTAAACAAAGAACTTTGCTTTACTTTGCTTTTTAGCTCCCGATGTGTCACATTGACGCATTGTGAGCTTGTAGATAGGCTATTTTAACTAATTCAGCTCCCAGGAAGACAGGAAAATTATCTTTTGGGTCTCGAGCTAAAACATTTGAGAACCACTGCTTTAACATTTGACAGTAATATAGGCACTATTGCATGTGTATAACTGAAGTGTCTCTCTTTTCTGTTCAGGTGACTTTTCATCATTCATCAATCATTCAGCACTTCATTCACCACCAGCTCTACGTTGAATGCGATCGAGTAAGTACCAGTCATACCTATCCACCTTGGTAGAAATAAACACATTACTTAAAACAAATAACAGAGCAATTCATAAAATGTAGGGACAAAATCACATCCGTGTGAAGTGAGGGGCGCTCTTATCATTATACATCATCATTCATCATCTCATTCTGGCCAATCACAATTTACACAAACCCAGAAAGCTGGGCATAGGAGGGGCTAGCGCCCCTCAAAAATATACACATAACACTAGCATACATGAAACTTGTATTATGGCTTTATCTTCCCTTTTTGGTGTGTGGGTGGGGGCAGCCGGGAACTGTGTGTCTTCCTTAAAAACATGTTTTAAACGGAGTAGCTGTGGCGACTGTGGCTCAGGAGGTAAGAGCAATGATCCATGGGTCGTCCAATGATCCATGGGTCAGCGGTTCGAATCCCGGCTCCTCCTGTCTACATGTCGAAGTGTCCTTGGGCAAGACACTGAACCCCAAATTGCTCCCGATGTGCTGGTTGGCTTGCATGGCTTCCGCCGCAATCGGTGTATGAATGGGTGAATGTAATGCACAATCTATGTAAAGCGCCTTGGATAAAGGCGCTATATATAAATGCACCATTTACCTTTTAGCTGCAGCAACAGTTAGGTTTTAAAAGAGCAATGACCCCCTTCCCAGCTTATACAGATACAATAGGCAAACAACAAATGGCCTAAAATAGGTTCAAAGAGTGGAATAGGGGATGTGAAATATATTTTTAACTAGAAAGTAAGGTCCCTGTGTTGATAGGTATGTAGTTAGATAGGGTTAACTGTTAAGTATCAACGTAGAGTAGGCTCAGGGGATTCAGGATTTCCCAATGGCCTGCCTGCATGTGTATACTGATTTAAGGCATGATTTGAGGCATTTTGTTCAAAAACAGGCCACTCCTGCCAATCTTAGCCAATCAGGTTGGAATATGAAAAATGAATCATAAAACCCAGTACTTTCTTTTTAAGATAAACGCCAACTTCAGGTTGATTTCGTTAGGCTTGGACTGGATCTGTGGCTCCGGATCCACAGATCCTGAAACAGTGACATCAACAGGAAATACCCCCCCCCCCCCCCCCCCCCAAAGACAAAAAATAATAATTAAATTATGAAAAGTTGTAGGCCTACTAGGTTGTGTGATGTAATATAATGAAACAATCTGCATTGATAAGTAGAAGATAAAAATAAATAATAATAACCATGTTGTGCCATCTTCTCTCTCACTTTCCCCTCCGACCCTCCCCAATGTTTATTATCAGGAATCTTCAGGATGGCCCTTAAAGATTACCCAATTCCAGATCTGGATGTGACCATGCAGGAGGCAGGCCGTGTCCTCCAGCTCACTCTGCATCCTGACCTTTACCCCCAGTTCATAAACACACTGGGTCAACAGGGAGATGTCCTCCAGGAGGTCCAGCAGAAACTGCAAGTCTCAAACTCAGGCAGGGAAAACTGGGTGACCGAACAATTCAAGAGTGGGATCCTGTCATCGACTGCACCCCTGCCAACCTCCACAGCCCTCCCTCTGGTCTTGTCCCCCTCTAGGGCAAGGAAAGAGTGTACTCAACTGGAGCGGGCGACCACTCTGCTCTGGGCAGTGGCGAAACTGATCAGCAAGCCCTCGATGGTGGAGAGCAATGTGTCAACTGAGCGCACGCAGCAGTTTGAGGTGTTCGCTGCGAGCCGCATTCCTGGCAAAAAACAAGATGAGATTAAGGTATGTTTTTGTCTTTTTGTTTGTGTTTGTTTGTTTGTTTGTTTTCATTGTTCTAAGCTAATATTCACATTGATATACATGTTGTTAATCACCTTATTTTTTATAAAACACAATTTCCAGGTGTACCCAGACAGCCTCCATGCCATCGTCATCTGCGCTGGAGGGGTGTTCCCTATCGACATACTCTGCCGGAGCAGTGCTGAGGGGCCGATGTCAGCTCTACCATTCCATGATATCTACAACCAGGTTGCCTGCGTGATCAATCAACCCAGAGAGGAGAATGGGAGCAACACCTCAGCCATCTGCAACCTTTCTGCCCTGGAGCGCAAAGCCTGGGCTGCACTCAGGGATGAGATCTTGGAGCAAGGAGGGGCCGCCGCAGCATCTCTTGGGGTGATGGAGAGCGCTGTTGTGGCTCTTTCCCTTGAGGACTGTAACTCGCCGACCGGACTGGCCGATACTCTGAACACTGTCAGACTGGGAGGAGGAGATGGGCACTGTCTGAGATACTATGACAAGGTATATGATGAGACCTTATTGCTCTCTCTCGCTCTCTCTCTCTCTCTCTCTCTCTCTCTCTCTCTCTCTCTCTCTCTCTCTCTCTCTCTCTCTCCCACGCACACTCACACAGAATCTGAATTATTTGTATTATTAGGAGGCATGTTTGGACATACAAGGGATGAGCAGCAACGGAGACACGCTAACCTGTTTACTGTTCTCATGACAGGTGGTGAACCTGGTGGTGTTCAAGGACAGCACTGCAGGCATGGTGTTTGAGCACAGCGCTGTGGATGGAGTGGTGGCTGCGCTCGTCTCTGAGTGCATTTACCATCTCTCAGAGACTATTGACCTGAACCTCATCCATGCTGACACAGGGAACAGCGGCGGGTCTGTTGTTATAAATAAGTGTAATCCTATTTTCCCTTCTCCTCTAGCCTTCCCGTTAAAAGGCATTAGCATCCCCAACCCGAGCCCTGCCTTAAAAGTGAGCAATCCAATTGTTACTTTCGATCTTAATTCTTTCCCTGACGTCTTTTCCACGATCCGTGGACAGAGAGGCCTGTATGAAGCCTGGATCAACTTCTCTTTGCAACTGTCCTTGAGGCAGACTCTTGGGGATGCCAACAGTCATATTCTTATCACGCCCACCCACATGCGCCACTACAAACATGGCCGCTGTGATCCGACATATTCTGTCACCATGTGTTCCCGTCAGCTTGTCGATGCTTTAGCGTCCTGTGTAGGCACCGATAATATGCCTCACTATACCACTGACCTCCTGTGCTTGTTCCACGCTGCCTTCCTGGAGCATAAGAAGCTCATCAAAGCCACCAAAAGTGGACATGGAGTTGGTCCTCACCTTGCTGCCCTGCGTTCGTCCATCACCTCTGACAACCCACTGAAGAAGTTCCTGGAGCCGTTTAGCTGCCCTTCTGTTTACCTCACAGGTAAAGACTTGGTGGAAGGTGCCGACTGTGGAGTGGGGAATGTCTATGCTAAAGACCAGCTGGCCGTAATGTACATAGGGAGGAAAGACAAGGTGCGGATGGTTCTTAATGCAAAAGGAAGCTTTGCCATGATTCTAGAGAAGCTTCAAGAAAGCCTGGAGATAAACCTGAAGCTAGTGATGCTCCTTGCCGTTAGGTACGCCATTGCATGCGAGATGGGGGCCCTAGAGTGTCTACTCCAACAAGTCCAAGAAGGGCCAATAAACAGAGACAAAGACCATCCTCTAGTAGGCCAAAGACCAGCTGAAGCAACAGCCAATACTGATACTGCCTCCACCATGAACCCAAAATATACTCTGATGATCCATGGTGGGGCTGGAGAGGAGATGATGCTGAATGCCAAAGTGGTAGGCATTATTGAATTTGCTCTTCAGACAGCACTGGCCCTTGGGGCACAAGTCCTTCAGAAAGGTGGCAGCAGCCTGGATGCAGTCCAGAGGTCAGTGGAAGCCTTGGAGGACTGTTTCCTCTTCAACGCTGGAAAAGGCTCTGTATTCAACAAAGATGGCAAACATGAGATGGAAGCAACCATAGTAGATGGCAATGGCATGAATTCTGGATCTGTGGCTTGTATGCAGAGTGTCAAGAACCCTATAAAAGCAGCCAGGCAGGTAATGGAGAAAAGCACACACTCACTCATAGTAGGAGATGGTGCTGAGAAGTTTTTGCACGGCTTAGAGGAGATGGGGAATCCTATGGAGCCTGACTATTTCCACACTGATGTGCGTCACAGGCAGTTAACTGCAAAGCTCAGTGGTAGCAGTACTTCAAAAAACAACCATCCTCAGACAGTTGGAGCTGTGGCCTTGGATTGCTATGGCAAATTGGCTGCCGCCTCATCTACAGGTGGGTTAGTCGGGAAGCTGAAAGGGCGAGTTGGGGATACAGCAGTGGTTGGGGCAGGGATATTTGCTGATGACAAGCTAGCTATTACCTGCTCTGGAGATGGAGATGTGTTTCTGAGGCACACGGTTGCACAGAAAGTGGCTAGTCTCTACCACCACAAAGGCTATGGTCTTAGGCAGGCGTGCAAAGAAGTAATGACTGAAAATCTGACAGGGAGCTGTGGAGGAATCATTGCTGTGGATGCCAAAGGTGATGCCGTGATTGAAACCAATGCCAGTGTGATGTTTGTGGCCTCCATGATTGATGGCATTTCACGAGTGGAAGTGCTGAGGCCCAGGACAACCTTCTCTGACGTGATCTGGGAGAATGATGATCTAGTAGCCTACCTACATGCCAACCCTTGGACACCAGGAGCTACCATTTTGACTAGAAAGACTCTTAATGGGCCAAACAGTATCTTCCAGTTGGCAGCACCTGATTTTGTGGCCATGCTCAAAGGAGCAAGAGTTGTCTCAAACCTGCTATGCGAGCGACTGGGAGTACAGCGCTGTGCACTAGTTTTCAATCCAACGCCTGACCAGCCAGCCCAGATTAGAGTGCTCCCACTTCATGGCCTTGAACCCAGTTGGCGTCCCCTTCTGGCTGGAGAGGAAGATTTTAAGGCACATGACCCTGGCTTCTGCAGCTCAAAGAGTGGACCTCGCTGGGATGATGACGTACTGGACCAAGTTCAGGCCAGGATGAAGAGCAAACTGCCAACTCCAAAGGCATCGCCTTGCTATGATTTCTTAGGAGATGCTTCCCACGACGGCCTGTTTGCTCGAATTATACGTGGAGAGGAGCAACAGTGGCGAGTGTGGGAGGACAATGAGCATGTTGCGTTCCTCACTCCCTACCCTAACACCCCTGGCCTGACTGTCCTAGTGCCACGCACGCCACTAACCAGTGACGTCTTCAGACTGGAACAAGAAGACTACGTCGCACTGATCCTTGCCGCTCATAAAGTGGCCCGGCTACTCGAGGAGGGGATGAGGGCTCGAGGTGTTGCAATGATCTTTGAGGGCTTAGAAATTGACCATGCTCATGCAAAACTCATCCCTCTGGCACCTTGCCCAGATGGAACTAAGCCAACTCCATTGCAAACGGAATACTTTGAAAACTACCCTGGTTATGTGTCATCCCTGGATGGCCCTGCAGCTGATCCTGAAGCCCTTAAGGAGATCCACTCTAAGATCACCCAATGCAGAGCTCCTCGATCATGGGAAGACCCTCAGACCCATTCCATGCTTGCCATCAAGAGCCAGTGGTACCGCAACTTGTTCCAGATTCAGAATACTCTCTTCCACAGCACAGTGGAATATTTCCACAACATCTGCCACTTCTCCTATGCTCTGACTCCTCTCACCACTGATACTATCTCCTCCCCTATGGGTTTGGGATCTGACTCAGAGCCTGTGTTAGTAAACATGCTGGGCCAGGATGTCTACCTAGCTGACTCCATGCAGTTTGTGCTAGAGTACTTCCTTCGCTTCCAGGAAAACCTGCCAGGGACCTACTACATATCTCCAAGCTTCAGAGGGGAAGACCCTGACGCCACGCACCTGAACCAGTTCTATCACGTTGAGTGTGAGCTGCTGGGTGACATGAACAACGCCATGCAAATTGCAGAGGGATACGTGACTCATCTTACCACTGTCATGTTGAAGAAACACTCTGATATCATCCTCAACACTGCCGGAACTCTGACGCATGTCACAGACATGCTGGGTAACCTGGATGGGAAGACACCGCTACCAAGAGTCACTCTGGACCAGGCTATTCCTATGATGCCCTCTGCTGACTGTGTGGAGTGGGTGCAGGAAGGCCAGCCCCGATTTGGCAGGAAGCTAACCCGTAAAGGTGAGCGTGTGCTCATAGAGAAGTACGGGGGCGCAGTTTGGCTGACAGAGATGTACCACCTGGGAGTTCCATTCTACCAGGCATATGTGGAAGGCACAGAACGATGCAAGGCCAAAGCGGCTGACCTTCTGCTGGGACTGGGAGAGACTCTGGGTCTTGGCGAGCGCCATTCCTCTCCACAGATGGTGCAGGAGGCCCTCAGACATCATGCAGTTCCAGAAGAGACTTACAAGTGGTACATTGACATGCGCCAGGTCATACCACTCGTTACCAGCGGCTGGGGCATGGGCACAGAGCGCTACCTGTGTTGGCTGCTTCAGCATGATGACATCAGAGACATTCATATCATTCCCAGGATGAAGGCAGTGAAGTATTTGCCCTGAGCCACAATACTTTGGGCAATCCCATGTGTCCCCCAAATACAGTGACAATGGGAGATGAATGAGTTGGCCTTTGAGTGCTTCCATGTGATTATGTGATTACTCACTTTTATTCTCCACATGTCCAGAAGATGCTTCAAAATCAATATACAATTGTCCACGTTAATCCCACGGAGTCGTTCATTTGTTTTGATTTGAACTATCATTGTTTTTAGATTTTCATTGATTTGAGCAGCAATTTCATTAACTTTATTTTTATATTTGAGGGGAGCTGGCCCCTCCTATGTCCAGCTTTGATTGTCCTAACACTAAATGCCATTGACAATGAATGGCCAGGTTTGAGTGTTTGTGCAAACACATTACTTTTTCTACCATATGTTATGAATGTAACACCTATATGTCCTTTGATAAACATCTGATCATTATAACCTGGCCAAAATTAAATCATTTCTATCCACCCCTGACCTGACAAAAGTCATACATGCATTTATCTTTTCACGCTTAGACTACTGCAACTCCTGTATACCTGCCTTACAAAAACATATATTCACCGTCTTCAATTAGTACAGAATGCTGCTGCTCGCCTGTTAACTGGCTCCAGGAAATTCTACCATATCACCCCCATTTTAGCGTCCCTGCACTGGCTCCCAATCTCCTTCAGAATCTCCCCCTATGTCCCAACTTGCTCCCTGAGATCCTCAACCAAAGAGCTTCTTGATCCTCAAACTTGTCGGCTAAAGTCCAAAGGAGATCAGGCTTTTAGCACCATCTAAACTTTGGAACACACTGCCCTTAGAGATCAAGCGCGCTGAATCAGTTTCCTCTTTTAAATCCCTTTTGAAAACACACTTTTATAGATTAGCCTTCACTGCCAATCTAATACTTTAGTATTTTTATTTTCTTCCCTGCTGCTTATTATATTTTGTTTATTGAAATGTCTTCTGCTGCATATTTTGCTGTTTGTCTAGATATAAAGCACTTTGTAATGCAAATTTGAAAGGTGCTATATAAATAAAGTTTTATTATTACGTATATAAATCATTGTAATCAGTGCAATAAAATGTTATCATACTAATTAAATAAATTTATGTTAAAAATACACCTAGTCTCATTTTTAAAGGTCATGGAAAACATCTTCAAGTTATATTTGAGAATGTCATCTCTGGCGGGTAAAAACCTCATATGTCCAAAACACTTTTCAGGATTCAGCAAAAAGCTGAGGTCATAGATCTGCTATTTTTGTGTTGATCTGCTATGTTTGCTACTTTTGCATAACAGAGATTTTAGTAATAAATAAATAAATAAATAAATAAGGAGAAACAAGGTTTACTTGTATTATAAGGATAAGCAAGAAAGAATACTTTAAGAATAAATTAGATAAGAACAAAAACAATATTAAAGAGATATGGAAAATATTAAACAGTATTATAAGAGATGGTGCCAAACAAAACAGCTTACCTAAATATTTTGTTGAGAATGACATTGAAAACTACAATATGGAGGAGGCGGCAGATCGCTTCAACCATTTTTTTGTTAATGTGGGCCCTGATCTAGGCAGAAAAATTCAGGATCGAGGATCAGATGGTGAACATGTGGGGGGAATGGTTGATAGAAATCCTTGCTCAATGTTCTTGAGTGAAGTGAAGGAAATTGAAATTTTGGACATAGTCCAAAACAGTAAAAACAAAACATCTACAGACTATAATGATATTGACATGTCACTGGTCAAACAGGTCATTGGGGGGATTTCTAGGCCATTTACACACATATGTAATTTATCATTCCAAACAGGTTCATTTCCAGACCAAATGAAAATAGCAAAGGTCATTCCTCTATATAAAAATGGGAGCAAACATCACTTCACAAACTACAGACCTGTCTCATTACTGCCACAATTCTCAAAGATATTGGAGAAACTTTTTAATAGCAGACTAGATTCATTCTTGGACAGATTTAATATACTCTCAGAGAGTCAATATGGTTTCAGAAAGAACAGATCAACATCTCAGGCATTGATGGAATCCATAGAAAAAATCACAGACGCAATTGATAATCGGCAGTATGCAATAGGAATATTCATTGACCTCAAAAAAGCTTTTGACACTATCCATCACAACACATTAGTAAAAAAACTGGAGAAAATTGGTATCAGAGGCATTGCAATAAAATGGATTAAAAGTTACTTGGACAGACGGCAACAATTTGTGAAGCTGGGCACCTATTGCTCAAATTGTCTGGAAATTACCTGTGGTGTCCCCCAGGGGTCAGTACTGGGGCCCAAACTCTTCATTCTTTATATCAATGATATCTGCAAAGTATCAAAGCTGCTGTCACTAGTACTTTTTGCAGACGACACTAATGTATTTTGCTCTGGTGATAATCTGGATAAACTACAGGTTGACATCAATGAAGAATTAAGTAAATTAAAGTTATGGTTTGATTACAATAAATTATCTTTAAATGTGAGCAAGACGAAGTTTATGCTATTTGGTAATCACAGGACAAATACACAGGTACATATAAATATTGATGGGATAGCTATTGACCGGGTCCATGAAAATAAATTTCTGGGAGTGACAATAGATGACCGGCTTAGCTGGAAACCACACATTACTAATGTTAAGTACAAAGTTGCTAGAAGTATAGCAGTCATAAATAAGGCAAAGCAGGTTCTCGATCTCAAGTCACTTCACACTCTCTACTGTTCATTAGTATTACCATATTTTAATTATTGTGCTGAGGTTTGGGGAAATAATTATAAAAATTCAGTTCAGTCGCTAGTCATACTACAAAAAAGAGCATTAAGAACCATTCACAAGGTCAGCTATCTGGAACATACAAATTCTCTATTTTTACAGTCAAAACTGCTAAAATTCACTGACATAGTAGCTTATCAAACAGCAATAATAATGTATAAGGCTAGGAACCACAATTTACCAGCAAACATTCAGAATTTGTTTCAAGATAGGGAGGGGGGTTATAATTTGAGGGATAATTTTAATTTCAAAACGTTAAACAGAAATACCACAATGAAAAGTTTTTGTGTTTCGATTAGGGGTGTAACACTGTGGAACAATTTGAGGGATGAGCAAAAACAATGTTCTAGCATCAATCTGTTTAAAGTAAGGTATAAAAATATGGTTTTCACAAGATACAGGGAGGAGGAAAATGGATAATTCAGGTGCTTATGTGTTTAAAATGGATATTTTTGATATGTATGATGGATATGTGTATTCAATTTATGTTTATACTATGTATTCGTATGTACATATACAGTTTTCATATACAGTTTTCTTTTCGTATATAAAAATTAACATATTAATTTTGATATTGAGTTGAAGCACAGAAGTCAGCGAGTAATTATTAAATTACAGAGGGGTGGGAGTTTATAAGTTTTTAACTTCTTCTCACTCCTTTTCGGATATGCTTTTTTTGTCTTTTTCTTTGTTTTGTTTTCTTATATTTTAAGCTATTTATTTTAAGTGTTTTTCCTTGTAATTAGGAAATACAAAACTGTTCTGTTTTATTTATTTTATTGCATATTCGAAATAAACATGACAAACAAACAAACAAACAAAGGTTTGCACTGAAGACAGGAGTCTCAGAAGACCATTGGGCATGGACCATGCAGAAGTCTGACTTCAGATTAAAGTGGATGAGGACAAAGAGAATGATCGATGTTCCTATTACTTGATCAAACAAAATATTCCTATTGTTCCAGATGTAGCATTTATTGGGGGAAAAATATGTTTATCTTTTTATGACATTGACAGAATTGTTTCTCTATTTTAAAGTCACATAAAAGTACAAGTTTAAGACCTCCAATCTTAGTTACTGTAGGTATAAAGTTCCAAACTGAAGTAGGGTTATTAAGGAACTGCTTAATCCAATTAGCTTTGAAGGTATTATTAACCCCACCAGTATCATAAGTATTAATTACACCAGAGTTCTTCACATAATGAGTCTTATTCTTCCATATAAAATTGAACAGTAATTTGTCAATTTGTCAAACGGGATCTGATGTAAATCACAGTTTACATTACGGTCATTCCTATAGTATCTGATGCCATTTGTGTCCCCATGACATAATACAGCATGCAATAATTCCAAAAAGCGTATCTTACACTATTAAAGCTTCCCTAGCATATACACAATGATTTGTAGTGTGATGCTAAAATCATGTTTTTTAAATATAACTAATCAAATTCAATTCTTATTTTATAGTCTCACCAAATGTTAATGGGGGGACAAAATAGCATATATTTTTGAGAAGTATACTGTAAGTATCACTGTTTAATTTGCCTTTTTATCAATGTTTGTTGCGTTACTGATGTGGTAAAGCAGTGACATTTCCACCCTAACTATAGAGGAAATTGATACATTTTTGAAAATGGTTGATAAATATATAAAAATTCTTACTCTGTGTTCTGTTCACAATGTGCTACCATATGCTAGTGGCCATCTTTAGCTTAATGTCTCCCCTGTTATATGCAGTGTTCATGGGCAATATTACTCAAGAGTAATGTTACTTATGACATGAGGAAAGGAGGCAGCAACTCAGACAGTTTAAGCCCTTATATTATCAGGGTGCAAGTCAAAAAGCGACAAAGTTTCGATGTATCAGTCACATCTTCGTCAAGTCATAGCCCGATATTTAAGAATAAGTGTCACCAATCAGCCAATAGAGGGTATGCGCATGACATCAACAAACCAGGAAGTTATGCAGGAACGCCTATCGAGTGGCAAAAACTACTTTCTGGCCTTGACAGCCCATACATCCAAACAGAAAAGTCCTATCTGATTGCAGTAAACATCATTAAACAATGTTAAACTCAGTTTGCATGTTGCTTTGCCACTCGATGGGCCATTCACTTTAAGCATGCGCATACCCTCTATAGGGTATGCGTGAGCCAAATATAGGCTACTTTATATTCAAAACCTATTATTTTTCAATCGATTCAATGGTGAGCTGGTGTGCACAAAACAAAATAAAACTAAACACAATTAAATAAATTAAATAACCAAGGTCAGCACTCGTTCCCTGGAGGCCATGGCATGGAGAGGCCACGCAGTCAGTACTCCTATAGCTGGTCCATGGGGCAGCTAAATCCACTAAACGATCAGGAGCCAACAAACAGCATTTGATTGATTGGATTGAAATGTTTATTAACAGTTTGCAGAATTACAGTACATTTCAAGCACAAACTCAATACAAAGGCTGTTAACTGTGAGTGGACGACCCAATTAAGCATTACACTTGTTTACAAGAGGGTCCAACCTTGTTCAATTCATCAAAACATTTGGAGACGTACAAATAGACACTTCTATATAGACAAAGAACAGAACAGGAATTCATCATAATGAATGCTCCGCATGAGAGTCATACGAAGCTATATAGTATACCGGTAGCCTACAACAGGTGGGGGGAAACAAAGCAGCCTATCCCAGGGTGGGATTCCCACTGTCAGATATACCTGCAAAATAAGAAACAACTTAGATTGGCTCATAACTTTGACTCATAACTTTACAATTACAAAAACACATTAGACCATATACTGCATACCGTCAATGACACTCTTGCACCTACAACCCCAACGCACCACCAGACAAACCTAAGCCAGCCAGCTACTCTGATGGCTGGGTGTGGCTCCCTTTTATTCAGTCAGCAGCCAGGTGTCTCAGCTGTCCTGAATATGGGCGATTGCATGGAATGTCACATGACTAGGAAAGCTCAACCCACTACATATAGTTACTGCCCAACACTGTTTATATGTCCAAAATGTGTCCCCATGAACTTCCCCCCTGTTACAGTACTGTGTAGCCTAAATATTGGCTATGGAATTGGAATAATGCATGGATTAAGCTGTTTTTTCCGACAGCTGAACATTTCAGAAAAAAATTAAAATATTTTGTTTTGAGTAGTTACAAACAAAAACGGGTAAGTAAGTTTTATTTAGTTTAGGAATATTGAGCAGTGAGCACAGTGAACACACACACACACACACACACACACACACACACACACACACACACATACATCAGGCACGTGCAGAGGGGGGGGGGGGGGGCTAGGGGGGCTTGAGCACCTGCCCTTTCTCAAAAAATAAATAAAAAATAAATAAATAAATAAAAGAAACGTTTTTTTTTGCCACATAAGGACATGTGGTGTGGGGGGCCAATACGATCTTATGTGGGGGCCAATAAGGGCTTGTGGGGGGCCAATAAGGGATTATGTGGGGGACCAATAAGGGCTTGTGGGGGAAAACAAGGGCTTATTTGGGGGCAAATAAGGGCTTGTGTGGGGGGGCAATAAGGGCTTATGTGGGGGTCAAAAAGGGCTTGTGTCGGGGGCCAATAAGGGCTTGTGTGGGGCCAATAAGGGCTTGTGTGGGGGCCAATAAGGGCTTGTGTGGGGGGGAAAATAAGGGCTTGTGTGGGGGGCAAATAAGGGCTTATGTGGGGGGGGGGGGGGGGGGCAAAACAAGCTTATGTGGGGGGGCAATAAGGGCTTGTGTGGGGGGAAATAAGGGCTTATGTGGGGGGGGGGGGGGGCAAAACAAGCTTATGTGGGGGGCCAATAAGGGCTTGTGTGGGGGGAAATAAGGGCTTATGTGTGGGGGCAAATAAGTGCTATTGGCCCTTCAAGACGAACATTTGACAAGTAATGATAAATTCCACTATCATAATGAATTATCTTTTAATCTAACTAATTTTTGTTTCAGACTAATGAGAACATATTGCTTATTTTACTGTCCAATGACATGAAATGGCACAAGGGAAGGACTCCACAAAAAGACCACTCCACAAAAAGACACGCTACGCGCGCGCAGCCGCGCACACATGTGCCCTTTTCTGAAGTTTGAGCCCCTGCCCCCCCAGTGCTCTCTGCACGGCCCTGACATACACACACACACACACACACAGACACACAGACACACGCACACACACACACGCACGCACGCACGCACGCACGCACGCATGCACGCACGCACACACACACACACACACATACACCATTTTGTCAGAAATGTATAGGCCTATAGGCTATGTGTTGTAATAATAATCAACATCTAATCTCATTGCCTCTGAGATATAGTGCAGTAGAAGTAAAATTATTGAAAATTGCGTGCGTGCGTGCGTGCGTGCGTGCGTGCGTGCGTGCGTGCATGTGTGTGTGTGTGTGTGTGACGTCTGTTCATCACTGTCACAGCTTTTATTTGGCGTGTTAGTGCGGCGGTTAAGCTCTTATATGGAAGGTATTGTGCATTTTATGACTAAAGCATGAAACTTTCAGAATATCATCTACACACCCCAAGGTTTGATTTCAGACGTGGAACCACTTTCTGACTGACCTCTGGTGACCTTGAGGGGTCATTGACCTCAGAATTGCATTTTTGCACGTTTTGCTCCATTATTTTCCACTATAATAATTATTTATGTTTGTTAAATGGAAGTTTTGTTCTAATGAATGACAACTTAAACCTCAATAGTCTACAGAGATGGTGAAGCATGTCAACCTTTATGATATAAATGCTATGACATTGTAATAACATTAAAAACATCTAGGAGAGCCGTTAAGCTCATATATGGAAGGTATTGTGCATTTTACGACTAAAGCATGACACTTTCTACAGTGCTAGCCCAATAAAATAAAGATGCAGCTCTTCACACAGCTACAAAAAGGACTGTATGAAGAGGTATAAGGAATTGGTGGAGATGGTCAAAGCCAAGAAAGCTGCACAGGAGCTTTTGGCAGCGAAGAGTAAAAAATGACAAGAACCACAGAAGAGATAGTTGTCGTTATTTTAACATTATTGTATTGGTTTTTAATGAAGTTATGGAAGAAAAAAATACAGAAAGACTTGATTGATGAGTTTGCTTGGTTTTTATATCCAATGAATATCGTTACAGTATATTCAAAGGTGCTATAGGGCATAGCAGTGGTGGTCATTTTCTGGTTCCATCGCTCTGGATTAAGAGCGTCTGCTAAATGCCTAAATTGTAAATTGTAATCCAGACTCCATTCATGTTCTGGTTCCATCCATCCAGACCCCATTCATTTTTCACATTTCCAAACATTTCCAAACAATATATATATCAATCATTCTAAGCCTATGTAATCAAGCCATCCAGGATCCTGGTAATTAATGACCATAAATTCAGTGAAAAACAAATGAAAAAACCTCAAAACAAATGCTATTATAAAGGCTAATAGTATATTATATAATTACATATTTAAAAATAAATCACAGAATCAAATGTTTTATCGTCATGATTCAGTAGGGTCCTGGATGGCTTGATTCTATAGGCTTATTCATTTTTTATATAAATATTCGTAGAAATCTCTATGGGAAAAAAACAATGGGGTCTGGAACGATGGAACCCGAAAATGGCTGCCAATGCTACTGTACGCCCTATTCATCTCATGATTTTGGTTTTGGGGGCAGTATATGGCGAGCGTTCAGGGTTCATATGTTTTGGGGGAAGTAACTGTTGGATACTCTTAAACCTCCTACCAGGTGGCAGGAATTTAAGGAGATGTTTGGAGATTATATGGTACCATTTCTGTCATAACACTTGCTACCAGTGACATCGATGGAGAATCCAAGCTAATATAAACTGAAGACTTTAATTTTTGGAAAGTTAGCTATTATAGAAGTCATTGTTCTCACATTAATACAAAATCAAATTAAAACATTTAAATGTTCGAAATGAACAAACCTGCCTACCGACAATGTCACCGGTAGGCAAGTCTCTGAACTGTCCACAGCCCTACTCTGAGACACAGACTGAGTGGACACAAATTGTACCATAATGAGCACTAGTGAGTTCACTTAGAACCACAACCTCACACTCAATGGTCTTTTACCACCATCTTCATCATCTCTCTCCTCATTTCCTTCAGCCTCTTTATCTTTGTGTATTAGACCTTATATTAATCATATTGGAAAATTCTGTTTTCTGCTTCAATTAGGTTATTGCTGCTCAAGGCCGTCAGACCTTTGAGGTCAGGGGGTAGTTGGGGATTAAGGGTCTTGCTTATGTATACCTCGACACATTGCCGGGGCCTGGAATTGAACCTGGGACCTTCTGTTTCCCAGGTGGCTCATTCAGCTATGGCCATCCTTCTTGTGAATGGGTTGTAGAAGTTCCAACAGGAACTGTATTGAGAGACTATAGGCATGGTACTTTCTCACGGGGTAGGAGAGTAAGGAGACAGTATCACATTGACATCCTAACAGGAAGGAGGACAAGCACAAGCATCTGATAACACTCAATGCCTGCTTTTATCACAGACATGCATGACATCAGAGTGTGCATCATGCCTTGCTTTCAGATTCCAAGACGTCCGATCTACCTCATGAGCCACTGCTGCCCTGTCACATTAGACATGTCATAAAATAGGCTGAAAGACGAATTATTATATACTTTATGCAAATTATGCAAATGAGGAACAATTTCATAATTTAGTTATGGCAAGAGATTAATAACATAATATAGATGTAGACTCTAAAACAACCTTGATATGTTGACTAAAAGCAGTAACACTGATAGCTAATTCCTAATTTGTACCTATGTTTTACATAATTTATGCCAATTATGCTAATGAAGAAAGGGTGTATGACTTCACCATAATAACAGATTAATTTCTGGATATCACAAACATAGACTTTGACTCTTAAGTCATCTTTCAAAGTTAAATGGATGCAAAATGATAGCCATTTCCAGTTAATTTGCTCATTAAGCAATTGATTTGCTCATTATGCTAATTACTCAAATTGTCCAACATATAACTTTTTGCAAACAATCATCTGCTAGCCTATAGATGACATTTTAATCATAAAAGGAAACAACATTTATGGGTTTAACATGGGCCCTATGGCCCATGTTAAACCCATAAATGTTTACAGCATGGTTTGACAGCCCAAAATGTGTACAGCCTCTGACAAGTTCCAGATGTAAATTCAGAAGTGTTTCCATGTCTAAAAACAAACTTCATGGTATATAGAAACACTGTAGAAAGTGTCATGCTTTAGTCATAACATGCACAATACCTTCCATATATGAGCTTAACCGCCGCACTCTCTCTCTCCGCACTCTCTCTCTCCTAGATGTTTTTAATGTTATAACAATGTCATAACATTTATATCATAAAAGTTGACATGATTCACCATTTCTGTAGACTATTGGGGTTTAAGTTGTCATTCATTAGAACAAAACTTCCATTTAACAAACATAAATAATTATTATAGTGGAAAATAATGGAGCAAAACATGCAAAAATGCAATTTTGAGGTCAATGACTCCTCAAGGTCACCAGATGTCAGTCAGAAAGTGGTTCCACGTCTGAAATCAAACCTTGGGGTGTGTAGATGATATTCTGAAAGTTTCATGCTTTAGTCATAAAATGCACAATTGGTTTGGTTATCCGCCGCACTATGTGTCCGATTCTTCCCAGAAATGGTTATCCATATTACACAAGTGAAAGTAAAAGTGTTGGATGACTGGACATGTAGGCTACGTGTGTGTTTGTGTGCGTACGTAGTGATTTGAATTCCCTCAGAGTATGCCATTTCCAATAAATGGGTCCTCACACAAGTGAAAGTAAAGTATTGTGCGTGCGTGCATGCGTGCGTGTGTCAGATATCGTCAGAGAGGGGCTTGATCAGTGATGCTATTAATAGCATCTCTATACTGTATAAAAGCAGCTGTTTCATAAAGGGCTTGTGGAGAACAACACCCTCGTCTCTTCTTCCATCACAGAATACAGTAAGTCACCATACAGTAGGAAGTTCCTGTAATTGATTTGTAGGGAGCGAGTACTTTGAAAATACCACCGACATTACTCATAACGGTAGCAAATTAAATTTCACATTCACTATGTCTAATAGGACAACAATATGAATACGCTTTTTGATTTATTTTTCTTGTCATCCTTTGACCAATGTGTAGGCCTATAATCTATCACCATTTATTGATGATTTTAACATCAGTTTGGTGTAGGCTATCCATCCTTTTTTGGATTGTTTTGAATTTTTGTTTTTTTCATGTCATATGAAAGCAGGGAATCATGACATATTGGTTGTTCAGTTTGACCCACCAGTTTTGGAGATGTGGCTTATAGAGTAATGTCTTGCAGAAAACAGCGCGTTGAGAAAACAGGCTTGAAAGGTTAACTTCTGTGGACTCTAACATTACACCTAGTTACATGATTAAGCATTTATTTCATATTTACATGTCGATTTCAGCTCTGATATTTATTTCAGACATGCTCTAGAACCGTATATGAAGAGTCTGCCTGTGCTATTAACTCATTTTGGATAAAATTACCCTCTCAGGTGACAAAACTGAATACTAATACCTGTAGGCTTTGGAATATGACATTGGTTTAAGATTGCAGTTATTGAACTCTGCGTTCCAAATATTATTCACATGTCCGTGTTTTTCTGTTCATCACTGTCACAGCTTTGGCCAAGCGTCTTCTGCTCAATATTACAAGCTCACCTTTGGCTGATAGCTCACAAGCATGGATGTAAGTCACCTTCAGTGGTGGACAATAATATAACTTCTGGTAAAATATATGTAATATAGTATACACACATGTATATACATTTTGGACAGTCACTTACCCAAACAGGTGTATTTCTGTACTTAAACATTAAACATTTTGAATGTATTCATTTAACACATCAAGGTCACTGTTGGCCATTCTCTGAACGAGGTAGAGGAGCAGCACATCACCAGTAGAAGAGTCATAGTTCAACAATGCCTGAAGGAGAACAACATCACCACCTGCACGCTGGTATGAGCCTTTCAGCCATAACCTTCATTTCAACTCAGAGGACAGAGGGGCAAGCCCTCATTTACAACAATGTTGAAAGGTCACAATAATGGAACACAATCCAAACCCATTAGAGATGAGAATGTGAATCAGGGTAAAATTACAGTGTACAGTACTAGGCTAGTACCTATAACAGTTCACCTAAAACAAAATAAATAAATTGAAACAGGTGTAAAAGTGGACCATTGCTCTGAACTGACCAAAGGATGACAAGGACATGATTTTTAAAGTATTTTGAGGCTCATTCAAGAGGTTGGGCTATTACTGACAGAATGTGTCTGTTCGAGCATGAAGAACCTTGAGCAAAGGTCACTGGAGTGGGTCAAATCAGTCGTTCACAAACATTTTTGCTTAATTTAGCTGTTTAGGGGAAAGAAAATCCCCTTTACCCAAACTAGAGAACATAGACAAGCTCAAGAAAGAAAGAATAGAAAGAAAAAAATGTATTTGGCTACAATGTGTCTGTTGTCTTTACAGGATGAGGTTCCTAACATTGCTTTAATAGCCTCTGGAGGGGGCCAAAGAGCCATGGTGGGACAGCTGGGATCACTGCTTCAACTGGGAAGAGAAGGACTGTTAGACTGCATGCTGTACCTGAGCGCTGTCTCTGGATCTACCTGGTACAGAGAGAGAGAGAGAGAGAGAGAGAGAGAGAGAGAGAGAGAGAGAGAGAGAGAGAGAGAGAGAGAGAGAGAGAGAGAGAGAGAGAGAGAGATTATGTTGCTCGATTGCTTTTTGCTTTTTGCTTTCTTCTGCCACAAGGATTTCATTAGGCTAAATCATGTAGTAGTATTTCCTCTCTTCTCCTCTGCCAGGTGTATGGCCTCCTTATACAAGCACTCCAACTGGTCCTCCCAGCAGGAGGCTGTGACAGGTGCCATCGTTGAAAGGCTGGGCCATTCCAGCAGCGTGTCTCTGGAGGAGACGTTTGCAAAACTGAATAAATACTTCAGCCAAAGTGACAACTACTCCTTGACACATCTGTGGTCTGCGTTAGTGGTCCCCAAGTATGTGAAAGAGGTCAGCCAATCAACTACAACAGGAATTTAATTGAAACATTAGTTTGTATGTGCTGTAAGGCCTGTGTAACATGAGTTCAGCTACAATGTTGCAGTTTATTGCATAACTTGTATGTCCAAACGGTTCCTTTTTTGAAAGGAACAGTGAAAATAGCCAATCTACAAGCAATCATGTTACCTTGTAGATTTCCTATTTTTTTAAAAGAAACTAGGAGGAAGTCACATGAAGAGGCCCCAGGAAGCAGCCCTGGACCCTACTCTACCCACTAGAATACTGTCAGGTTCACCTTTGTTTGTCAAACCACAACCTCTGGTTTCGCCTGAAACCTTATGCTGTTTAACCGTTTGGTTAAACTAGACCATGTGCCCGTCCTATAGGCCTACATGGGAACAGATCTGTCTGCCTACAGTATGTGTCTGAAGAATGCAAACTGACTGTGAAAAATGGACTGGTTAAGTAATCAAATGGCAGGTGTGGGGTTGCCATGTTGTCAATTGGCTGAGGCGGCGGCTGATAATTAGCCCTTCTATTCGCTAAGTCCCTCCCCAACCCGTCCTTGTCCAATAGGTACGTTAGCAGCGAGGAGACAGGGCAAGCTGTCCTTAAGCAACAAAAACATGGTAATACATCATATACATACAAATCGTCATCATGAATCATATGTAAGCTAAGAACCAGTGGAAACAGTGGAATATCTATATAATTAAACTATAGTGCTATGTCTACATAAAATATGTAAATGCCATCTAAATAGTAAATACATACAGTTTGAGAACTCATTGGTTTAATTACAGTACATATTGATTAACGCTACACTGACAGGACAATGTTATTTCCGTTCCCAAAACCTAAAACCACACATATCTACCATTTATCGACTATTACGTTGCTTGCTCAAAGGTAAGCTACACTTAGCTACAGTTTGTTTTCTGTTTAACAATGTTAATGTGATACTAATCTCTCATAAATCTTTGAATGCTATAGTACAGAGATTCTCTAGCTCCACTTTGCAAAAGTTGTACACAGGAAGCTGTCATCTCTTTGTCATTTCCGTGAAAAAAAGAAAAACAAATAATAATTACATTGTTTTACTATTATTTTTATTTTCCATTTCTGCTGAGCAGCAAGCTATGTAGGTTTTGACTGATTTGGTTTCCACTTTCCGGTAGGATTTATTCATGCGACTGCAAAGGCTTGGAAGTGGGGGAGGCAAGATAATCTGCTGTATTTTCTGCACATTTTCAGCCTGTATATTATTTTTAACAGATGTAGAGGTGAAAAAAAGTGCACTACTTGGGGACCCCAGGTAACTAAGTAGGGTTTAAGGATTAAGTAGTAAACGTGGCTAAAGTAACAAATGTATTCTATCATAATTACATGATTGGATGTGTGTGTGTGTGTGTGTGTGTGTGTGTGTGTGTGTGTGTGTGTGTGTGTGTGTGTGTGTGTGTGTGTGCGCGCGGGCGCGTGCGTGCGTGCATGCAGTGTGGTCCGTGCGTGCCTGCATGTGTGTGTGCGTGCGTGCATGCAGTGTGGTGTGGTCCGTGCGTGCGTGCATGTGTGTGTGTAATACTTTGATGTAATACTTTGATGCACAATGTGTTGATTGATATCCTCTATGTACAGCAGAGAGTACTTTTCTGCAACTCCAATAATGCCATGAAGTGTTCAGCCACTTGTGTTGTTTCTCTAGATGGATGAGCATGTTCTGTCAGCCCAGAGAGGACAGCACAACATGGATCCTTATCCTATCTATACTATTATTGACAAGAAGATCAAACAAGAACAACGACAGTTACAAGGTAAAGTATCATTGCTCTATTCCCTGTTTGTGTGTGTGTGTGTGTGTGTGTGTGTGTGTGTGTGTGTGTGTGTGTGTGTCTGATAGATTCAGAGGTTCTTTTTTCAGACCTCTGGTTTGAGCTGAGTCCTGGTGCGGCGGGGTATTCCATCGCTGGGTTCTTTGTGGACCAGGCCCACTTCGGGAGCCAGTTTGACAACGGGAGCCTGATAAAGAAGCAGCCAGAGATGGACATGCTCTATGTGCAAGGTCACTCCTCGTATACACAAATAATTGCGGGTTGATGATACAATTGTGTTTTTTGGCATTGAACATTGGCACATGTAATTATAAGGGTAATAATAATAATAATAATAATGACAAAAAACAATGACAAACAAAATGACAAATAACTTTAATATAGAAATGACTGACATAAAATAACTTTGTACTTTCTAAAGCAGAAATAAGCGATCTAAGCTTGTAGATCGGCTATTTTCCTTTTCTTTCTTTTTTTCATATTGGAAAATGAATAGAAACGATTAGGCTATATGCATTTTGATTATCTCAAATAATTGCGATCAGGCGATTATGAAAGGTTGTGCCTAACAAGAGACACTCCACCATGGTCGACTTGATTTTTTTGCTTCTTTTAGGAATAATGATGTCTCTATCTATTATTGGCAGGAATGTGCAGCAGCTGCTATGCCGATGAGGTGGAAACATGGAAAGACATAAACGAGTGGCTCATCTCCTTATGGCACTCTTCCACATGTATGAAATTATTCTCTCAGTAATTTGGTTAATTTGTTAAATTTGAGCATTTTACTCACTCTTTCTCTCTCTCTCTCACACACACACACACACACACACACACACACACACACACACACACACACACACACACACACACACACACACACACACACACACACACACACACACACACACACACTTTTTCATCTAGACGAAGAGTGCAGCTGCCAGAAGTGTGAAGCGCTCCAGACGCTGGTGGAACTGAATATTCGAGCCTTAGGAGAGAAAGATCTTTCAGATGTAGCCCAAAAAATGAACAAGTTGCTTGAAGGTAGGCTACTGTACTCCATGCAGGCTTATAAGGCTCACTGAAAGCCTTCTGTGATTTACAAACTATTTCCATGCGGTAGTGCACAGCTAAAAATGTCAATTTATTTTTAAGGAAAAAATAAAATGAAATAAAAAACGTGAACACAGTGTTTAAAACCACAGGGCAAGAGGAGGTGGTCACAATATTTTAGACATATAAATCATATTAAACGTATAAAACAGATTATTCATAGATTTCATATCGCTGGCTTCATTGACAGCACTATCATCAGTGTTGTAGGCCTATAGGCCTACATTTTCTTTTTATTTGTTAAATTTGTTAACATTATTATTATTATTTAACAGTTAACCTTTTAAAACCTTTTAACCGTTGGCTGCCTATCTACTTGGTCTGCTCTTTTTTTCCCATGTACAATTCTCTGAAAATAGCTGATCTGCTATTATCAGCTAATGTGCCCCATCTCACAAAGACATGGCAGACCCCCTGTAGTTCCCGAGAACCCCCTAGGGGTCCCGGACCCCTTATTGAAGACTCCTAGGGGCTCCATCTTGCGGCAGGGGCCCTTTTTCCTTAATTTGGGGATTTAGTATTGTGTGAGAGGTGTGGCCCCGTAAAAATTGTTATCTTGTGCCACAGCCTAAGTCCCTAAAACACCTCCATTACCCCTTACGTTATGCATAGGTGTGGTTTGGGCGTTACAATGATTAAACCAATCACTGTGCCACCTGCCATTGCCTTTAAGAGATCCATTATTCATTTAACATTATGCCCAGTGATTTACACTATGGCCGATGGCCATGAAAGAGCGACACGTTGCTGCCTTGAAATATAGCCTATTTATATTTGATACAGCGGCCGGGTTGTTTTGTGTCCAGTAGCTCCAACACAGCCTCACTCGTGCAAATCTAATAACTTCTTTGACTAGACAATTAAACACAATAAGCACAAGGAATTGACACTGCTGATTATAGTAAAATTCCAATCACAGAGATTTGTGGAGAATTAAGACAGAACGAGACCTCTGAGCTGTGAATGTTGTGCAACATGACTCAAGCCGAGGCAGCTCCAACTCATGTCTCACAGTCTCAGATTCAGGAGCGCATTCTTTTATCAAACAGAATTCGCATTATGGGTGGTTTGAAGAGGCACTTTCCATTGTCCTAAACCTGTGTGCATAAGATAGCAAATATAGGAAAGCGCATCAACACGCCTACAGACACACCCCCACCCGCAAATATAGGAGTCGGCAAAATGAATAGTGGGTTGTGTGGCCGCAAGATAATGGTTATGCATAGTGGAAGCTCCTAAATGCATAATTCATGGAAAATGTTTATTACTTTAGGATAACGCATGGCATAAGATGGAGCCCCTAGTGTAATATGGTTGTACTCGATCCACCAACCCGATCCACAGCCAGGGGGTCCAACCGTAATCACAGTCCATGGAAACCTGTGAAATGGGAGGCACAGAAACTTTCCATTTCCACTCATATTAGGTGTGTGTGTGCATTTCTCTCTGTAGGCCAGGTGGACAGGAAGGTCAATGCAGCGTTTTTAGACCCAAACAATATGCTGACATTGAAAAGACTGAAGGACAAGCTGAAGGAATACACAATGGAGGTGTGTGAAGGTTTCTCCAGCTGGAACAACTCATACGAGAACTGTAACATTCCTGCCAGTGAGTTGTTCTCCCTTGCCTTTTTAAACACTTGAACACTTTTACTTGGAGATTAATTATTGTCATACAAATAATTTTAGTTTAATAATTTAATTGTGTTTTTTGTTTGTTTGTTTGTTTGTTTGTTTGTTTGTGGCAACATTTTGAATATCTACGTATTTCTTTAAAAGCCAGCGCTATAACTCTTTTAACTTTCACTTGTAGTTGAGTAATATTTGACCATGGAGTATCTACAGTATACTTTGACTCAAGTACTGCAGTTGAACTGGTATCCATGTGATTGTAATTTCAGGCTGGTGGGCTGTAATCACAAGCACCATAGCATGTGCAGCACAGTGGAAGTGGGGAACCCAATACAACTTCCTCTACAACATGACAGGTGAGACAATTAAGAGAAAGAGTATTACAGTTTAGAATTAACATTAATATTTTTTAAACTTTTTGACCTTTTATTTATTTATTTTATTTATAGGACATCATTTTTATTCCACGATTTTGTAACCATTTTTTCACCCCTGTGCCAATTATCTAATGTGATCCTGGGCTCTACACACCCTCCACCAACCTAGTCCCCATATATGGGGGACATGGGGAGAGCAACGGACTTGAACTCATGCTTCCTTCATGCCTGAGTGTCCAAGTTGCTCCTTTACACCTGACAGGGGGGAGTTTCCCTGGTTGGACGTAGCGCGTGGAAGGAACACGTTATTCCAACCAGTTTATCTCCCCTCCATCAGGCGCCCCGGCTGGCCAGGGGGAGGCAGTTTAGAGACCAGGATTACTGCATGTTTTTTGTGAGGGTACCTACCCTAGGGGACACGGGAGAACATGCAAACTCCACAAAGACAGGCCCTTTCGCCAACCCTGCCTTCGGGTATGGGCACTGATGACGCTGAGGAGGAAACACGCCGCCAGCACCCACAGCGTCCTGAGCGGAAATCGAACCCAGGACCTTCTAGCTTCTAGCTAACCTTTTGTTTTGATTGGTTTTTAAAGTGGTAGTTTAGTTTTTGAGTGGTGCAACCACTCCAAGGAACAGCAATGTCCGTGTTAACCTATGTGACTATGTTTCTGTGTGACTCATGTGTGACTATGAGTACCAGTAGGGGCAAAAGTGGAGCTGTTGTGCCAGAAACAGAGAGAGAGAGATAGTGCTGCACTGTTGCCTGTAAGCTTTAGTTTAGTTTGTATTCGTTTTAGTTATATAAATGCACCATTTATTTAATTTGCGTTTTGGGGATTTTTCTTTCCCTATTCTAGTTTCAGCTATTTTGTTAGTTTTAGTTAACTATAATTACCCCACTGGAAAGAGCACAGAGAACAACCATACACATGCAAGCAGGTTTGGTCATTCCCATTGTGCTCATTAACACAAAGGAATCCCCCTGTTCAACCGGTAACAAGACAACTCACCCCTTTTCCGTTTTCCTCCCGGAATTTTCCCCAGTGAGGGGTGGGAGAGGCTGGACAGTAGACGGCTGGACTTTGAATTTCTCTAACTATAAACATTCACGACAGCAGACAGCCTAAGTACAAATATATTTATGAAAAGCTACTACAGAAGTTGTTGTAGGCTATGTGGGTATTAAAGTAGATAAGACGCGTCAAATGGAGTCTGTACGGCTGGAGATAAACGGACACATGACGTCGGTGGGAGAGCAGATTTTGTGTGTTTCTCTAACTATAAACATTCACGACAGCAGACAGCCTAAGTACAAATATATTTATGAAAAGCTACTACAGTGAAGTCTGTTCACAGAAGTTGTTGTAGGCTATGTGGGTATTATCTGACGAGGTACCATTTGAGTGGGAAAAACCTTACATATACTAAATAATACTAAATTGTTTATAGGGTCAATATAAGTAAAATAATATAGCCTTTCCACAGGAGTATCTTTTTATATTTTTCCAAAAAGAATACAAACAGCCAATAGCATATTACAAAGTTATCCCCCTCACTGGGGAAAATTCCGGGAGGAAAAACGGGCAGGCACCGGGGTGAGTTGTCCAGTATTCGTTCAACCCAGAGATAAAGGAGAATAATAACTAGATTAGACTAAGACTATACTATTTCAGATTACTAAAATAGGACTGAAACTAAATGGTGTGTTATTCAAAAGACTAAATAAATCAAAACCTTCGTGAAGGAAGGGTGGAATTTAGAGACTCACCATGCCTCTCAGCCATTATAAAATACCTGGTAACCTGAGACCTCTTGTGGCTTATTGCTTTAATACATTGAACTCTAAGAAACTACAGCTGTCGAAGTAGAGCCCAGCATCCTGGCAGCAGAAACCAGGGACTATATGGATGCTGGACTGATGCTGGACTCTCCCTACTTCTCTGTCCTTCGACCAGAGAGGAACATTGACCTCATCATTTCCCTCGACTTTAGTGAGGACCCCATGGAGGTAACACACACAGTCAGTTACAAAGTGCATGTACGTAACATTGTCAGTCACATACAGTTTATATCACATACTTGTTGTGGCAGCGGTGGCCGAACGGTTTGCGGAGCGGTCTTGATACCGGAAGGTCACCAGTTCGTATACCCCGGACCGGCACGTTCAAATTACCACCGCTGAAGTGCCCTTGAGCAAGGCATTGAACCACTACCATGAAATGTTCTATGAGCAGGGCCTGGCTGTAAACAAGTATCTGATGCTTAGTCCAGTTACCCTGGGTAAATATAGTAACTTTGCTTTGCTTTGTCAGACACAGCAGACATAGATAACGGAAACTGCTTGGCCAATGGCCCTAAACTGCTAAAACGTCTTGGCCCTCCTTTTGGAGAGGCCGGCCATTTGTAAGCCCCTCACAACTAACTTTATTATGTGGGACATAGTTTGTTTAAGCTATTTATTCATGACACAGTTAGCACATAGTTATTTTGAATAACATATTGATATCTTTAATTAACTAAGTTAGGCTACGTTTTCATTCTGTTGCTTATACAGTCGGTGAAAGGAGCGGTTGAGATGTCCAAGGAGATGGGTATAGCTTTCCCACATGTTGTTATACCCAAAGACGCCAGTTCAAGGCCAGAGGACTTCTATGTGTTTCCGGGAGACAGAAAATCACCAACTGTGGTCCATATGCCCCTGTTCAACATCATTAACTGTGGCGGTAAGTTGGTAACACTTGCATTTCTATTTGTACATATTAGGGATATCACAATCGTGGAATTTTACTTATTTCTGTCTTCGTAAAAAACGAATTAATTTCTGTTATTTATTTAATATTATTTATTATATTATTTATTTTTACGTTTATTTAACAGGGACAATACAAAAAACAATGTATCAAGTTGTAAAAACATGAAACTGTTGCATTGTACAAAGGGTTTGTAGCCAAGGCTAATTTGCAACCCCAGTCCCCATTTTCAAAACATAATCCCGCAATAAAAATATCCATAAAATAATTTAAGAAATTCTGAAAATATCAGATCTACAGTACAACGTGCCACGCCTCGTTCTACTGTAGGTTGGCTACAGTATAATCACTATTGAATAGTGCTAAAGTTGTTCATTCATAATAGATTGTGGAAATGTGGGTCCCGGGGAGACACCAAATGTAGAGGTTTGGGAACGAAAGCATTAGATCAACCAGTGTAAAATATTTTTTCTTCAACCTTCTCCTCATGTCTGTCTCTCAGATGATCTTGAGGAGTGGAAAAAGAAATACACCACCAATCAAGGAGCCTACAGTCCTGAATTAATCACTGGACTGATGGAAAAGGCAGCTGTGAATGTGAAAAACACCAAGGACAAGCTGTTGGAGCAGATTGAGCGGGCCGTGCATGAAAAGGTCCAAAAACATGGACAGACATAGGCCTAGTGAAATGTGTCTTGCCTTCATCCACAGTTGTTTAATTTCCTATTTTAATTGACTCTCACTATGTAATCAATGAAAATCGTGCTATGCCAAATCTAGCTCTAAATCAATATTCCTTTGTGGTAAAAAATGTACTAACTGCTAAAGCATTCCTGACAACCACAACAGTGAATATCTCTTAACCAGGACCCAGAGGCTCTCCATCTCAACTGGGTTCTCCTCTGTACCCACTTACCAGTTGGATCAAACAACCATGCTTGTGCAAAGTCCTCTATCACACAAGCCCATTTCCAGAGCGCTGTGTGTGCGTGTGTGTGTGTGTGCGCGTGCTTGTGCGGTACCTCTCATTCGATTCGGGTCGGTGTGGTAGATAGGAACAGTCTCCCAACATTATGAAATGAAGTTGTGGTCAAATGTACATACATTAGACATTAATGAAGGATTTGTTTCATGCTTGAACATACTATATAACTTTCACCTTGGAAGAAGTATTTACTTTAGTCACATACTTTCATTTTTGTCCAAATATGCACATTTTGCATGAGCATTTTTCCTTAAGTTCCTGTGTACAACACAAAGATGACCTAGACTTTGTAACTTTGGGATAAAACCCTCCCTCATCCTGGGTGAGTGTTTTCTTTCAAGAACAGGGACGAGATCGTCAGACTGGCTTCAATTTATTGGGCCCTGGTAGAGCCACTGAAGATCCAACAACTGAAATTCAAACTATATTACGAATCAATAAATAAACACTACATTTTCTTCATGGACATTTAAAACAAAACTGCCTACATATTTGGCTTAAATATAAGGAGCCTCTCCCCAAAGTAGAAACAAACAAAAGAAATATTTTGACACGAAATAAAGATCATGGATTCTCTACCATGATCTACACTAAAGTTGTTAACAGGCATTTTGTAATTGTAACAGGCAAATCTTGACACAATGGAGAAAAAAAAATAAGAGGAAAGTTTGACTTTTGACACAAAAATGATTCTCTGCTCAACAAATGCAGATTAAAAGGCTAGTGTGTGTTAAAAAGATTCTACCAACTAAAATGACACCGTTGAAAGAAAACGATCTATACATTTGGCAGGATAGTGATGATTAACTTTCCTTTTCTTCTCCCAGTTTCACTTTTTAAGCATACAGCAGCTGTACTTCAATTACATTTCTGTCCTTTAGGTTGGTACTTTTATCCAGATTAATTTATAGACTTATTAGTCAGATTCTTCAGCTCTCAAGGTCTCTTTGAACCATTCATTTTAGGATTACAGACACGCCTCTGTCCCCACTACAAGTCAGCTGTAGGGAAAAGTAATGTAATTGTCACTAATCAGTCATTTAAAGGGATGAGTTCTTCATAAGACGAACATGTTCATTGAATGGGGGTGTGGTTATGTCCAGTTGCTTTTCTGAGCCATGCATCCTGGTTCAACTGGTAGAGAATCTATTATCTTTGGTTTCCCACTGTAACACTGGTCCTGCACACACATGCGTGGACACACACACTCCGAGTAACAAACATGGCAGAACATGACCTTTCTGAATGACAAGTGTAACTGACCATTTAACATGCTGCATCAGACACAGACAGAACACATGGTAACACTAGACCTCTGGAATGTGTTGTATAGAGCTTTGGTCCAAGAAGAATAGACCCTCCTCTCTCTCTCTCTCTTAACATGTTATTGGACCTGTAGTTTGAGGGGACAGCGATCACAAAGATGACACTTACAGTTTGACACTTGGGACAAACAAGCAGCAATAAATTAATTGATCAAGTGCGGGGATTCGATAGATTTGCGTAGCCAGAAGATCAAAGATTTAACCCGACCGACGTCTGGGGAAATCAATTGCTGTCAGGCAGAAACCTTATCTCCATATTATTTGTTTTTTCGTAAATTAACGCCCTACTTGATCATACAAGTGTCATACAAAAGCATAAAAAGTAGCAGATCTGCAAGCTCAGAACGTGCAGTGAAGTGGCACATTTTGAGCTTGTAGATCTGCTACTTTATTTTATTTTTAGAGGTTTCCAGCCAACAGAGATGATTATTGAAGTGGTTTGGAAGCCAGAGTAAACCAGCAACAACAAACCAATGCTTACCGATTTGAAAACCAATCCTACCAATTGCCCACAAATCCAAGTCATTGTATTGGTTCTGCGATGCAGCTATTCTTCTTTAAATTTCCAAATTCAGTAGCCGGAGATCTGATCACCTGGCTACGCTAGACCGGGGCATTTGATTATTTTGTGACACACGTTGACAGGATATGGGAAGGGTGGTTCGGTTGCTGGAGAGTAACAAATGAAGAATTTTCCTGGGAGCTACAATTCAGTGTGCGGACATCCCTTCCTTTTTCGGTTGCTGGAGAGCACAGTACATGTAGTGCCGGATTTATACTTAGTTGCACACACTGACAATAGCTGATCTAAGAGCTGACAACACATTGTTGCAACGCGTTATGTACTGTAGATCTGTTATTACCAGACTCCGACATCCATGCGCACGCAACTATGTACCGCATAGTTCAGGCTTATAGCAGCTAGTTTGTTCAGAAGTTAAGCGAGCATGGGACAGGGATTCCATGACTTGTGATACACACGTTGACAGGACTTGCCTTGGGGTGGGGAGAGGGATAGAGGTGGATTAGGAGACAGAGAGTACCGGAGTCCTGGCATCACTCCCGCTGCTCCCTGGTTCACGGAGGTAGTTTCTCTATTGAAAATCCCCATGGAGAAATCTCAGATCGTGGCATAAAAGAACTGTGTTCCAAAAATAAACAAATCAGCCGGGTGATTCTGTCAGGTATGTGACTACCGGTATGTGTCGTTAATGATATTGAGTTACATTTGATAAAGACTGTGTGGATAAATTAGTACTTCTAACACTGTCAGCTGATTCTTCATGTTCATATTAGTAAAATTGCCCCGGCTGATTTGTTTAATTTTTGTAACAGTTCTTATCTGATGCAATATATTGTATCTCTAGAAAAAAGATCTGTGACCCAGGGGGATTGAGGCCTCTATCGACAGTGATGTATGTCAATTTTGGGTGCTAGCATCATGCTTCTTCAGTAGCCCAGGTCCAGTTGGACATGGGGTGGGGGCAGTGGGGGTTTAGGGGACAGTCATTCTGAGGAGCTAGCGTTACGCCTGCTCAGTAGCCCAGGTCCAGCTGTATTCTGTGTTCAAAGACGGCGATGAGCAGCATGATGCAGAAACCCAGCAGGATGCCGGCGTTCTGGAGCAGGAAGAAGCCACAGTGACTGAAGCCATGGTCGCCCGCGTCGTTGTGTAACATCTCTGGTACCTGCACGGCAACACACAATATCACACACTGATTATATCTGTGTAACATCTCTGGTACCTGCACGGCAACACACAATATCACACACTCATTATATCCCTGCTGTCGGCCAGAAACCCATTATCTCTATATTGAAACTGTTGTGTTTTTCCATAAGTTAACCCATTTAGGCCCGACCTCAAAATTAAAAAAAAATCTTCTAAATCCTCCTTCTTTTAAGTTGTGTTCGCGAAATATTTCGCTCTAAGGGAGGTTTTCCCTTCAAAAACCTCCCATAGAGCGAAATATTTCGCTCAACTTACTTAAACCATGGTTACTAAAGTAACCTTCATGTTTTCTGAAATAAATATTTTCACGATTTTTCAAAAATAGCAGACCTACAAGCTCGTAGCGCGCCACTCGGTGGCGCGCTATGAGCTTGTAGATCTGCTATTTTTCCAATAGCAAAATTATAACATGTTTAAAGGAGCATTCAGTGATTTGGGTGATTTGGAAAACCACCCAGTCCGCCCCGGTAACAAAATGTGCACATGCACACGCTCTGCAGTGGGGGGAAGTGCAACAACATGTGCAACAAGGCCCGCCCCCACACATGATTGGAGGAAGGCCCCTCTCATCCTGATTGGATGAAGGCTTTGCCACCCGCCACCAAAACTGAAACTAGGGTTTTTTGACCCCAGGGGCTCACTGGGGACAGGGAGGAACTCCTTATATGGTCAGCACATTCTATAGTAGGAAGGATTATCCAAATAAAATAAATAAATAAGTGATATTTGAATGAAGTGAAATCACTGAATATACCTTTAAAACACCAAAAGGGGTTCCCGCCCAAAATGGGTTAACTGCCTACTTCATCATCCCACAGCATCATACAAAAGCATATAAAGTAGCAAATTCACAGGCTTGACACACGGCACGAAGCGATGCGTTTTGACCTTGTAGATCTGCTGCTTTTGCTACTTTTGAATTTGCATCCAGAAAAGTATCAGTTTTGGACATAACTGGTTTCCACCTGACAATATGCTATAAACATACTAATTATATGAATTACTAATTATTATGAATGATTCATTACTAATTATTACTTTAATCAGTAATTAAAAGGTTAAAAACAAAAGGTTTGGGTAGTGATCATTGCTATAGAATGTTCTCAGGTGGGTCACCATGAATGCTGTTGCAAGAAATACAGTAAAATGCAAGTGATATGAAATAAAAAATATATATATTCTACTTAATGGCACTATGTTTCTTAATAAACAACATGGGTTTTGACTTTTGCATCATATCTTTTGACCATCACTGTTGTGAATGTTTGATAGTAGTAGGCCTACAGCTGAGCAGGCTCTGGTAGGATCTGATCCTAAGGTCCCCATGCGTTACTATCAACCACCACAAGAGGTCAGACTTTGACAACTTTTGTGTCAATCTCAGTAACAGACTCCACTTTGTTGATGTACTTAGACACTCAGCTTGTAGATCAGTGATTTTTGCATACATCTTTGCAATAAAAATAAAAAACTGTATACGGTTTATGTCTAATCCTTCCATTTGTATTTATGATCTAATCTCTGCTTCAGTTTTGGTGGAATCACAGGTTTCAGTTCCTGGCAGCTCAGCAGCTGTATAAAGGCTGAACACACGTGCGTGCGTGTGAAGTGTCCAGGTGCATTTGAAGGCCACAGGCTGAGATAAGTACTGTCATACTTGTACAGTAAGCGTGAAGGGTTAGAGTTAGACAAAGCAAAACATGCTATCAAAACTGGTTCTGATGACTCAACACTTTATACTGTGAGTGTGAGTTCAAGTAAAGGCTATTAGACTCAGATTCAACTAAAGACTATAATATAAGACCATTTTAATACTGGCTAGAATGCTCCCTTTATTCAGGCATGTCTGAAGGTCTCGTACCAAAACGTTGCTAATTAAATAAAACCATTTCTGTATTGAGCAAGTGAGGCAGTTTTATTCAGAATTTAAATACAAAGTGGTTCAAATAATAATGTATATATAACATATAATTAAAGTGTGCTCACCATATCCACCAGGGCCACATACAAGAAGAGCCCTGCGGTGAGTGCAAAGATCCACGTGGCGATGTTCTCGGCGTAGTGACCAATCAGGATGCCCGTCACCAAGCCCAGGTACGCCATCATGGCCGACAGCACGTTGTACAGGATGGCCTGACGCACAGTCATACCCGC
Source organism: Electrona antarctica (assembly GCF_951216825.1). Lineage (NCBI taxonomy): Eukaryota > Metazoa > Chordata > Actinopteri > Myctophiformes > Myctophidae > Electrona > Electrona antarctica. The sequence continues at coordinate 27,546,900 of NC_136800.1, read as the reverse complement.
CTTCAACAGCACCGCAAAGTCACCTGGGAAATGGAGTCCAAGCGTCAACCTCAACATGTCACTCTGGACAGTCAAAGTGTCATCAGGTTATGGTTATCACAAGGCAGACAGTCCGTCTTTAGCCAAAATCGACCAGTCGGGGCAAAACGTTAATGGTCGCGGGTCTTGGGTTGAAATTAAACACTTGCAACTGTTTTGGACATGTCATTATAGGCGAAGATGTTACAAAATAGCCTAGATTGGTCAAGGTCAACACATTGTGAGCTTGTAGACCAGCTATGACTTATCTACTATATATATATATATATATATATAAATTCTACACTCTACACTAGTGTTCAACGTAAGAAAGATACTAATTGATGTATGATTACTGTATATTAATTACTAATTGATGTATAACCAAAAACAATATGGCATGCAGAGCTCCTCTTCTTAAGTGACTCATGTAGCCTACCTACTATTCAAGGCAAGAGAAAGACACGTTAAAAGCAATGTGGAACCAAAGCTAACGAGCGAGCAGAGCTGCACTTCCGTATAGAAACCACAGAAGCAGTGACTCACCCAGTTCATGGGGTAGCTCGTGACAGAAGACGGCCACAGACGTACTGAGACCACTGGACAAACCTTCAGTGAATGCAGCGCCTGGGGAGAAACCACATGTCACCGTCATTGTCTTTTCTTTCTGTAGTGCAGGTGATAGTTTTTTGGTTAAAACAATACATTTTGCGTAAGGGAGTTAAAGCTCTATAATATATTGTGATATCATTGCAACAGTGTTCCAACCGGAAAATGTATTGTGTTGACATTAGCGCTGGAGACTGAGAAACCTCTGTTACTGAACAAACACTATTAGCAGTGTAGTGTAGTGTAGTGGTTCAGACGGACCTATGTCCAGGTCGTAGACTGTCACTGATCTAAGATCAGACTTTAAAGCATTGCTGTGGTTCATATACAGACCTATGGCCAGGCCGTCGCTGAAGTTGTGCAGTCCGTCTCCCATGATGACCATCCAGGCCAGCGTGGCGACTCCGGCCTGCTGGAAGTGCTGCTGGTTGTACTGCTGGTTGTGGCTGTGGCTGTGAGGGTGGTGGTTCTGGGAGGGGTTACCACAAGGTTAGTATGGTTAAATACAACTAACCGCAGAACCAAAACTACAATATAAACTGTATATAACTAATAAAACATTTGAACTGAATACATGCATCTGTATTGTGTTACATTAATTTGTTTTTGTCAATATTTCATACATAGATAACATTGTTGTCAATATTTCATACATAGATACCAAGCCTAAGATTTTGGGTGGATATGAATGTTTTAACTCAATCTGAGCCACCATTGACTCCAGCGCTAGCCCTCCCGTGCTGACCGGCTGCTTGTATTTTGAAGACCCCCCGAGACCTCCAAAATGAACCGGAAGGAAAATCACCTATACTCAAATCTGCGACCGTCATTTCTTAAGTCATCCGAAGCATTAATACTGTAACCGCGAAGTAGCGACGATTTATAAATGTGGACATCCTGGTTTAGATCAAGCACCTCAATCTGACAAAAGACTCCGAGAAAAGGGTGTACAAAAAACAAAATCACTTTCAAAGCAAAAAGAAAATAAAAGAAAAAAAGAAAACTAATAAATAAAACTAGGAATACAAATTAATGAAAAATGCTAAACTATAAGCACCTGGGAGTGGTGATGGTGCAGGATGTGGTGGTAGTCGTGGTGATGGTGGTGGGCGGGCCCCGCCGCCGGCCCCACCGTGTCGTGGAAGTGGGAGTGGCACTTGTTCTCGCAGTCATCGCCCGTGTAGGCGGGGCCGCCGCTCGCCCCGCCTGCGGCGCCGGACGAACCCGCCCCTGGCGGAGCCAGCATCACCTGCTCCTCCTCGGCCACGCTCGCTCCGTCGGCGTCGTGGAGGCAGGCCACCGAGGCGTCACCGTTGAGCTCCACGTCTGGGAGGACGGGTCAATTACAACACATTAGGTCCAGGATCAACGTCATTAGTACAGTTTAACCACTTTGAACCTGGCTTTTTTGAGATGTGTCTCTGCAGAGAGGTAATTGCAATAACGTCAAAACTACAATTTAAGAATGTGGCGTCCAATCTCTAAACCAGGGATCTTCAACAGGGGGTCCGGGACCCCTAGGTGGTCCTCCACATCATTGTGTGATAGGATTCTGGGGGGAGTGAGGGGAACATTAGCCAAAAATAGCCAATCTACAAGCTCACAATTATTTTTGGTAAAGAGGTTAGGTGTAGAAGGGAAAAAGCGCATGCCAAGTATAGAACCAATGGTCCAAGTTTACCAAGTATTGAGGCTTTAAGAGGTTAAATAATGTCTGAAAATACACATTAACATTAATTACTACAACGATGATAGTGCTGTCAAACAAGTCATTAAATCTATGAAAAAGTTTAATCTGCAACATAATTATATACAATAAGTAGTGGGGGGTCCCTGCTTCATCTCTCTCTCAGCTATGGGGTCGGCTGAAAAAAGACCCCAAGTTGAAGACCCTTGCTCTAAAACCGTCATCATTATTAATACGGTATCATGATACCTTCAGTGTGCTTGAGGTCATTCTCCTCCAGCGCTGGAAGCTTCTCCAGATCTCCTTTGTCATGCTTCTAAAATGGAAGACAATTATGCTTCATGAACACCTCGATCTCGCATCATCTTATGCTCACATTTACAGAATATTTAGTTTATATCAAAAACGATATTGAGAACCAATAACAGACTTAAAACCAAATATTTGAGAATCCTTTTTTATAATAGACTACATAATCGACTACATTGATTAGCCTGATTAGGTAACCCTGTATTACATTTCATTGAAAATCTACAAGCTGTGAACTTGTAGATCTGCTACACAATACATCCTTTATAATTTGTTCATGAATCGGAATTGAGGCAAAAGTTTTTTTTACAATGCAACTTATGTATAATATATCGTCTGTCAGGTGGAAAATTCATAAGTACAAAACTGATACTTAAAGATTGAAAAACAAGTAAAAGTAGCAGATCGATAAGTTCAAAATGCGTTTCGAGCTTGTAGATCTGCTAATTTTGATGCTTTCGTGAGCCGCTGTAGTATGATCAAGTAGGGCATTTATTTTAGATACAAAACAAATGCATGGAGAATGGAGATAAGGCCCGAGAGCAACGATATAGTCACTCTACTCATTATTAGGAATATCTACACGCTCACATGTGACATGTTGATGCTTGTAAACGGACTATTCGTCACACAGCAAAGCACATGGAAGTGCTAAGTGTTTAACATGACCGTGAGCAGCGCAGACTGACCTTGTGTTTCTTGTCCTTGTACATCTTGCCCAGCGTCAGGAAGTGTTCAATGAGGAACATGACGTAGACCCCCGACAGCGCCGTCAGACCCTTCCACACACCGTCCAGATTCTCCTCATGTTCTTCATGCGCCGCCAGCTCTATCCCAGAATCCTCCTGGTGGTGGTGGTGGTGACCACCCTGAGACTGAGCCTTTGTGGGGACAAAAAGAAGATTCTTAAAAACAGCGTTAAAGGAGCCTCAGTGTCAATTGTCTAGTGAAATCCTGGGAGCTACACTCCCTCTGCCAACCTGGGGAGAGCAACGGACTGACCTCATGCTTCCTTCAGTGCATGAGAAGTCCAAGCCGCTTCTTTTCACCTGACAGGGGAGAGTTTCCCCGGTAGGAGGTAGCATGTGGAAGGAGCACGTTATTCTAACCAGTTCCTTTCCCCTCCATCAGGCACCCCAGCTGACCAGGGCCCCCATGCTAGCGTAAGCTTAACCAAAACAAGATAGATAACAGGTTTCTGCCCAACGACATCGATTTATATTTCTCGTTAACCGTGCTTGGTGTGAACCACGCTTAATGAAGAGGGAACTCACGTGGGGGATGAGGTGAAGGAAGGCGTCTCCACTGAGCGTGCCCACCGCCAACGCCACCAGGAAGCTGACCAGGAACTTGAAGAAGACGCGGTTCATCAGAGGGATGAGGACCACACCCAGCAAGGACAGCAGACTGATCACTGTGATGGACAAGAAGCCCCCCGCCCATGCTGCAACACACACACACACACACAACACACCACACACAAACTTAACTTAGCCAGCTAGTAGGCATGTAGAGAAGTGTTTCTCATTTATTTTTGATTTCAAGCACCCCAGTGTGATGTAAATCAGGTAACACATCTCCATTTGATACCATCAATCTACATTGTAAAATCCTCAGTGTTAATTTAACTCGGTGTACAAATTGAACCAAATGGACCCTGGTTTCTAAATATTGGCCATTTTGATCCTGCCAACTAAATGTAACCAAATGGACCCGTTATGGACTGTTGGTGTCAGGTAGGACACCTAGTGGTTGAACGGTCCAGTATATCTCCGCTGGACAAGCAGGGGTTCCCTCTTGGATCAGCAGTAGAGGTTTGGACGCCACAGGAGACCTGTGTTTGTATCCCTCCGAGTAAAACTTACAGATTGTAGCTTTACATTTCACCCAAATACAGTAAAGGCGGGTCTTACCGATGCCGATGTTTTTACTTCCGTCAACACCGAGGTGGTCACTGGTGTTGTCATGGTGATCCGAGTGGTCGTGGTTACCGTGGAGGCTGTGATTGTGGTGATGATGTGTATGGTCTGCGTGGGGACGAGAACAACAGAAAGGATATGACACATACTTAAACGTTTAAGTAAAAAAAATAAAGTAAAACACACAATTTGGGGGCATCTTTGTGAACTCAAGTTGGGTGGACAGACCTTTCCCTGTGCGTTCAGGCTTCTCTCCTGTGCGTTCAGGCTTCTCTCCGTGCACCAGACACGACTTGGTGTCTATCTGGTTGAGGAGGGCTGGACACAGGAAGCTGAAGTCACTGAGGGACAGAACAGTCTCCTTGGACATGCCGTGAGACGTCAGGATAGTGGACGCATTCATGCACTGGGGAGGAGAGACAAAATAAACCATGCATCACATTAGTCCATTTGTTGCTGTCCGACAGAAGCCTAGATGTTACATTTTTCACCTTTTTTGTTTTTGATTTTCCGTAAACCAATTCCCCACACTGTACAAGAGTGTTGCACACAAGTAGAGAAAATAACCAATCTGCAGTCTACTGCCAGTCTACTGCCTACTGCCATTTTACACATATTTAACCAATGGAGATTAATATTAACACGAGCTTGTGACTAATAATTATTACACCGGATCCAAAAGGAACGCAGGTTTTTCCCTGAAAGTAACGGTTTTGAACATGCACTGTATTTTGCCTTTTGGGGTAAAAAGGAGTACAGTTTCATGGAATTATAAATGTTTACCTCTGTGACGTTCAGCTCGTGGTCATGGGCTTCATGGTCAGCGTGGTCGTGATGATGTCCGTGGTCGTCGTGGAAACTGTCCAAGTCTCCGTCCCCCAAGGCCGCCCCTCTGCCTCCCCCTCCCGTCACATCCAGTCCAGAGGTTCCAGCCGTGCCACTGTCCTGCTCAGCCGCCAGGGCGCCCCTGCGGCGGCGGTGCTGATGGGGCGGGTGTGGTTGGGGGAGGGTGGAGTAGCCGGGGGTGGTGCCGAGCTCCTGGGCCTCTGTGGTGCTGCTGGTCCTCTTGTCGTACAGGTTGTAGCGGACGTCGGGGTTCTCCGCCTTCTTCCCCGGAGCCACAGCGTCCTCCTGCGTGGGCACCTGAGCCGTCGTTAACGGTTGAGAACCATGAAATTAAGCTTGATTTCACTACAGGGGGATGGAAGCATGTTTTCAGCAAGACATTTCAAGTACTGAATACTACTAGATTTTCTGGCCACTAGCAGCCTGAAAATCAAGTCCTGCATTGTGCTGATCAGAGCAATAATCACAGAGAGACATGGCCATTTGTAGCGTTAAACACTGCTCTAACACTGACCCCTGGGCTGGGGGCGGGGTGCATGTGGCGCCACCGGGGTCCTCTGAACAGTGTTTGTGCCAAGTTTGCTGTGAATCGGAGCAACAAAACAGTTGCCCCAAGAAAATCGCTAAGAAAACAATCGACAGTTGTAGCCCTAATTAAAAGGTGTTGAACTGGCCATGGTGATTAAATGGGGTGTAAAGAAGCACCTTGGGGGTCTTGGGGGAGAACTTCCCGGGCTCCGAGGCGTTGTCGCGGCTGTGTTTCTGGCGGTGCGTGTCGTTGCTGCCATTGTGATGCTGGTGATGATAGGCGTGATGGTGGTGATGGTGGTGGTGGTGATGAAGGTGGTGGTCGTGGGGCGTTTCCTGGCTGGGCTGCTCGTGGTGTTGAACCATGACCTTCCTGATGCGGTCCAGACCCACACTGTGCAGCAGCCTCTTCAGACCCTCCAGAGAGATGGTGCCGTTCTCACCGTACCTGTTGGGAGGTCAGTGATTGGTTAGCCTAGGGGACCACAGGCTTTTTGTTTTCCAAAGAAAAACCAAGAGCCTGGGCGAATGAGCCAAATCTGGTCTAGGAGGGCAGGAATCTTGTATTTCGCTAACCAATAAGCAAACTTGGTGACGTCATTGTTCTCCGCTATGTTCGACCGGGAGGGGGAGGGGAGGAGGAGGGGGCGGCACACAGATCGGTGAACCAATAGTTCACCGATCTGTGTATTCGAGGTCGAGTCAAAGTCAAAGTATAAAATAATGCTTTCCCGGTTTTAACATCAAATAAAAAAAGCCAAAGGTTTGTTTACAGTACGCTGTGGAACTCAAACATTCAAACAACTGGACAAACAGTGCAACAAACCACGACAAAAAATTGAAAATATCAAAATAGATGATAAATAGGAGGTGTGGGGCCAGGGATACGAACACATGGCATTGTCTCACAAGAGACAAACTCGCCAAAGGAGTGAGCCGTGTGCAATGCTAGGGGCAGGCCAGACTTATTTGAATTTAGGTGGAGACATGATTTTAGCTCAACTTTATATGGGGCCATTATCCACAAGCTCACACACAGCTATTTAAGTATAAAACAGGGCTTGAGAAGTCAATCCATTCGTTGATTTTAATAATCGTTTAATAACTTTTCCTCTTCTACTGTATGAATATGTGATGTTTGTCTGTATGTCTGTTTTTAGAGCACTGAAACAAATTCCAATCAACTCTGTTGACATGGCAATAAAGTATTGAATCTTTATCCGAGGCAAAACTTTGAAATAATAGCAGCCCCTTCTCCTTGTTTCTCCACCGCAGTCAGACACCAACCTACCGGTTGAATAACTCCTCCAGGTGTTGTCGCTGAGTGTTTTCGGCTTTCTGGCTGTCCTCCACAGCGGAAGCCATCTGCACTGCCCCCATCCCCGCCTCGGATGGGGAAGGAAGTATACAAGTGCTACAGGCGGTGGTCCTCAGGGTTGTAGCAGTAGTAGAATCACTACCAGTACTACTGTTCAGGCATGCTAAGAAAAGTGCAAAGAGGTACAGCAGGACAGATCTCCTTGTCCTCTCCATCATCCTTTGGATAAAGAAACAAACACAAAATTAATTTCAGGTCTCAGTTTAATCAGTAGGATTGTCACGATTATGGCATTTTACTTTTATTTGTTGTTGAAAATTGGATCATTGTGAATAAAAAATACATTCGTTTGGCTTTTAGGCTTCGTAAAAAAAAGAAAGTTGTACCAGGGAGATATTGACAAATAAACTTGAATATACAATCATAATAGTGGAAATAGCCATCACAAACTCACGCTGTGAGCTTGTAGATCTGCTATAGAGGCTATGGGTGTGACATCATCGTACCCGGATGTCCACCGTAGACATGTTATGAGCTACTTTCTGTCAAGAAATTCCGTGCTGTTGGGAGTGTCAAGAGTCTCAGATCAGTGAACCAATATTCTCTAGCGGTTGCTCAAGTTGTTTTTATTTTGTTGTTACCTCTGTAAAGCCCCCCCCATGTAAAGGGTACTCAGAAAAGCGCTATATAAGTTTGAGATATTATTAGACCAGAAAGCAGGCTGGTCAGTGGCTAGGCCAGGCTATGGTTCACCCAAAATATTATGTATTGTCTCCACCAGAGGCCAAAGGCATGGGGAGAGAGAGTACGTTTTGCACTCCGTCTGTGTGTGTGTGGGTGCAAATTTTGCACGCACACTCCCTGGATGCCAACGATGAACCTCTGCCCCAAATCTTCCAGAATGGCCTGTTATAGCGCCACCAGGAGGCCACATCCTGACCAGGTGCCCCGAGGGGCACTTTATCTAGTTTTCTATCAATTACACACCCCATGAAGCCTTGAATTCATAGATATTGTTTTTGTTTTTGTAGCATTCCTAAGCCAATAATTTCATGACCCTCAAATGGAGGCTCCGCCGGTCATCAAATAGCTCAAGAATGCAACATATACTAAAATCAGGGGTGCCCAAAAGGTAGATTGTGATACAATAATCTCCATGAATTCAAGGCTTCATAGGGTTAGGAATTGATAGAAAATAAGTAATGTTTTGGGTGAACTACCAGTACTCCTTTAAGAGCAGAAAAGACAATTTAATCACAGTTCCAGACAATATCATCTAGTCTTGTATCAATGTCACAATATTATCCATATTACTGTATATCCACACTAAGTGTAGGCTATATCCACACTAACTCTATCAGTTGTTAGTGGGCCACAAGTTTGTCCTCAATAAATTAATCAATGAATATTGAATACCCAGTAACTCGCGGTCGGCTGTGTTATGGTGTCAAGAACTTGAGTTCATATTTTAACAGTATTCATGTCACTCACTGTAAATATTTTACCAACCACCTGTTTCTTTTTTTCTAACCCAACCTCCTGAAATGATGACCGGTAAAATGTCACAGTGTACAGTACAGCAGATAAGCCTAGCAAGCAGCTGCAGCAGTACACATAATCGTCAGCATTTTGGCAGGTGGTGATTATAATAATTTTTCACAAAGTTCAGTCCAGCCAGGTTGTTTACAGTTCTGTTGAGCACTTATAAAGGCCGACAGATCATGTTTTGTGCAATAAAAATAGACAATCTACAAACTTGTGAGCTTGTAGATCTGCTATTTTCACTATTGCTTTTGAAAAAATACAAATAAGAAAATGTACTATATTATAGGAAATTTGGGGCATGTTCAATTCAATTAGCCTTTGTCTTCGAGGAGAAATTTGTCTTGGGCACCAAGAGACAGCATTATACATTACATACATACATACATAGATACAAACAGTTCATAGTACAAAAAATAATTATCCTACCCACACTGTGCAAATATATCAAGAGGTTCAAGTATTACAGTATTGCACTCTCCCATCATAAGGTCTTCCCTGTTACCCCAGTAGTTAGTTATCTGTTATTGAGTGCTTTGATTGACAGTGGAACAAAGGAGAATTTATATCTGTTGAGCTTACAGTATGGTGATCTGTACCGTCTGCCAGACGGCATCAAATCAGGAGGATGTGGTTTGGGTCTCGGGTGATTTTGAGGCCCTGCTTCCTCACTGTACTCTCAAATATCTCTTGAAGAGAACATGGGTGCTGCATACCTATCATTTTCCAGCCCTCTTGACTAGGTTTTGAAGTTGGGATTTGAGTTTGACGTACAGGTTACCAAACCATGTGGTGATGCCATAACGGATGATGGATTCTATGTTTGCCCTATAGAACAGTAGCATGATGTGTGTTGCCACGTCAAGGACCCTGAGCCTTCTCAGAAAGTGCATGCACTGGTTAATTCGGGAATAAACGGAGTCAACTTGGTTGGCCCAGTTTAACTGAGAGTCAAAAGAAATACCCAAGTACTTATATGAGGTCACCTGTTCCACACTCTCCTCGTGAATGAGGATCGGGCTGTGATCCCCCACAGACCTTGGATCGAAGACGATGTCCTTTGTTTTTTTAACGTTTAAAATAAGGTTTTGCTCCTCACACCACCTTACGGACCCTGCTATCTCTTGTTTATATAAGTCAATGTTGGAGGATTTTTTTAATAAGCTAACTATGAACAGAAATGGCAAACTTACACAGCCTTGGGGGGCTCCCGTGCTTATGGCCTGTAGGTCAGAGAGTAGAGTTGATCTTGACCTGCTGTTGCCTCTCTATAAGAAAATCACAGTACCATTTAATTATATAAGGGTTGACATCCATTTGTTTCAGCCTGTGTAACAGGGTCTGAGGGAGAATAGTATTGAATGCCGAGCTAAAATCCATAAACAATAATCTAGCATACGCTGAGGGATCCTCAAGGTGTTTTAAGAGCAGATGAGTAGTGGAGTGCAAAGCGTCATCAGTACTTCTACCTCTATTGTAGGCAAATTGGTGAGGCTCTAAAAGCCAAGGTGTTCTGCCATCTCACATAATTTACCTACCATGATACGTTCTAATGATTTCATTACTATTGATGTCAATGCTACTGGTCGGAAATCATTATTTTCCTTCGGACCGGATTTTTTAGCAACAGGAATAATAATAACAGCTTTTTTCCAGATAGCAGGAATGCTGCCTGAGTCTACTGACAGCTGAACTAGAGGGCTCCACGCTGGAGTTAGCTCCTCAGCAAACATTTTAAGGAGAAAGGCAGAGATACAATCGGGCCCACTAGACTTCTTAATGTGCAGTTTTTTAAAAACCATTTACCACATCCCTCGGCTCAATTTCTATTCTATGCTTAATCGGGTCACACACTACTGTAGTTAGCAGCTCTCTACATTCTGTAACATTCTTTGTAGGATCAGAGTCAAAACGTTTATAAAAGCAGTTGAATTCATTGGCCTTTTCTAATTCATTATAACATGTCCTTTTTTGCAGAGTTTAAATTGGTCATTTCTTTGGCAGAGTCCCACAATTCTTTCGAGCTTTTATTAGAGAAAGCCTCTCGGACACGTATGCTGTGCTGTTCTCTAGCTTCCCCATTCTTTTTGTACTAGCTTTAATTCCATCTTGTTGTTATTCCGAAAGGCTTGCTTCTTCCTCCTGATGCAGTTCTTAATATCAGGGGCAGTGTTGGGATAGTTCACTTTTTTTATGAACTAGTTCAGTTCAAAGTTCAAAATTTTAAAAAGGAACTAGTTCCGTTCATAGTTCATAATTCAACATTTTGAACTAAAGTTCATGGTTCCAAAAAGTGAACTATTAGTTCTTTTTTTAGTTCTTTTTTTTTTCTTCAATACATTGCTGCAAGCTATTTGTCAAAAAATATTGCCACAGCCCATACAGAACCACAGACAGCAATTATTGTATCCGTTTTAACGTGAGTCTAAGGAGGAGCCGTCCTCCTCCGGCTCTTCTTCCATTGACTCCATGCTGCTGCTTGTTTGTTGTGATGACGCATTTGTTAGTGCGACTGTGCGAGTGCGACACGGGTGACAGGCAGTCGCTGTGCGGTTGCCAGGTTGGTTGGTTTTTTAGCAGGATTTTCGAATGGAAGGCTCTAAGAAAATCTGGCACCCTCTTTAAATGAAATGAAATGAAATCTATATTTACCCAGGGTATCTGGGCTAAGCTCAAGAACTTGTTTCCAGCCAGGCCCTGCTCATAGAACACATTTCATCGTAGTGGTTGATGCCTTGTTCAAGGGCATTTCAGCGGTGGTAATTTTAACGTGTCGGACGGCTGGTTCGAACTGGGAACCTTCCGGTATCTAGACCGCGCCGCTATCCGTTCGGCCACCGCTGCCACTTAAGACTTGAACGGTGTTATGAACGTGACAAGCTGCGTTCACAAACACCCAGAATGAACGCGTTCACAACAACGTTCAAAATGCGGAAATGCAGTACGTTCCGTTCACGTTCTCCCATAAAACGAACGCGTTCGTGAACTTTCGTTCTTTGAACGCGTTCGGGTACATCACTGATCAGGGGTGATGTAGTCCTTGTTATTAGGGTTTTGATTGATTGATTTATTAACAGTTTGCAGAATTACAGTACATTTCAAGTACAACTCGATACAAAAACTGTTAACAGTGAGTGGACGACACCATAAAGCATTACACTTGTTTACAATAGGGCCCACCATTTTCAATTCATCAAAGGGTATACCTTGATGGTCTTTTTTGGAAGGATCAGTTGACAAAAGTGAATATACACCCTGTGATTGCCTCTGCAGTACTACTGTCGATGTTATTTTCCTGAAAAACCTCCCAGTCTGTGGCAAAGAAGCAGCCGCTCAGCTCCTCATTGTTGTTCTCCTTTTTGGGCATGTTAAACAAATACCTCAATGTGCTATATTGAATTGAATATTCTCACCTTTTAACTTCTGAACTTGATATATGTTTGACCAAAGCAGTGAGCAAGCATATCTCTCGCTCTCTAAAATATGTATATAATACAAAAGAGAAATGTTCCAAGTGCTATACGCACTGTAAATGTATATGCCTAAAAGAAAAGAAATGTAAGAGTTGATAAAGATTTTTTTTTAAATCCCTTGAAAATGCAAACATCTGGTGCATCTGCTCCTGTTAAAGAAAAGCTTAGTATAAGTCGGCCTATGCATGTCGTAGACATAGGTATAGAGACTAGTAGAGATTACTTAAAAACACTGTAGTCTAGCGCAATACAGATCTCTACTCTGCATCTTCATAACAGAACAGACAGCAGGGCTTTGGGCCTATAGTGTGGCCATGACACAGGCCTGCCTGGCGCTTATTAACCATTTTATCATGAACAACGTTAAGTAACACCGTTAAAAACAACCATAGCAAGAAGACAACAAACAGGACATGTTTGTGTTTATAAACAGCGCATGTGGAGCGACAGCAGCACGCTGCTTCGGTGCACTCTGCACTAGGAGTTAATGTGCCGTGTGCATAAGAGAGGGAAGCTTCAAACACACCCGGTGTAACGAGCACATTGGTGACCTGTCGAAATCCGTGACTTGAGTGTCGCCGTTTGCCCGTTCCCGCACATTCGCGATTTCCCAGTAGCACAGCCACAGAAGAGTACGAAGATTCACGATAAAAAAGGTGGAAAATGTGAGTAATTCTGAAATAAGAAATATGTTCAGCAGACAAAGAGCTTTTGATGACAAATACAATTCTGAGGATTGGCCCAATGCTTTATGGTGTCGTCCACTCACAGTTAACAGTTTTGTGTAGTGAGTTGTACTTGAAATGTACTGTAATTCTGCAAACTGTTAATAAATCAATCAATCAATCGCTCACCTTAAGCAGCCATCTGACAAAATGGCATTTAAAGACCAAACAATAAACATGGTTGATGGTTACCGAGGCTTAGAAGACAAATACAAAGAAATAACTCCAAAGAAACAGTGCCCCCTGGCCAAAGAAACAGAAAAACCGTGCCCCCTGGGCCTGGCATCACGGAATTCGATAGGTCTTGACATTCGGTGCAACTGCTGCCACTGCCGGGCAGACGGTGGCGTGCTATCCCCGGGACTGTTGCACTGTTCATTAAACAGCGGTGAGCATTAAAATGAAAGCAGGTGAAATAACGTGAAAACAACGTCCAGTGGACACTCACGTGCTGTCGTGTTCCTCTTCTATTCCCACGGAACAGCGTTATAACGCCGTTAATGTTCACTCCAGTTCACTCCCTGTCTGCCAATGCAGGCTAACTGCTACAGCTAAGCTTCCTTGAAGAAGGGAAGGGCTCGCATCCCATTGTCCGGACGGATGCTGACGCTGTGATTGGCTGGCTGGTGGTTCTCACACTGATGTATTTGAAGACCATGGACCTATACTATTAGTTCTCTGCTAGGGAGCACCGTTTGAATTGATTCTAAAATGTTAGTATTTTCAAATGTTGCACTGTTTTTAGCTGTGTGTGTGTGTGTGTGTGTGTGTGTGTGTGTGTGTGTGTGTGTGTGTGTGTGTGTGTGTGTGTGTGTGTGTGTGTGTGTGTGTGTGTGTGTGTGTGTGTGTGTGTGTGTGTGTGTGTGTGTGTGTGTGTGTGTGTGACGGCAAAACAACTTCAAATGGAGTTTTCCAAGATTTTCCCAGAGAACAAAATGATGAATGCGTCTCAAGGCTACTCATCTTCAGGCTTGCCACTTGCAGACGTAATACTTTCAGTTATTGATTAATAAGCTATATTGTATTATCGATAATACATTTTCAATTCTCTTATTTGTGATGTTTTAGCTCTATTTTCTAGAAGCTATGCTACTACTGTTAACTCTTAATTTCATGTATTTTGCTCTTTGACTTTGTCTTAAAGTGAAAACTTAGAGTAAATGTCAATTAACCTAATTACCCACCCTACCTTGAACCAACACCAGGGTAGCCTACGGGCAAGTAAATAGAGTGCAAAGAAACAATTATGTGTGCCTCAAAGAAACACCGCAGGTACCACATCAAACCTAGCCTCTGTGTAAACAACATAATGAATGTTCTCAATGTGTTGTGTAAAGCACTTTGAATTACCTTTTTGAAATGTGCTCTAGTACAAATACACTTATCACTTCAAATGTTATTGGATTAGCTTTTTTTGGTCACACTGTCATGCTATTCTTTTTTTCTGCACCATCCAGCAACCGGCCAATCACAGCAAACCAGCGAACCCCCTGGCTATGGGATCTAGATTCTACCTTGAAGGAGATGCTGGGATGCTGATGATGAGAGAGAGGCACGTGATAGAGCTTCATTGCCAACCATGTGACTGGTCAGGTAGCTGTTGCCTACATACATTAGCATTATGTAAAGGACCCCTTCGCCAATTTTCAACATAATCTTACATTACATTTTAGTTTAGTTTAGTTTATTTGCACATACATTGAAACCATATAATGAAACAAAATGGAAAAAGATGGAGCCATACATTTAAATGGAAACATGGGTCAACATTGCCATGTCAAAACTCAAAAAAAATATATTTTTTGCCACTGACATATAATAAATATTACCAGACATAATATTACCAGAAACACATAATAGAGAAAATACGTTTTAACCATAAAACACACATTTCACTTTTGAGGAACAGTGGGAAAGGAGAGACACCCGCACACTGCCACTTGCTGCGTTCAGAGCATTTTATTAAAGCAACGTTTCGGTCTTGCGACCTTCCTCAGGCTTAATTCAAGAATGGGCTGACATTGTCATTAAATACATTTCAGACAGTATAAACAACCAATCAAAATGCATGTAACTTTTGAGGAACAGGAAAATTGTCCTCACAATATGTCTATTTCCCAAATTACTTTACTATACTTCTGCACGTACGCATGCATGCATGCACGCACGCACGCACGCACACACACGCACACATATGGACAAGCAGAATGTAATTCTTCAAGCTCTGCTCACTCCACCCGTAAAGACAACAGAAGGGTCAGATCAGGGTGGGGTGGTTGTTTGTTTTGGATGTTTGGAGACTAGATAAGATAACCTTTTGAAACAAGCAGTGGTGGAAGAAGTATTCAGATTTATTTTATGTATTTTTGCTTTTCGACCCCTTTTCTCCCCAAATTAGTCATTATGACTATTATTGATCTCCTCTTCACACATATTGTTGTGTTGTCACTGCTTGTGCTAATGAGGAGCCCCCACCGGGAGGACCTAGAGCCTCCATCCCAGTCCTCCCGCCCAACACTCCCTGCTGATAGGGTCCGCCCCAGCCTGTATAGAGTATGCAGTAACAAATAATATCACCCTCCCCGCCCGCGGCTTAAATTCTCTCCCCCGAACACGGGCCAATTGTGTTCGTATCTATGGATGCTGGCGCTTAGTGGTTAAAGGACAAATAGTAAAAGTACTTGTTATGCAGAACGTTTTCCAAATGTGACCAAAAGATCTACAAGCTCACAACGCATCGTGATGCAACTCGTAAGCTTGTACTGTACATTGGCTATTTCCCAATAGCTGCAGTATTTAAGTGGTTAATGTATGTTTTGTTTGTTACTTTATAGCGCCTTACATTTGTCGTTACTTTATAGCACCTTACATTATGTTACGAGGCAAATTTGACATTATCAGTTTCCATCAGAAGAGATTGAAAATAAGTTTATACTTGAACTTTTGGCAAAAATAGAGAACTGCGAACGTTGTTAGACTCCATGCCTAAACCATCTACGTAGAGGACTTCTTTCCATTGAGTCCCCAGACTCCCCAAGCAGTTGGCAAGTTGTCCCCTGCTAATACAATGTGGGTAGCAGTTCCACACTTCACATCCCTAATATGGTTGGTGCTTAAACCACTGAAGCTCCTGGCTATAGTACTTGGAAGGAGAATCAGGAAATGGTAGGCAGCCTTACCCCCCAACGACAGGCAGCTTGTGTGCAAGGCTGGTGGGGTCGTTTTTTCTAGTATCCATAGACCAATTATTTGTTTACAAACATTGGGACTGGGCGCACGGGTGACTGTTTCATGTAATCAATTCCCAACAGATCTCCAAACCTGTTGTTTTGGGGAGCGCTGGTTTCAGTCCATTCAACCTCTTGTGAGTTGGCTAGTGAGGTGCACCCTAGGAGACATTTATACTTCAAAGCCCAACAGTATTGCGCACAGAGAACAGCTGATATACAAGCTCACATCACATCGCAGATGCGACTGTTGTGAGCGTAGAGGTCTGCGTGCGCGACACCATTGCGGGACGAAGCATAAATTATACTTGATGGGCTGCAGGTGCGCGTGCAGCCGTGCACAAATAGGCTCTGCTGCCGTGATCATGAGCGCACCTCCCGTTCTTATGACAGCGACTGGAGGTGTGGTTTTGAGGACAACTGTTTTGAATTGCTATTATTGTTCAAACACAACATAAACCAAGGATTATATATTTCAAGGGCGAGAGATCACAATAAAAATCCTAATCATTCTTCCTGCACACAAAATAACAGCATCTGAAAGTTTGATGGGGCATACACGTGAGTGCAGTTAGAACTTTTCCATTGCATCTTATGAGAGGTGGTGTTCTTCTGCTGCCTTTATGCGCGCGCATGCTGTTTCTTATCAGTGTGAAGTCTTCTGATAAGGCGTCTATAGCCCTGCTCTGCCTGGCCCACCTTGACAAGTCACCAGTGATATGGCGCACACGCCTCCTGGTGTCCAGCAGAGAGAACTGCATGGCTGAACTGGTGGTCATGTATAAGGTGTACAGTATATGTTGGAACATGCAGGGCTGCTGCTACCAGAAGGGAGATCGCAAGCCAGTTAAGTGGAAAGCGTGCCATCCCAGAGTGGCTGTCCACACACCCCTCACACAGGAGCAGAGCTGCTCAGCTGGAGCACCTCGTAAAACCGGGTGAGGGAGAGCTGTGCCTGTCCTGCTCTCCCCGCCACAGACTCACCTCGCGCCGCCTTCCCCAAGAGTTTCCACCTGTTGAGTGGGTTGAGTCCAAGTCGACTCAGAGGTAGCCTACTTGAACAGGTCAAGTCCCCATCCCAATGTTTTTTTCTTCAAATCAACTAGTCTCTTGGTTAATGCCATGCAAATAATGATCACGCATTGCCATGCATGCATACAATTGTTTCTTACTTTCTTCTCTCTATGGCTCTGCCTGCCGCAGTGTGTGCGTTTAAGTGCAGACATGCAGTAATCCAGTCTTGAACACTGATCAATACGGATGTTACAATTAATGAACAGGAGGTAATTTCAGTCTTCCAGCAGGTTAACCCTCACAAAGCCACCGGGCCAGATGGGCTCAAGGGAAGGGCCCTGAAAGAATGTGCCATCCAATTGGGACCCATGTTTACCAAACTATTCCAAATGTTTCTCAATATCAGCTTTGTCCCCCAGGCTAGTTTTTTATTCCTAGGATAGCTCAGGTTTAGGAGCGCTCGTTTTACCACTCTTTTACTACCGCGGATTTTTTAATAGTTTTTGGATTAAGGTTGGTGAGGGGTACGTTAATAGTTTTTGGATTAAGGTTGGTGAGGGGTGCGTTGCTCCCCTGCTTGCGGTTATGTTTAGGTTAGAGTTAGAGATAGGGTTAGTACTAGTCATAGAGAGTACTAGTAGGCATAAACACTTGTGTGCGGTCCAAAACACAGCCCAGCGCTTCCTACTCCACTGACAACCAATCACAGCGCTCCAAATTCCCTCCCATCATAGGAATAAAAAACTCGCGTCCCCCAGGCCTGGAAAACGGCAACCATTGTCCCTGTGCCAAAAACGGCACGAGCAAAAGTGCCAAATGATTTTAGACCGATCGCCCTCACTCCTCTATTAAGCAAATGCATGGAGCGTGTAGTGAGTAAGGAGCTCTCACTGCAAACAGCTAAGTGCATGGACCCCATGCAGTTTGCTTATAGAGCCAGTCGAGGTGTAGAGGATGCCACTCTAACTTTATTGGACAAAATACATAGTCATTTAGACAAACCCAAAACATACGTCCGTGTCCTTTTTATGGACTTCTCGTCTGCTTTTAATACGGTCCAACCCCATTTTCTCCTAAAACGCCTGTGTGACCTGAACGTCAGTAGCAATCTCATTTTGTGGATTAGGGAGTTCCTGAGAGAGAGACCCCAGCGAGTCTGTATTAATAACACTCTGTCTGACTGCCTTGTCTTAAACACTGGCGTGCCACAGGGGTGCGTTTTATCCCCTCTGTTATTCTCCCTATACACAAATGAGTTGAAATATAACAACAAAGACTTCTCTCTCATAAAGTACGCTGACGACATGGCCCTGGTTGCCTGCCTGCAGGACGTTTCCAGTCCCTCTTACTCCCAGCACATCGACCGTATTGCCACCTGGTTTGACAGCAGCTTCCTTGACCTTAATGTCACTAAGACCAAGGAGCTGTGTTTGGGAGGGGGGTCAAGAGCAGAGGGCTCAGGGTCCATCTTTAGGCCTGTTACTATGAGTGGGGAGGAAGTGGAGCAGGTCAGTGACTTTAAATATCTGGGAACGACCATAGACAATAAACTCACCTTTCAGACCAATGCAGATAACATCTACAAAAAGGCAAGGCAGCGGCTTTATCTTCTCAGGAAACTGAGAAGTTTTAATGCCAGTAAACACACCCTGACCATGGTCTATAGATCACTCACTGAGAGTGTTCTCACTTTTAATATCGTGTCCTGGTTTGGGAATCTCTCAGTTAAAGATAAAAACAAGCTCACCCAGGTAGTCAACCAGGCAAGTAAGATCATTGGAGATAAACAATTGCAACTTCAGGACATATACAACCGCTCCATAACCAAAAAAGCAATTCAGATTTACAATGATTTTACCCATCCTCTTCACTCTGAATTTGACTTGTTGCCATCGGGCAGGAGGCTTAGGGCAAAATTAGCAAAAAAGAAGGGTTACAAAACTTCGTTTGTGCCAACTGCTGTGGACATTTTAAATAAGAAAATGTTTAAATAGTCTAATCGCCACTGCTCATGATCACTGTTGTTATGTTAATGTGAATGCATTTTTATATAGTATCTTAATGCACCTGTGTACTTTTTGTAATGTTTTATTGTTGTAACTGACTGCCGGTGTGCCAAAGACAAATTTCCATTTTATGTAAATTTAATGGACAATAAAGTTTTCTTTATCTTTATCTTAAAGCTATGGTGACACCTCTGTGTGGCCCTTAATTCCCATCATGATGGCCATGATGATGGCTGTTTTTAGCCCAAGGAGTGTTTTTTGTGCAAAACTAACACTTGGAATGGATTCAGAATCGTGAAAACCCCCTAGTTTGACATGTCGCATGCTACTTAAAGCATAATTAAACTTAAAACATTTTGCCTTATATTGGTTGTTGATGGTACCCCAACTTTCAGCAGCTGTCAAAAAGTCCCCTAGGGTGATTGAATAGAAACCAATGTGGGATATGTTAGTAGACAAACACATTGGTGAAGAAAGTACTTGGTAAGAAATGTATTCCCAGATTTGACATTATTCTGATAATATTCCCTGACTACAAGAAGAAACGGAAGAGATAGAAAAGAGACATAGAACAGTGGTGGACAAAGTATATGCAACCCATCAAGAATCAAGAAGGTTCTATTTGTCACTAAAGTACCAAGCAAACAGTGAGCATGTTGTTGGAACTAATATACGGTAGGCCTAAGGTGGCACCGGCACTATGTAATTTTCTATGTAGAGTAGATTATACTCTATACAATATAACATTTACAATTGTGATGGTTATAATTCTATTGAGACATTTAGATTGTGTCAAAGGTCATGTCGCTTAGTACTGTGCAGGATCTGACATGGACTTTGACATGAAGGTCAAGATTCAACATAGTTACTAGAGATGGGATTTATGGCTCTTTGAAGGGAGCCGGATCTCTGGGATCCGTTCCTTTCAAAGAGTCGTTCAAAAGACTGGCTCTTTTGAACGACGTTCCCGATGGGGGGGGGGGGGGGGGGGGGGTGTGGGGAGGGGTGGGGGGGGAAGGGGGGCAAAAAAACAAAACTGTCTGCCCAGTGTCCCCCCCAGTGCCTCCCCAGTACCTCCCCAATATCTGCCCAGGGCCTCCCTAGGGACTCCCCACTCCCCAGTGCCTCCCCAGTGTCTCCCCAGTGCCCCCCCCCCCCAGTTGAAACCCCCCTGCCCCCCTCCTCCTCTAAAAAGGAACGGCTCCCTACTGTGAACCGGATCCCATCGTTCCTTTCAAAGAGCCGTTCAAAAGATCCGACTCGTTCACGAACGTCACATCTCTAATAGTTACATAGTTACATAGTTCAGCTTTAAGTAAGAGAGAAGACATATAATAATATAAAATCACACTCATGTGAAGTGAGGGGCGCAAGATGTATTTATATTGGCCACATCTTGCGTCATAATAAACAATTTACGTGTGCTCTAAACAAAAAATCCCATAAACTTGGCGGCCATATGATGTAATCTTCACACACACACACACACACACACACACACACACACACACACACACACACACACACACACACACACACACACACACACACACACACACACACACACACACACACACACACACACACACACACACACACACACACACACACACACACACACACACACACACACACACACACTCTCTCTCTCTCTCTCTCTCTCTCTCTCTCTCTCTCTCTCTCTCTCTCTCTCTCTCTCTCTCTCTCTCTCTCTCTCTCTCTCTCTCTCTGAAAAACATAAGATCATGTCTTAGACAGGTACATTAGCTTCTCAATATGCAGCAGTTCCAGAAGTGTACAGGTGATCTACATACTGTATTCAACTGTGCATGTATCTAACCACATCACAACACAGTGTGTGCATGTAGATCATCATTTTCAAAAATGTTAGACAACTTCTGAACAATGTTAGTACTACTAATGTTAATTTATTTGGTACAGTATGTATATTTTGATGCCAACACTTTTGCACGTTTAAGTCCAATCTTAAATACAGGCCTTTTACTTGTACTTCTTCCACCACTGCTGAAAAGTGATTCAGTGTGAGTTGGTTGGTGTCTGTCTGGTGGAGATATGGCATTGAACCCGAGCCGTCTCTCTGTGACACTATAATCGCAGTGCCACCCTGCCACTCGGTTGGGTGGCACTGCTGAAAACAGTAATTATCTCTGGGATTTTGTTTCTGCTGTGTGGTGCCAAGTAAGACAGCAGAACAATAGGGTAACTGTCGAGTGTTGTGCTGTTGAGAAGAGAGGGCCTTCTTCATTGAAGGCCGGCGCCACTTCACAGGGTTTTATTAATTACCAGGCCAGCTAGTTTATTTACACTGATTAACTCAACTATTCACCCATCTACAGTATCTGTCCCTGTGTCCATCTTTCAGTCGTTCTGTCTACCAATTTATCAGTCCTTCTAATTTCTATCCTCCTCATATTCTAGTTATCTGTCCTCCCATCAACCCAAGTGTCATTCATCTTCTTCAACTGCTTACAATTTCAGTCGCTCGAGATCTTGTATTGTTTGAGTAACTAGTGAGTTAATAGTTATTTTATAATTAGCTGTGGCAACCTACAAAAATGACACATTTTCAACATAAAAACGTTCACAGAATTAAGAGAATAACAACAGACTTTAATTGACGACTGCTTACTGTACTGTATGTCAACACTGCTAAGTATTGTGCTCTGACGCTATAGTTGAATTCAGTTTGGTTTTATTATAGTGCCAAATTTACAATTTAGGCATTAAAGGTAATATACATCAAATGCAAACTGTGTATGCCTCAGTAATCTAGGGTCATAGGTAAACCAATAATCTATAATCTATCTATACGTACACATATGTACATACAAAACTCCCCTTTAAAGAAACATTGAGCAGAACCTGCAGGCTCTACAGTGGGCAGACATCTGCCTTGACCATGTTGGGGGGCTAAAGCTATAATCCGAGTCATTGAGGGGTTTCCAGGGGGTACCCAGTTAGATGATTGATCATTAGGAATAGGAACTAAATAGCCATGGTACCCAGGCATAGGAACCAAATACTGTACTGTAGGTCGGTGACTCTGAGTGTACCAATTGAACCAATGGATCCTTTACTTACAGATCCATGTGGTCCCATTAAAGTGAGCCATGTCTGGTTGGAGGTAGTTCAAAATGTTCAAACATGTTGTGTATTTCTGTAATGTCAATGCAGCAATGCATTGATATTAAAAAGAAAGTGTACTTTGTACTTTTGAGCACAAATGTTTGAGTAATATTTGACCAGGCGTACCTATACTTTTACTCAAGTACTGGTGTTGAGTACTTCATCCACCACTGCTGAATACACAAACAGGCAGCATTCATGTACACCACAAGGCGGCGGTGCATCACAACAGAAAACCTCTACAGGGCATATGTTGCAATATGACAGAATCTTAATACATGCATTTCATTCACACGCCAAAGACATACAGCAGTTAAGGACAGGTTACAGGACAAGGAAAAACAAAAGTACAGTTGATAGATACAGCATCCATCCATCCATCTTCAACCGCTTATCAACGGCTCCAGACTTCCTTCTCCAGAGTAACATTAGTAACTTCATCCTGGGGGATCCAGAGGTAGTCCTGGCAAATATCGGAGATATATAAACCCTCCAACTCTTCCTTGGTCCCCCCAGCGGTACGTGCATGGAGGATCTCCCTAATGAGATGCATCCCCTAATCAGATGCCTGAACCACCTAAGCTGACTCCTTTCCAAGAGAAGAAGCAGCAACATATACTCAGAGTCTCTCCCGCATAGAACATAGATACAGCATAATACATCATGTTCAGGGCAACAAAGAAATGTTTACCATCAAGAAAAAAAATATATACTGTACGTACGTATCTCTTTAAGAATGTAGCTATATACTGCTGTAGATTGGCAGACAGACTCAGCTGTATTGTAAGTGCAGTGTATGTGCAAGGTTCAAGCTAGCTTATGCTATTAAAAAATATATATCTTTGGTTAAGAAATGTAACACAGATATTATGTATGGGGTCGCTGCAGCACAATTGCACAACATATTAAAAGTATTAATTTGGGAGTCCTTGACATGAAAGTTTGAGAACCCGCTGTTGCCCAGCAGTATTGGGTGAGGAGGGGCTTTCAGGTATACTGCATAAAAACAAATATAGCAACCAAACAAACAAACAAATCTTTACTCATGGCTCATACAAATGTGTCTGCGCCCATTGTTTGGGAAACACTGAGCTCCGTACATTTTGTCTGGAGCAGGGTTAATCTGCCATGGGTGCCGATGTATTCATTGCTGCTGGTTGTAGTGGATGCTGATAAAACAGTGACCAGTGATGTCTTGGTTGTCTCGTTGTACGTGTCTTGGTCAGTCAAATGCAAGGAGCTTCTGACAGTTCTTAGTGAAATAGTCACTTAAAGGGACACTTCACCCCTTTTGCAACCAGATCTTATTTTAATGATGTTTGGGAGATGAGAAACACTTTACTGGGGTTTTTATGTGGGTAATGTGTGTTTTTAGATATTTTAGTATTTCCATGATGTCATGGACACTGGGCTCACTTACTTCCTGGACTACATGTTGCCTCAGTAAGACAGCCCTCCTCCTATCCACAAGGAGGAGTAGTGCACCAAGGCATTATGGGAAATGAGATCATGGACACTTTGAAATACTAAAATATCTAAAAACACTACATTACCCGCATACAAACCCCAGTAAAGTGTTTCTTGTCTCCCAAACATCATTCAAACAGGATCTGGTTGCAAAATGGGTGAAGTGTCCCTTTAAAATTAAATAAAAACACGTGGAATACTGTACATCTAAGCTATTGTCCCAAATCTCTCAACCCATAGTCACTTAAAATAAAAACGTGTGGAATACGCTAGTTCTAGCTCCAATCGGAACCTCTCCCTCCGCTGTAAAGCAAAGCAAAGCAAAGTTCTTTGTTTACCCAGGGAAGTGGACTAAGCTCGAGATGCTTGTTTACAGCCACACCCTGCTCATAGAACATTTCATGGTAGGGGTTCAATGCCTTGCTCAAGGGCACTTCAGCGGTGGTAATTTTAACGTGCCGGTCTGGGGATTTGAACTGGCGACCTTCCGGTATCAAGACCGCTCCGCAAACCGTTCGGCCACTGCTGCCCCAATAGCAGAGAGGTTCCAAATGGGGCTAAAATAGTCCCAAATCTCTCAACCCATAGTCACTTAAAATAAAAATGTGTGGAATACTGTATATCCAAGCTAATCCCAAATCTCGCCATCTCTCCAAATCTCTCAAAACATTCACTCAAAATAAAACCTGTAGAATACTGTACATCCCAGCAATAGCCAAATCTGTCAAACCATAGTCATTCGAAATAAAAATCTTTATACTTCCTGGCAAGTCTCAAGTCTCCCCTTAATGGTCAACACTCAACAGACATTGATGCGACAATCAGCTAAATATGGGGAGCTTGCTTGGAAAGCCTCTCATCAAGTTTCATGTTAGGCTCTCAAAAATAAAATGTATTAAATAAAAACACTATATGTAGTGCAATAGGCTATATGTAGTAGAGGTCCCTGTTTCATGTCGCTCCGCTAAGATGATCCTTAAGAACATTGAATGTCCCTGCCTTCTTGTTGAGCTTGAAAGATCCAGAAGCAATGATGAGTTTGGTTTGGATCAGGGGTCCTTTCTCACGAGGGTCTTATCAGCGATCCTGACACGGCTGTCATTCTTCTCAGTGTTACTGTATGGATTAGGGTTGCAACAGTTAATTGAACCAATCGATTGATTGTTTAAAAAAAATGTAATTGACCTATTCTAAGTGAAACATTTCAAAGAAACAAAAGGAATAAAATCTACAACCTTACACACAATAACAATTATAAGTGAAAAGTGTTATTAAAAAAAAGTTAAAACAAAATATCTAAGTAGTGTAAAGTGTAAAAAAAGAAAATAGCTGATCTACAGGCCCACAGGTTGTGAGCTTCTAGTTTCACTATTTTTGCACGCCGCCGCTGTGCAACAAAGTATTAAAATAATGCTTGGTTAATCGCTTCGTTGATTCTAATTCTATTTTCAAAACTGATGGGTCAATCGAACTAAAAGTTTGCTATGATTCTCTGCTTTCATGTGAAATTGAGAAACACAAATGCTTAAGGACTGTCTGTTCATTAAATCCAGTCACATACAAAAAATTATAATAATGAATCCAACAAAGTAATCGATGATACAAATCTAAAGAAAATGATCCATAGTTGTTGCAGCCCTAACTATTTGGAAGCCAGCATCACATTTCTGGGGGGAACATTAGCCAAACATATCCAATCTAAAAGCTCAGGTTTGTAGATCGGATTTGGTGTAGATGGAAAACGTGGTAAAAGTCCAGTTGCATAAACTCAAGTCCAGTTGTAAGTGGATTATACTTACTCAGCCGATACGGCCCGCCTTCGTCTCCTTCTCCTCACTTGCTTCTTTGCTGCGGTCCTTCTTGCGGGTCTCCTGCGACGCCTGATGGACTTTCTGCGTCTGCGGGTGGTTTTGGCTGCAGCTGCGCGTCTCCTCCTCCTCCTGGGCCTCACGGACGCAGCACGTCTGGTCCTCCTCCTCCTGCGTCTGACCGTTCTCTTGGGACCCGCCGCCTTCACGGTTCTCCTCCTCCTCCTCCTTGCTTCTGCCTTCGCTGGGAAAGCAGCAGCGTAAACTGGAACCACATCCATTATTCTCTCTGACGCTTAAATACTTACTAAATTAATTGGAATTAAATTAATTAGTGTTGCAGCTATCAAATTAAGCAATTGGTTACTTCAGAAGCAGAACTGTGATAATGATCAGACTTGGCACATTGCCCTTAATATAGTACCTGGAGGCCACTCTATGACGTCACATATTTAAGTTTGAGTTGGTTTTACAATTAAAAGATTCAAATTGGGGTTAGACTCCAATTAAGCACATACGTATGAGGTTAGTTTTAGAGGTTGGGGTTACGATTAGACATTTAGATGTTAGGTTTAAGGGTTGAGATTATATTAGACATAGAAGGTTATGTTTAGTGCACTGGTTAGGCATGTCGAGGTTAGGTCACATTCTAATTGTCACATTCTAGCTGCTGAAATAAACTTCCCACGTGGATCATTGTTCACACGTGGGGCTCTATTTTGCGTGTCTTAAGTACCAGGTCTCTGGCTTTGGCCACGCCTCCCGGTCTTAAGTTAAGTCATAAGACCTAGGGCCCACGAATTCAGAACATGGATGTTTTAAAAAGGATTATATTTCTTGTCCATCAGAGCAGTGAGGTCACAGTCAGCTTCTCTCTACTTTTGTATGATATTGATAGCAATTTACAACCAGAATTTAGGGCCAGACGCTCTTAGTAAAGAACAAAAAAACATGGTAATACATCAAATACATAAAAATAGTCATCATGAATCATATGTAAGCTTAAGAACCTAAAAGTGTAATGAAACTATATGTGTATACAGTACACTATAGAGTGCTATGTCTACATAAAGTGCTACATAAAGTGCTATTTAAGTTACATACGTTGAGCCTATGCATACGCCCCTGTAGCTGGTCGAGACTAGGGCAAGTACTACGGCAACTGCTATGGGCTAAGATGGAGTCTGAAGAGGTGGGTTTTCAGACTACGGCGGAAGATTGGGAATGAGTCTGCAGTTTTGATTGCAATGGGAAGTGCATTCCATAGTTTTGGAGCCAGAAGGAAGAAGAGTTTGGGGCATCCCAGTGTTTTTAGCGAAGGTACTTCCAGCTTCCCTGCGTCGGCTGATCTGAGCGCACGGGAGGGTTTGTAGGGTCCGATCGGACTTGCAAGATATGGAGGTGCCATACCTTTGGTTGCTTTGAATGCCATGAGCATCAGAGTTTTGTACTCTGTGCGGGCAGCGACTGGGAGCCAATGGAGAGAGCGGGGGTTACGATTAGACATTTAGATGTTAGGTTTAAGGGTTGAGATTATATTAGACATAGAAGGTTATGTTTAGTGCACTGGTTAGGCATGTCGAGGTTAGGTCACATTCTAATTGTCACATTCTAGCTGCTGAAATAAACTTCCCACGTGGATCAGTGTTCACACGTGGGGCTCTATTTTGCGTGTCTTAAGTACCAGGTCTCTGGCTTTGGCCACGCCTCCCGGTCTTAAGTTAAGTCATAAGACCTAGGGCCCACGAATTCAGAACATGGATGTTTTAAAAAGGATTATATTTCTTGTCCATCAGAGCAGTGAGGTCACAGTCAGCTTCTCTCTACTTTTGTATGATATTGATAGCAATTTACAACCAGAATTTAGGGCCAGACGCTCTTAGTAAAGAACAAAAAAACATGGTAATACATCAAATACATAAAAATAGTCATCATGAATCATATGTAAGCTTAAGAACCTAAAAGTGTAATGAAACTATATGTGTATACAGTACACTATAGAGTGCTATGTCTACATAAAGTGCTACATAAAGTGCTATTTAAGTTACATAAGTTGAGCCTATGCATACGCCCCTGTAGCTGGTCGAGACTAGGGCAAGTACTACGGCAACTGCTATGGGCTAAGATGGAGTCTGAAGAGGTGGGTTTTCAGACTACGGCGGAAGATTGGGAATGAGTCTGCAGTTTTGATTGCAATGGGAAGTGCATTCCATAGTTTTGGAGCCAGAAGGAAGAAGAGTTTGGGGCATCCCAGTGTTTTTAGCGAAGGTACTTCCAGCTTCCCTGCGTCGGCTGATCTGAGCGCACGGGAGGGTTTGTAGGGTCCGATCGGACTTGCAAGATATGGAGGTGCCATACCTTTGGTTGCTTTGAATGCCATGAGCATCAGAGTTTTGTACTCTGTGCGGGCAGCGACTGGGAGCCAATGGAGAGAGCGGAGAAGGGGAGTGACAGGCGAGCTGCAGCATTTTGGATCAATAGGAGAGGCTTAAGTGCGCATGTCGGTAGGCTAGTAAGGAGGGAGTTAGAATAGTCAAGTTTTGACATGACTGATGTCTGGATAAGGAGCTGTTCTGACTCCTGGGTGATCAGGAGCATCAGGTTTTGCACTGTGATTTGATGTGCACACCAGTGCTTATTTCATGCTGGAGCTTGGCTCTGGAACCTCTCTCATGCGCTCCGGTAGGCCTACCTATAGACCGATTCAGAAACGGGTCTCATGGTCGCAGGCAACGTATTTCCTGTAGGCGGAGATGACATATCTGCGGTTTCCCCGCACCTCCTTCTACTACAGTGAATGGAAAAGTGACTGATGTTAGTCTGCCTCAAACGTTACTCTTTTACCTGCTTTTTACTAACACTAACATTACAAAGATGCCCAGAACATCGGGATGAACCTGTGTAGTTTAAACTGAATGTCAAAATGTCTACCGCGGTGGCTGAGACCAGAGCCACAAGGCTGCTGTACTTTAGACCTCATACTAAGCATTAAAGTATGAGGTATAAAGTACAGCAGCCTTGTGTTCCTAAAACAGAAAGATTGGGTATTGGGTAAGACTGACGTTATGTATCTTTCAGGACCTTTCACTGCTTTGTCTCAACCATTACTATATGGCTTACTATACGGCATGTAACCACCCAGAACATTGGATGAACCTGTGTAGTGTATGGCTGCTCCAACAGTAGTGGCAACATTCAACTTTGGAGAAAAACGGAATGTCAAAAAATACACCGCGGTGGCTGAGACCAGAGCCATAGAGTAATGTTTGAGACGAAGCAGTTTAACGTCAGTCTTACCCAATACCCAATATTTCTGAACACAAGGCTGCTGTACTTTATACCAATATTCGGAGGGGGTAAATCCCCTCCAAATTACTTACACATGATCACAGGTGACGTGACATTGTAATTGGCTAGCAAAATTAGTGGGAGGGGCCTATATAAACAATTGCGGCAACCACACTGCAATTTTTCTAGTTTAGTTCCTTTTAAAGTCAACTAGGCTTCTTCCTGGTCATAGCTATTTCCAGTACGATTCCAAAATAACAATGGGCCTCATGCGCCAACCGTTCTTAAGAAGTTCTTAAGAGGAAATTTGTTCTTAGACCCACTTAGGAAGTTTTTAAGAAGGTTTTGGGATCCCTCAATCTTTTCTTAGCTGTGATTTGTTCGTAGGTAAGAACAGAATCTACGCACACTGTGGAGCACTCTTAGGGTGCCTTTTTCGTTCTTAAGTGCAATCTGAAAACATAAAGGAAAAACAGCGCCATCTGCATGATGCTCAAAGTTTGGTCTGAGGACCTCAAGGGGTCCTTGAGGAAGTTCCAGGCAGTCCACAGCAAAATATGGAACATTTACCACTTTAATCCCATTTTATACTTTGAAAATAGCCAATCTACAAGCTCACAAACGCGTCCCATTACTGCCCATTTTGAGCTTGTAGATCGGCTATTTTCGAAACATTTTGATAAATCTTCAAAACATTTCCCTAGCAGAAAATATTTTCATATGGGGGTCTGCAGAATGCATGTCAATTTGGGGGTCCTTGACATGAAAATGTTTGAGAACCACTGGTTTAGAGTTTACACCCCAACCCAACGCACCATACCCAGTTACCCACCACATAACCCCCACCCCATGCACCCACCATCACCCCCCCCCCCCCCAAGTTGACTATTGTGAGATAAATAATGAAATACATTCATGATTATTGAAAATATTGAAATATTGAAATATTGAAATTTTTCTGTTCACTTCAGTACCTCCACAGTATTATTGGAGTCTGGTGTTCCACCATATTTAGACTTTAGTTTAGGTATTCTTGACTTCACTCAACTTTATTTCTATGTGTGAGGTCCTGTGATTTCTGTGTGCTGCAATCACACACAGGTGTGACTGCAGGCAAGGCCATGGAGTCATGCAAAACCACTCCCACCTGGGTGAACACAGGTAGGAAAGTGAATTCCCAATGCCTTATATGGGATTGGTGGGGCGGTTCCCTATGGTAATTAGGATGTTAATTAGGATATGTGGGGCGTCTACCTATGATCATTTGAATGAACTGGCACACCCCTTCAAGTTACGAGGATTTGGATTCATCATCATAAGAACATGCTTACGAACAATTCTGCCTACTTAAGAACGTTTCATGAATCTGACTGGACTTCTCTTAGGAATTCACTTAGGAAGAAATGTAAGAGGAAAAGTTAGGAACTTATTGGCGCATAAGGCCCATTGTGTCCAATACCAGACAACTGGTGGTGTCTACCATATTGATTGACAGGAAAATAGCTGAGGAGAAACCAGCTGGGGCAGTGGGAAGGCATCCTTTGGTTAGACATTGGTTAGACATAAGGTTGGTGAGGGGTGCGTTAAGACGACTGGATTAACGTTGGTGAGGGGTGCGTGGACACGACCGGATTAAGGTTGGTGAGGGGTGCGTTAACACGACCGGATTAAGGTTGGTGAGGGGTGCGTTAAGGGTTGGAATAGGCAACGTGGGCCATGGCCGGTGTGAAATTCCTGCCCTGGTCCAAGGAAGATTACAGAAGGAAGTGTCATGGTCACGTGACTGCTGCGCCATGACACTTTCATGGGAGCCAAACCTCGCACCGGAAGTTACATGAATACAAAGCAGTGAATGGAGCAAGCTTGGCCAGCTCATAACAAACATTATTTATGAACCATTGAGACCTGTGTCATATAATCGGTTCAGGGATATAAAAGAAGACATATCGCAGTTTGTTTTGTAATCACTTGCTTTTCGATGTGCACAGTGTATACATCACGGGTGCCCACACATTTTTGACGTGAGAGCTACTTTCAAAATGACCAGCTCAACAATATCTACCCACCGGAAAAAAAATGATACCATTGCTGAAAATAGTTTAAATATAAATATGTAATGTACCTGAGGGGGCTTTGGAATATAGCGGAGCTATAAGACAAATGCACTTGGAATGGGGAAATAGAGGGGGAAGAAATGGAATAAGTAGGGGTTTTTTGTATTTAATTTGTAATGCTTCCAACGTTTTTGTGCACAGCAACACTCTTTAATACTGTCCAATAGGATGGGGTGAAATTATGACAGGCAGTTGCTGCTGTCAAATTATGACCAGTCAAAAACACTTTGTTTGAAATAGATACTCATGCTTTCTAAGGTGTGATTTGGGGCTCTGACGATGAATACAAAATTAATATCAACATCCTAATACTGTCCAATCTTTAGATATCAACCACCCATCTTTAGAACAGAAATTCTCATTCTTCTACTGCCACCAAAATGTGGAATGCCCTGACACCCTCCCTTAAAAATGTGGATCACAGGCTTCTTTCAAAATAGCTGGGGTCGCACTTGGAAAGATTCGGCTTTTGGCGACTAGTTTTTTAATTTTGGCGTGGTGTTAGGTATGGGTATAATTATTTCAAAAAGCTGTGCAAACGTATTGGGAGCGCCCCCTAGTGGTCTGTTTACATAGACTCAAATATTAGACACTCATACGTATGGTTGAAAACCAAAATAGCAGCAGAGAATGGAGCAAGCTTGGCCAGCTCATAACAAACATTATTTATGAACCATTGAGACCTGTGTCATATAATTGATACAAGAGATTTTAGGAAAAGCAAATGAGCTTGCGATTCTCATAATTTTAATAATAAGCATCAACAAACTATTCCACATGAACAATGTTGGTAAAACTAATTGAGGGGAAATACATATATTCATATGCATAAATAAAATATATTTTTGAAACTATTCCACAATATTGGTTAAACTAATATATGAGGGGAAATATAATGTGACCAGTCGGTCACAGCACTTCGTTCAGGGTCTGAAGTCGTTCAGACTCGGCAACTTGCAGCGTTTCCGCGTGGGTGGAGCTTCATTTCTATCCACCAGCTGTCTAAAAACCAGGAAGCATCTTCGTGAATCTACTGTGTGGATGCACCCATACACACAAAGCTGTGCATAGCTCAAAAAATAAATAAAACAAAATTAGTTAGCAAGAAATTGTCAAGAAATTTTGATTTTGGTGCTGTTTTTTGTTCTTACGTTTCCAGAAGCTGCTCCTCTAGTGTTGTAACCGACCGACATACAGACAGCCAATTTGCTCAGACACTATGATGTAAATTCTCCATTCATTGTTAGTTTCATTTATTCATTGGTTCGTTTGTGTTAAGACAGAATCTACACTAAAGCCGTTTATAGAAGGGGACAAGGCTTCAAGCACACTCTAGCAAGGATTAATTTAAAAAGCCATTATTAGGCCTACTCAACAGGCTCTACATTTTAAAAGCGTGGCTGGACAGACACAGCTAGTTCAGGTCCTCTTATTTCCCCTGTGACCAAAAGGGACCAATCAAGTGGTTACAACACCATTGGGGCTCTGTGCAAAAAAGAAATACACCATAATATATGGCCACATATTGTGACAACTTTACATACAGGCCTACACTGTAACATTGCATTTTTGAGTGGTGCAAACCACTCCAACAACCAGCTTTGTCCGTATGTGTCTATGTGTGTGTGTACCTGTACGTGGGACCCAAAAAAATGAGCATGGTTACTAATATGGTCACTGACATTACGTCAGACCACAGCTGATCAGTCACTGATAGTAAGCCATATAGTAACTCACCTAGAATGTCATGAGATCTAGATCATACATCATGAATGATACATCATCACATTCCGGCCAATCACAATTGGTGTCCTCAATACATACATTGCTCAGCCAATCAAATCATCGCTATGGGGTACACACAGACACACAAAGCTGGGCATAGGAGGGACTAGCGCCCCCTCAAAAAAGGTTTAAAAAAAACATTCAAAAAGTGTGAAAATATCCAATCTACAACACGTCGCAATTTCAAGTGAAAAGTGTAAAAAAAAAGTGTGAATAAAAAATAGTGAAAACAGCTGAACTATAAGCTCACAACAAGCTCACAAGTTGTGAGCTTCTAGATCGTCCATTGTCACTATTATTGCATGCCGCCGCTGTGCAAAGTATAAAATAATAAATAAATAGATGGTTAATTGATTCGCTGATATAATAAAACAATTTCAATTAATTAATCAAACAAATTAATCAATGGGATTAGTCCAATCCATAGTTGCAGCCTCTAATATGGATGCTTACTCCTCAGCCGATACGGCCCGCCTTCTTCTCCTTCTCCTCGCTTGCCTCTTTGGCGCGGTCCTTCTTGCGGGCCTCCTGCGACGCCTGGTGGACTTTCTGCGTCTCCTGGTGGTTTTGGCTGCAGTTGCGCGTCTCCTCCGCCTCCTGGGCCTCACGGACGCAGCGCGTCTGGTCCTCCTCCTGCGTCTCTTGGGTCCCGCCGCCTTCACGGCTCTCCTCCTCCTCCTCCTTGCTTCTGCCTTCGCTAGGGAAGCGGCAGCGTAAACTGGGACCACATCCATTATTCTCTGATGCTTAAAGACTTAATTAATTTAAACTGAATTAATTAATGTCGCAGTTATCAAATTCAACAACTAAACACTTCAAAAGCAGAACTGTAATACGACTAGACTCAGTGCAGTGCCCATTAATATAGTACCTGGAGGCCGGTCTATGACGTCACACATTTTATTTTTGTGAAAGGCTTACAAAGTTGGGGTTTGAGTTGGAGCACAGAGGTTAGTTGTAGAGGTTAGGATTAGACATTTATGGTTAGGTTTTGATTAGGATTAGTTGTTGCATGTGTAGCCCCCAGCCAAGACCCAGCCCATAACAGCCCTGTCAATCGGGCTCAGCCCTATTGGCACGGTAGGTTGCGCGTTGGTCTGGCGTAGTCGGCAGGACGTGGAGCGTGATATCCTCGCGTGAGGAACATGAGGGACATCGTGTGTGGCGGTCCGCGTGTAAAGTGAGAAGCGCAAGGACGCACTTCAAATACTGGGGGGGGGGGGGGGGGGGGTGATTGTAGCCCCCAGCCAAGACCCAGCCCGCAACAGCCCTGCCAATCAGGCTCAGCCCTATTGGCATGACAGGTTGTGCGTTACGCATGCATCACGTGTTTGTGTTTTCACGTGTTTCTACTGAATATACTGTATCTATAATATGTACACGTGTGTGTGAACACACTGTCAGCTGATTCCAGTGTTTTAGCAGTGTGTAGCTGACAGTATGACACGCAGGTGTGAAAATGACACCGTTTTATTACAGGCGTTACATTACAGGGAAGGAGCAGTGAAGTGTGGAGAGGCCAGCTGTCTCTTCTATAAAAAATCACACGCGTGTGAAGTCAGGGGCGCTCTTATCATCGTACATCATCCTGCATCATCTCATACTGGCCAATCAGAATGCCTGTTGCCACAAATGTACGTCATATTTGGCGGACATTTGACCTAATTTCCCCTTTCATTGTCGATGGCAAATATGAGACGTGTGGGGACAAGATGGCGTAAATTGTCCCTTCATTGTCAATGGCATTTAATGTTTGTGTTGCGGACATTTGGTGTGGACAAAAGCTGTATATAGCGCCCCTCAAAAGATCATACCTGTGTGAAGTGAGGGGCGCTTTTATCATTATACATCATCATACATCATCTCATGAACAACTGAATTCATGTGATTGGTTAGCCGATTTGCTCGTCCACATATGACGTAAATTTTCCCTTGATTGTCAATGGCATTTAATGTTTGTGTTGCCACAAATATACGTCATATTTGGCAGACATTTGACCTACTTTCTCCTTTCATTGTCAATGGCAAATATGAGACGTGTGGGGACAACATTTACATCATATTTGAGGCACATATGACCTAATCTCCCTTTTCATTGAACTGAATTGAACTGAATTTATGTGATGGTTTTCTCGTCTACATGACATATATTGTCCCTTCATTGTCAATGGCAAATATTGAGACGTGTGAGGACTAAAGCTGTATATAGGAGGGTCTAGCGCCCCTCAAAAAAGGTTAAAAAAACCTGCCAAGTTTGTTTCAAAATCAACATATATTGATGAGACAATCAGCTAAATATGGTGACCTAGCTTTGAAAGCCTTTTGTTGCATGCATGGAAGGCTTTCTCAAAAATACAAAAGAGAAATAATAAAAATCACACCCATGTGAATACTAATAGCTTTCCTGCGGATCTAGTACAAATTGATTGGTTTTGTATTCCCCTTATACCGCCTGTGGACGATGCTTTCCGTTTCTTTCATGAATCATGACCATTTCCTTTGATTAACAAACACGCTCACCTTAAGAAGGTCCGATTGAATACCGGTAAGAACAGTCTAATATTTGGTTCCCCAGGGATCTTGCCGACTCAATTCATGACAGAAATAGGCAATGGTTATTTGCCAGAAGGTCTAGGTCCAAGTCCTCGCATGATTGGCTTCTTTTTCGTATTCTCAGAAATATGTGTTAAGCTCTCACAAAGAAATTGAAGGCAGAGTACTATTTATTTCTCACCTGATATTTCCGGAAATCACTAAAATATTTGGAAACAGTACTGTATATCTCTGCAGCAGAGGGGAGTTGCTGGCCCCCCGCCAAAGTTGCGGAATCTATTATGTGACAAAAGGTTGAGCTGGGCACAAAATGCCCCCTCCTCGCATCAAGGTGCTCAGGAGGCGTCATCTTCAACTCCAGAACCTGACGTGAATTTTGATTGAAATTGTTCCCCTATTCTGGGCTCTGATATTATTATTATTATAATTATATATATATATATTATATTATATTAGGATTTAAAACGCCATGCAGTCAGGGTTCAGATCCTGTATTGTCACAGCATGCCTTTCTTTCTTAGATGACACTAAGACTGCCTGAGATAAGTAATTTCTTGCCGCGGCCGTGATTATTGGCGAGTCTGAGTCAAGACTCATTCGATAGGTACAGACAATACTGCGAGAGCAGGCAGGCACATCAGCTGCACTCCGTTACTTAACAACATAGCTGACTATAAGCGCCAGACAGCTCTCTTATAATGTTAATGTGAATGGGCTCCTCATAATATACATATCATACATTTATTTCATTGCATGGTAGTGAGTCGTGACTCCTGAGTGGATGGGGAGAAGAGTCCCGAGTCCCTTCGTCCGAGACCAAGTCAAGACCAAGTCAAAAAAAAGAAAAAGTGCCCTTCTGGGCACAGGTCTCC
This sequence comes from Electrona antarctica, assembly GCF_951216825.1. Taxonomy (NCBI): domain Eukaryota; kingdom Metazoa; phylum Chordata; class Actinopteri; order Myctophiformes; family Myctophidae; genus Electrona; species Electrona antarctica. Next base: position 27,510,645 of record NC_136800.1, on the reverse strand, counting down.
ACCAGGAGAATAGGAGTGTGTGTGTGATGTTTGGCAAAATGTTTAGGAGCAATATAAACGTGTGTGTGTGTGTGACGCGGCTTGGCCTGTTGTAGCGCCACCATGAGGATGATTTGAAAACTGTCAAAAAGTGGCATTTCTTCCAAAACCTAGTGGGAATATGCATGCACAGTTTCACCACAACCGGACGCTGCGTTGAGTAGTTGTGGCGATTTGTACAAAACGGGTACAAAGCGGGCTACTCCTGAAAAGTTTTGAAGCCAATCGTAGCCAATGAGGGTGGATTATGAGAAATCAAACAAACCCGTCTTGATCACATGACTATGAAGAGCATGTGTACCGATTTGCGTGAAATTTGGATAAAATCTGAAGGAGTAATATTAGAAAATGTGTTTTACATATGTCGGCCTCCTGGTGGCGCTATAAAGAGCAGATGTGAAAAATTCCAGGCAAAGGTTTTTCCTTGGCCTCTAGGGAGTTGGCATACAAAGTTATCCACAGATCCGTGCAGTTAGAGGTAAAAACACTTTTCGGCCAGTTATAGCGCCACCATGAGGCTGAGTTGAAAATGTTCATGTGGCATTTCTTCCTCGGCCTAGTCACTAGGCACGCACATTCCCACTAGGCCCTAGTGGGAATGTGCGTGCACAATTTCACGGAAATCACACGATGTGTTCATGATTTGCGGCATTTTGTTTGAAACTGAGCGAACTTTGGAAGCCAATCTTAGCCAATCAGGATGGAGTCTGAGAAATCTGAAAGACCCGTTTCGTTGAATGGCTTTAGAGAGACTGTGTACCAATTTGCGTGATGTTTGGACAAAATCTGTAGGTGTACTGTGCACAAACTTGTTTTGCACAAAGCGGCCTCCTGGTGGCGCTATAACAGGCCGTTCTGGAAATTTTGGAGCAGAGGTTCATCGTTGGCATCCAGGGAGTGTGTGTGCAAAATTTGGCATCGACCGGGTTAACGGTGCCGGAGATTAGCAGACGGACGGACACACACACACACGGACGGACACACGGACGGACGGACGGACGGAGTGCAAAACATACTCTCTCCCCATGCCTTCGGCCTGGTGGAGACAATTACGTGCAAGACCGAGACGAGACCCAGTAAATTCAAATGTGGACGAGACCGGACTAGAGTACTACAACACTACAGTTTACGTAGCGCAATATATGTAATGGTCGCTGTTTCATATTTCTCCCAGCTAAAGAGGTCCATGGTTTGAAGAACATTGAAGGTCCCTGCGTTAGCCTTCGAGTTGAGCTCAAATGATCCAGAAACTCATGATATGTTTGGTCTGGAGCAGGGGTGCTTTCAGGGGTCTTATAACAGTGATCTTAAAGAAAAATAGCAGTTATTTTAGTCTAGACTTGTCCTTTAACGTTGTTCTGCTCAGAACGTTGTTCTACTCAGCGTTGTACTGTATAGAGTTGGGGTGCAACAGTTGATCAAACTAATCAATGTAATTGATTATTTAAAAAAAGATTATTGATAATATAATAAAATAATTAACAGTCAATCCCTGTTTTGAGCATTTCATTCTAGGGGAAAAGTAAATTTACAAAATAAACCATTACAAAAGGGTGAAAATAGGGTGAAAATATATCTACAACCTCACTACATGTCGCAATAATAAGTGAAAAGTGTAAAACTAAAAAGGTTCAAATAAAAAATAAACATAGTGAAAATAGCCAATCTACAAGCTCACAACAAGCTCACAAGTTGTGAGATTCTAGATTGCGTATTTTCACTATTTCTGCTCGCCGCCGCTGTGCATAAAAGTATAAAATAATGCTTAAATGGTTTATCGATTTGCTGACATAAGAATTTTAATTCATTCATCAAACAAAGTATAATGGATGGAAAGTAATCGATGGGATTATCGAAGAAAGAAAATAGTCCATAGATCTGCCATTTTCACTATTATTGCATGCTGCCGCTGTGCAACAAAGTATAAAATAAAAAATAAATAGATGGATAATCGATTCACTGATATATATATATAATTTAAATAAAAATAATCAAACAAAGTAATCGATGGGATTATCGAAGAAATAATCCATAGTTGCAGCGTCCAATATGGAAGCTTACTCCTCAGCCGATACGGCCCGCCTTCTTCTCCTTCTCCTCGCTTGCCTCTTTGGCGCGGTCCTTCTTGCGGGCCTCCTGCGACGCCTGGTGGACTTTCTGCGTCTCCGGGTGGTTTTGCCTGCAGCTGCGCGTCTCCTTCTCCTCCTGGGCCTCACGGATGCAGCGCGTCTGGTCCTCCTCCTCCTGCGTCTGACCGTTCTCTTTGGACCCGCCGCCTTCACGGTTCTCCTTCTCCTCCTCCTCCTGACTTCCGCCTTCGCTGGGGACAATCCAGCGGAAACTGGGACCACATCTGCCATTATTCTCTTATGGATAAACAATTAATTAATTTAAATCGAAGTAATTTGAACTGGTTGAGGAAATAACTATGTCTGAAACACAACTGTAAGAATTACCAGACGTTGCGTGCGTGTAGTTATATAGTACTCGGAGGCCACTCTATGACGTCACAAACATTTTAAGGGCCTATTGTATTTGTCTGTTTTTACGGGGCCAGGCCCGAAGGACCTATGATCCCTTGTCTGTTTTTTCTTCTTCTTCTCTTCTTCTCCCTTTTCTTCTTTCTTCTTCTTCTTCCGCCAAATTGTAGTTGTGGCTTAACCGTGCAGTCGGTTTTCACAAAACTTGGTAAAGGGCTATATGCCAAACGGTGAGGACGCAAAGCCCACAACCATTGACCAAAGGGTGGCCCTATAGCACTCAATTGAAAACTTTGAACAGGCATAGCTCTGTGAACCGTTTGACCGTCAGCAATAACCCTAACCCCCAGAGCAGAGAATAAGACATTACATGAACAACATAACTTTCAATGCATGCCATATACCACATAGATACTATAATCACAGAACCACCCAAACAGAACTAGATACCACTCATAGTACAATCCATAAATCACGTTATTATAATCACAGAATCACCCATTCCAGAACTAAATGCCACAGGGAGGAGGCAGCGGAGGTGGAGGGAATTTGAACGCTGACATCTGAACAACCTCTGGACACAGTGGCATGCTAGCGGACACATGTCGAGTGAACACAGCGTAGTGACTGCTTAAAAGGACCACCTGATTGTATTGTGGGCATGAGTGAGTTTGCTTGCAGCGAATGAGAAACAGACAGACTGATTAGTGGGAGTATATATGAATCAACTAATAGCGACTGAATGGGGAGAGATAATTAGAAGTAACCTCCATGTCTTAATGAACTATCGATGCGCTGGATTTTCTATGGCTTATTGTGTTTTTGGAGACTGGCCGCGTCTGTCTGTCTGTCTGTCTGTCTGTCTGTCTGTCTGTCTGTCTGTCTAAGTACAAACAGCTGCAATACCACTGGGTGACCTAAAGTGGCAGCCTAAAAGGGCCATTCACACTGCGCACTATAACTATAACTGCAGCTAGCCAGTGGTGTTGTTGAGCAGCCTGCACTGCTCAGTTCATGCACACAGGTATGATCTTTTTCTCATTGCTTGGCCCCGTCTTATCGCTGCTTGCAACTATATTACTTTATTGTATTGATTTATGGTTAACAGGGCTTGACATTAAGGCTTGTCCTGTTGTCCAGGACAACTAATACATATTTACAAGTGCATTCAAAATGGACTTGTCTGATGGACAAGTGACTCTTGGTTTCACTTCTTCTGTGAAGCTCCTAGCAGCCAACAATATTGTCTGACATTATTGTCTGGCTTTCCTAATAATCACCTTTCCAATATTGTTGTCCACCATTCAGTTTCAGGAAAACCGAACCTCGTGTTATTCTGTGGCATATTTCTTTACTTTCAATGGGAAAAAAACGACACTGTAACTTATTTATTTTAAAAGGATACTTCCCATCATCACGCCTTTATTTGTGCTAAACGAGCAATCATTATGGCTCTATGATTACATGAAACATTTAAAAATGTAAAATCAAATCAAGAATATGAAAACGATTTTCTCAAACGATACGCCATTGAGTAATAGACTGCCCCCGGTCTATTGAGAAACCTCAGAATGTATGTGATCTTATCTCCCCCAATGTATGTGATCGCATCTCATCCCAACTCCACCGACCCGGTGGGGAGTTGGGGAGATACGAAGGTACTAGGTGGCCGTTCGCGTCGCCCTGTTTGCGCAGCTTCTCGTTTTTGCATTGACTTTGTATGTAATTGCGCCGCTCTAACTATCCAAGTCTGAACGCACCTTCAGTCAAATCACTTCAGAATTAATTAGGGGAAATTGGTAATCAGCACAGGTGCAAATAATGTTCCTAATAAGTAGCTGTTCCTTCACATAAAATACACTCTATTACAATATAGGCCTACTTATCCAAAACCAGGCCTGGACTGACCACTTGACACAACGTGGTGACCAATGAATGGATGGCCAACCAATTGAAATCTACCCGTGACCCATCCGTGGGTCCCGGGTGGGTCACGACCCAACATTGCTCTATAGAGGGTATGCGCATGCATAAAGTGAATGGCAAATCGAGTGGCAAAGTGAGTTTAATGTCATTTAATGCAATCAAATAGGACTTTTTTTGTTTGGATGTATGGGCTGTCAAGGCAAGAAAATCGTTTTTTGCCACTCAGTAGGCGTTCCTGCATAACTTCCGGGTATGATGATGATGTCAAGCGCATACCCTCTATAGCAGGAGTTCTCAACGGTTTTGTCGACCAAAAAAAGAAATACTTTGGCCATGTATCGCGACCCATGCCATAGGTCTGTTGTTGTAGCTGTGTATTTGGAATACATGACTTGTACGTAAGATAAGACATTCTAGGGGTATTAACTTGTAAACTGAGACTATTCATCTAATATTCTCTGTATTCACCAAAACCAACTTAGAGTTAGTTGATTTAGTATGTGTGTGTGTGTGTGTGTGTGTGTGTGTGTGTGTGTGTGCTTGTGCTCCGGACAAGTGACCTTTGTGCCCAGACAAGTGAGTGGGAAATTGACTTGTCTGAAGGACTGAGTGCCTCAAAAGGTAATGTCAAGCCCTGGTTAAAATATTTATAGGGGTTAGGATTAAACATTTATAGCCTGGGTTTAGGGGTTAGAGTTATGATCAGGCAATGTATAGGTTAGGTTAAGAGTTAGACTTTAGAGGTTAGGTTTAGGGGCTTGGAGTTATGCCTGGTTTATACTCAGTTACATGTTGGTGTCACACACCAAACATAGCAGATAGTTTAACACATTTAGGAAATCGGTACTTAGCTGGGTGGGCAAATTCTTCTTGACTGGTAGCTTTATTAGTATTCATCACCTCTTAAAGTAATAGCCTGCTGTCAAACGGGAAAGCGCCTTCCCTGGAGATCATCTTTATTTAATCTCTCCCCTCTCCCTGGGGTGTCTGCACCAGTGGCCACCCATAGATACTTCATCTTTATTTAATCTCTCCCCTCTCCCTGGGGTGTCTGCACCAGTGGCCACCCATAGATACTTCATCTTTATTTAATCTCTCCCCTCTCCCTGGGGTGTCTGCACCAGTGGCCACCCATAGATACTTCAAGCGCCTATGTCGTGTTTGAAGTAATAAATACAGTGGTATTTAAGACACTATTGGTAGATTTTCAGGTTTAAATAATTGCATTCAACATACTTATAATGCATTATAAACTCATAAAAACTCAACGCTTTATAACAACAATAAAAAACAAACAAAGCATGTTACAATTACTTATCAAGGTCAAATATTATAATACTTAATACTGGGCACGTTTTTGGCAAGGATCAAAGTGTATAATAATTCTCATATAGTTGTAAAACATTTACACATCCAATAGTTCTTTCTTTCTTTCTTTCTTTCTTTCTTTCTTTCTTTCTTTCATTATACTGACTGTTATAATGCATTATAGAGTGAATACCTACTGTACATAAATGGATGCCCCCTTAGTCAGCTGGTCCAGGGACATGAAACGCAAGCACAACTACCAGACGGAAAACCCACTGGACTTAACCAGATTATACGAAAACAAAAAGAAAGATACCTGACATACTGGAAAGAGAAAATTAAAGCAAAATGGAATTCTATCTAGCACTAAAAAGAGAATATACATTGGCTGAATACAGGTCTGACTGTGAATGGTAAACTGTCCAAATCAAGGAAAGCCTTGACGAGGTACAGACTCGGGCCTCTTTCACACGTACCAAACACCAATCAAGCAAATGTTTGGTCGTTTTTTTAGGCCACCACAATGCTTTTACAATGGGAGTCACATGGTTTGACCAAACATTTGTGTTTGATTGCTGATTGCTGGCGGTGTTCTGCCCCTCCCCCCTCATCAAACAAAAATGTTTGATCAAACAATGTGACTCCCATTGGAAAAGCATTGTGGTGGCCTAAAACACAAAAGAACTACCAAACATTTGCTTGATTGGTGTTTGATACGTGTGAATGAGGCCTGTGAACACAGCTGTTTGGATAATTATGGGTGTGCGAGATTTGTACTCATAATGAGAAATTATATATTGGGTCAGATTGATTGGAGATTAAGAAGCTCCTCTAGGGTGAGAGAGCCAGTCCCCACATTCCATTCCACATTCCATTGGGGGTTTTACAGCCCTTCTCCTGTTGGAAGACAGGCCATTATTGACTCCTCTCCACAGGGAAAGTCAACCCATTTAGAACATACAGTAATGAAGTAACCTAATTCCTCTTCAATTGTTTAAATGTGTTCTAATAACCTATGTTATATTGGGTTGGTAAAAAGGCTAAATGATAAATACCTGTAATAATCTAAGCAGTTTAAAGTAGTTAGACATTACAGGGACTGTAATAGGAGCTGCTGTAGCCAGAGGTGCAAGCTGGATGGTCTGTGGGATCTGATTGGCTGAAAGTGTCAGTATGGAGGTGGGATCAGTCAGAGGGCTGCATTGACTATTCTGTATGGCACAAAGTGTAAATTAGATTCACCATACCATCGAACGTGAACATGTCTAGGCAGAGACCAGCGGTAATTATATGCTATAATGTATTATGCGATTATATAATTGTACATTATTAATAATTGATGTAATATGATGTTTAGATGGTAACCAAATGTCATCTGTGTTCTTGTCTCCCCATCGTTGATCAATTACCATCTGATTAACGATAAGGTAGAATTAAAACCACATGATTAACTAAGTCTGAGAAACAACCATGACAAGCTAAACTGTACTATAATCTGGGAGATTAGAGTGCTCAAATGATAGTAAACCCTACCGACAGAGTTAGGATAGAACTACAGACCAATAGGACCTGTAATCCAGATTCCGGGGTTACTGTGTTCATCTTGAGTTGGGGGGAAGTGTGAACAGATCGTGTGAATGTATGATTGTAAGTGTTTAATTAATATGAATTAATAAAAACCCTATAAAATGCACGTTTGAGTTCATCGAATATAAGCTATCATTGGGAGCATTTAGTTCAACTGTGCGTGTTAGTCCTTTAACTCTGCCTAGTACCAGGGCTGGTCGGAGCCTCGGCCCAACAACGCCAAATAACCGAACAGTTTTAATTCGCTGTGCACTAAAGTGCACATCGTATGGCCACTAAAGGGCCTAATTTATACCGATTTAAGAGTTTTGTACCGTGCGCTGGGATCAGCGCACAGTTTTAAATCGGGGTAGGTCACTGACGTGACTTGATTTAAAAGAAAGTACCGTGCGCTGGGATCAGCGCACAGTTTGGAATCGCGGCCGGGCGGTTTGACTAGTAATAGCCTATAATCTAGACATATTGCTAGTGTAAATCGCTGCGTGCAGCGACAAGATCTGTACCGTGCGCATCAGCGCACGGCTTAGATCACGGCCGGGCGGTTGGAAGCATAATATAGCCTAAACTGAGACCGTTTGGACATATTATGGTTTCAATCGCTACCGCGTTTAAAGAACTTTAAATTAGTGGTCACTAAAGTGACCGCAATTTAAAGGCAGTTGTGCTGTGCATTGGGATCAGTGCACAGTAATTCGCCGCCGAGCGAAAGTTAATTCGCCGCCGAGCGAACTGTTTGAACCATAGAGCCACTAAAGTGCCTGGTTTGAACAGAGAGAAAGTGCCGCTGGGACCAGCGTGCAGCTGTACACGCGCCCGGGCATATTTAAGATATAATATAGTCTGAACCGAAACCGTTTGACATATTACAGTTTAAATTGCTACCGCGTTGTAAAGGGCTTTAAATAGCAGTCCCTAAAGGGATCTGCAATTTAAAGTTGTTGTAATTCAGAATATAGTTCAACTGAGACGGTTTGACTTTATTCAGTTGCCGTGCTGTTAAATTAAACAGCGTAGATCGGTGTATAGTCACTAAAGTGACCACAATATAACAAAGATAAATTACAGTGTGTTGGGATCAGCACACAGAGTTGAATCGTGCCACACTGATAACCACAGGATTAAATCAGACAGAATTGGGGCCGAAGGACGGCACCCCGTTTGATTGTGGTTGTCTGGTGTGACGTGTATTCAACTGAAATTCAAGCCGTGCGTTGATAGCAGCGCACGTGAATGCGAGGCCGCAGATGTTAGTATCCATAGGTTTAAATCAAACTATAAATGCTGCCGTGACGGCATGCCGTTTTGATTTGTGCTACTAACTGAGCGGCACCGTTAAACTGTTTTCATGTGGTTATGGGGCCATGGGAAAAACAGCTGTTAAAACCGTAAGCCACAAGTGACTGCGGGTTTAACAATAGTTTGGGAGTCATTGTTCGATAAGGCAGAGTTCTAATCGACGGTCAGTTTAGGAAACTGATTATTAAAGACTATTTGTAACCAAACATAAAGTTTAATTGAGACCGGATAAGACACCGGTCGTTTAAACCAAGAGAGGTGCTTTCTATAGTAACCACAATAAAAGTGTTTTCCTGCTGGGTGTTGGGCACCAAGGAGAACGGCAGTTTAGTGCATGTGAGGGGGGGGGGAATTCCTCTTTCTGTCATGCAATGTCCCAATGTGCTGAGACAGTGCAGGGGGACTGGTAATTACTGTCATGCGGTATAATCTACCAAAGTAGTAATTAATAGCGGTGATAAATGTTTAGAACAAAATAGGGTTCTAAACTCAGCATTAAAGGCGATGTAATAATCTTACAAGTCAATAATGTTTAACGCTGAAAGCATGCTTTGAAGTGCGCATAAAGGAAGGGCGTGTCTATAATAACTGTTGCGTGACGCATCTAGCAAAACCTGTAATCCAGGTTTAACGGAAGGCTAAGAGTTTGACCGCCCACGGCCAATATAAATCTATATACTTATATTATATATAATCTATATAATATAAAAGGGTTATAGTATAAAAAGGTTTATTTGGTGAAGGTATTTAACAGGGAAGTATGGGCTTCTCTGAGTACAGAGTCCGCTAATTAAAGCTGGGCAAAAAACTAACCATTTACTTGAGTGAATGAATGATTTGTGAAGTCAACTAAACCACTAACCCAGTCCAATTAGTTCCTGTACTGTTTGTTAAAGGGAGGGACAGAGGGGGTGGAAAAATGGCTTCTTTAAATGGGCTACAGTTACAGAGCTCACAGGCTCAAGCTATGTTTGATAGCACAACCTATAGGGTGGATCTTTGTATGGACAGGGGTTCATCCAGTGAGATAACTGAAAGTTTTGCTGAGCTGGACAGGGTGATGGACGCTGTAATAGACGCGTCGGTAGATTACGAGATGATCCTTCAGGAACAAAACGAAGATAGACTCGCACACATAGAAAATGAATTACTGAATTTATATGTTAAACAGTACAACAGTGAAAGATACCGTTTGATCAGGGCTGCTATCTGTCAGGAGAATGACAGGGTAGCCAGAGGTGTCGTCACAGCAGGCCTCTGTGAGTGTCCTGCAGAGAGCAGGAACATAGGAGCCCCAGAAGAGAGGGGCATCCAGCCCGCAGACGCAGCACCAGACGTCACGAGACGTGACATCACGGACCCTTTCGCCGGCGCAGAGACGGGCGGAGCGGAGACGGTGCCAGCGGGGACCGGGACCGCCCCAGAGGGGCGAAGAGACAGGGCTGCCAGTCATCCGGGCTGGGAGCAGATGGAGCCTGTCACAACGGAAGAGCCTGGTGCCTGCAGTATCCATGCAGGGAAGCCAGAGCCCTCTACCGTGGGCAACGAACCCACGACAGGACAAGCCCTCAGTCAGCACCGTAGCAGGCCAAGAGCAGCTACGGGCAGAGCTGAGGGAAACCAACGGGCGGCAGACGTCGCACCTGTGAACCACGCAGTTCCGCAGCCTTCGACAGAGGAGGAATGGCCGAACATCGAAGTGGGACCGACAGCAGCAGCAGAGCTGTCAACGGGAGCGGAACAGGCGAGCGGCCTTCCGGAGCTGGAGGCTGCCTACGCCTCACCGTTCATCATCAGAGCCATGCCCGCAAACGTTGTGGGCAAGGCCGACGGGTCGTCGATCCTTCTCACCACAGAAACGCCGAGCGTGATTGGTGGCATTGCCATCATATGTCCACGCGTTCAAGAGGCGGTGGGGGAGGTGCATGACACACACGCCAAGCACCCTGGGGTGACTTTCGTGAGGGGTCACCCGAAGATTGCCCCCGTGAAGGGTGGCAAACCAGGAATGGCAAAGTCCAGTCTGGTACAGAAAACCGCAGTGTCGACACATTTGTTGTGTCGAGTGTGTAAAGCGGCTGGAAAGGCCACAATGGCTCCTGTCCTTTTAGATCCTAGCAAAGGAAAAAGATGGGGGTGGGTGGGCGCTTTCATGCCAGCGAGATCAGAACTGGGTCAGAAAGAGTAGCATGTGAAATGCTTCTCTACCCATTTTGTTCCTACAGCAGGGAACAATGACAACAAGATGTCACACAGCACACACACACACACACACACGCACACGCACGCACACACACACTCAAACACGAGATGTGTGTCTACCAGTGCATATAAATGTGATGATGTATGTGGGTTCATTATATCTGTACTAGACAACAAGTTAGCAGATAGGTGGATTTAATTTGTGCCAATTAAGTCCCCAATGGACAAATGTGAAAGAATGCTGGTAAAATGATTATGTTTCCTTCGATTGGGAGGGGGGAACACTGTCTATCAAAGTGCAAGTGGGTTTTGTGCGTGAACGCGTGGGCGCGCGCGCACAAACTATCACACACACAGGCACAAAGACTGCATGTGTGAAAGACACATAATGTGGTTAAAATGTTGCAAGGGTTTGCAATTTTCAATTGGGTTGCTTTTGTTAAAGTCAAATTAAAAAATCCAAAGAAGTAAATGACACCAAGTTGTTATTTTGTTAAAATCACAATTTGAAGTTCCTAACAGGAAACTACCAGGGGTAATAAACTGCTTTGTTTGAACATGTGTTTACCAACTGGGCCCCATTCTGCAACCAAAAGAGTCGTTTCAGGTGGGGGGAGCGCAGGAAGAATGTTTTCTTAAAGATAAGGAACCAGTCTTGTGTGGAAAATAAACTGTCCTTCTTCCTCAAACCAAGGGGGTTGTTTAGATAAGTCTGAAGCTTTGTCCAGGCAAACAGCCATAAGGTTAAACGGACAGAGGTGACCAAAAGTTCATGTCAGTTAGGTAACCCCTAACTGACATGACATGAAAAAGCTTCTCTCCTACAAAGTGGAGATGCACTGCACCACATTAATAGAAGTATACATAAGTTTGATTAGCTGTAACTGAATTTAATACTTAAGGGTGCGTTGGGATAATTACAAAAAATGTCCACAATATCGACGCATGTAAACCTTTTATTATTTTCATTGTTTTATTGATTTATGCAGTTAATGGGTTGTGTTTTATTTTAATGTGTTTTTCAAAGTTGTATAATGTTATAACTTCAGTATGTGGATCCCGTATTATTTAACAGGTTCCGAAATTACTAAAAATGGCATGCGCCCAAATATCAAAAAATAATATTTCCGAAAAAAATTAATACCAAAAATAATCTTTCAGTTTATGGAAAATGAATAACCATATCAATTTTCATAACTGAAACGTGAGGGGTGTTTGGATAATTATGGGTGTGCGAGATTTGTACTCATAATGAGAAATTATATATTGGGTCAGATTGATTGGAGATTAAGAAGCTCCTCTAGGGTGAGAGAGCCAGTCCCCACATTCCATTCCACATTCCATTGGGGGTTTTACAGCCCTTCTCCTGTTGGAAGACAGGCCATTATTGACTCCTCTCCACAGGGAAAGTCAACCCATTTAGAACATACAGTAATGAAGTAACCTAATTCCTCTTCAATTGTTTAAATGTGTTCTAATAACCTATGTTATATTGGGTTGGTAAAAAGGCTAAATGATAAATACCTGTAATAATCTAAGCAGTTTAAAGTAGTTAGACATTACAGGGACTGTAATAGGAGCTGCTGTAGCCAGAGGTGCAAGCTGGATGGTCTGTGGGATCTGATTGGCTGAAAGTGTCAGTATGGAGGTGGGATCAGTCAGAGGGCTGCATTGACTATTCTGTATGGCACAAAGTGTAAATTAGATTCACCATACCATCGAACGTGAACATGTCTAGGCAGAGACCAGCGGTAATTATATGCTATAATGTATTATGCGATTATATAATTGTACATTATTAATAATTGATGTAATATGATGTTTAGATGGTAACCAAATGTCATCTGTGTTCTTGTCTCCCCATCGTTGATCAATTACCATCTGATTAACGATAAGGTAGAATTAAAACCACATGATTAACTAAGTCTGAGAAACAACCATGACAAGCTAAACTGTACTATAATCTGGGAGATTAGAGTGCTCAAATGATAGTAAACCCTACCGACAGAGTTAGGATAGAACTACAGACCAATAGGACCTGTAATCCAGATTCCGGGGTTACTGTGTTCATCTTGAGTTGGGGGGAAGTGTGAACAGATCGTGTGAATGTATGATTGTAAGTGTTTAATTAATATGAATTAATAAAAACCCTATAAAATGCACGTTTGAGTTCATCGAATATAAGCTATCATTGGGAGCATTTAGTTCAACTGTGCGTGTTAGTCCTTTAACTCTGCCTAGTACCAGGGCTGGTCGGAGCCTCGGCCCAACAACGCCAAATAACCGAACAACAGCCTTGCAATAGAGAAAGGCTGCCACAGACAGACTATGTACCCACTGCACAAAAAATGTGGTGGAAACCGACTTTTTAACCACCTGCACACTATACCAAGACATCAGAGACACCTGCACACTATACCAAGACATCAGAGACACCTGCACACTATACCAAGACATCAGAGACACATACTTCCCCTTCCCACCACCTGCACACTATACCAAGACATCAGAGACACATACTTCCCACAGACTAGCCGGGCTGGATCACGTATCCAACAACGATAATTAGCACACACCCAAAGTGAGTTTGAAAACATGAGCAACGACATGTTTCATACAGGAAGGTTAGCCAATGGAATACAACCACCCTAAGGACTACTTTCTGTACCGAGTAGCCCTAGACCTACTGTACTGTGAGCTTCGAGATCTGCTGTTTTCGGCCGTTCTCTGCACACAACACCTTCACACAAGCTGCCGTGGTCATGGGACTGGAGGTGGGGTTTGGGGGAGAAATGCTTTGAGAATCTCTATTATTGTTTACACGCAAGTTGACACAACATAAACCAAGGTATATATTTCAAGAGGAACAGATCACAGTAAACAGCCACCCCAAACCTTCTTCTTACACACTGGGATGAAAACAGTATCTGAAAGTTTGATGGGATGCATTTATAGACGTCAGTGCAGTGACCACTTTTACTTTGCACCTAATGAGCGATTTGGTTTATTTTGCCCTAACTCTGAGCATACAAATGGAACCAAATGGACCCGTAATTTGTTTCCATTTGTACACTCTCAGAGTTATGGGGGTACTTGAAATTAAAAAGTTTGGGAAACACTGTGCTACACAAATAGAATAGAGTATAGTATATACTATATATAGTATATACTATAGAATACTATAATTAATTGGTAAGACCTGTGTGAACAAAGTAAGGAAGAGGCCCAATTTCTTTCCAATATGGCTGCTATATACAACACGGTGTACACCCAAAGTTGTACATCGTGTTGATAAATGAGGGCCTATATGTTTTAAGTGGTTAAACTGATTTAGATCCAATAATAACTATACTTTAGCTGCATGGGGACCCCTACAACCTCTTCAAGGACCCATGGGGGTCCCTGAACCTCATTGAAAACCACTGCTCTAAGCCAGTCATTCTCAACCTGCGAGCCGTGGGCACCAAATAAATAGGGAAAACCACTTACTTTGGATTCATAAGATAATATAAGAAAAAACGTTAAAATAATAAAGAAAAAAAAAGTTCAATTGATCAAAGCCAGCACACAATCGATATAGGTTAATAAGTAAAATAAAAATGCTCTGAAAGGGCACTCTTGGGAGTTTTAAGTGGGGCCCTGATCCAGAAAAGGTTGAGAACCCCTGCTCTAAGCCAATAAAAAGCTAGAGTCTAAACGTAACTGTGCCCTCTACTTCCATGTTGGGAAATTCTTAAGGCCAGTCACACCAATGCTTGTAACTCCTTGGAACAAAACAGTTTCAAGGCCAGTCCAAACCAATGCAATGCCTTGCAACTGCCATTGGGGATAATGGCTGCAAGTAGTTGCAAGTAAATTGCATGTTGCAAGGAGTTGCAATGGTATGGACTGCCCATAGCACAGCACACATGAAACAGAGAAAGTTAAACAAAAATAACTAGAAAGATGTTCTCCTCAGAGCAAATATCGCCCCCCTGGTGGGGCATTAACAGGGCAATCTGAATTTTCAAGGGAATCGGACGCTGCGTCCATATGAGATTTGAGGCATTTGTTCAAAACGGACCATTTCTGCAAACTTTAGATGGCTCTCTTTAGATGCCAATCAGGATGGCATATGAAAAATCTGTCCAATTTGCTTCATGTTTGGACAAAAAGGAGTAATATCAAAAAATGTGTTTTGCCAAAATTGGCCTGCTGGTGCTGTTATAATAGGCAGATATGAAAGGGTTGGCATGTCTTCCTAAGTTCCTGGGCGTAGTAGGAATGCTTGTGCAAAGTTTCACGGCAATCGAATGCTGCGCTCATCATGAGACATTTTGCCACTCCTGCAAACTTTAGATGGAAATCTTACCCAGTCAGGATGAAGTATGAAAAATCTACAGATCTTTATCTTTATCTTTGTCTTTATCACGTGACAATAGAGATGATCTGTACCGTTTTGCACGACGTTTGGACAGTCTATGTGAGTTACATTAAAAAAAAAGTTGGCAAAAAAAACGCCTCCTGCTGCTATAACAGGTTGATGTGAAAATGTGGGGCAGAGGTTTTGCTCTGGCATTCAGGGAGTGTGTGTGCAGTTTCACTGCGATTGGCCCAACGGTTCCGGAGATTTAGCTGTCCAGAGTAACGGACAGGGGGCAAAACATAACACAATTATCAAGTTAAAACGTAGACTTTTGTGGTTAAAGTTACAACTTAAAGTAAGAGTTTAAAACTAAAGATGAATCTGCTTATTCACCATTTTGGAAGTAATTGAGGGGGTTTACTGAAGATAAATCACTAGTGAGCCTCGACATGAAATTCTCACCGGATTCATTGAATTGGTCAGGATGTGTGGACCCATCCATTGTCTCCCTGGATAGTGATCCCTGGCGGCTCATCTCCTTCCTTGACATCCTTGACACCCTTCTCCTTCTCACTTGCTTTTTTGCCGCTGTCCTTCTTGTGGGCTTCCTCATGGGCTTCCTGGCGGCCTTCTTGCGACGCACAGTGGACCTTCTGCGTCTCCTGGTGGTTGTTTTGGCTGCAGCTGCGCGTCTCCTCCTCCTCCTGGGCCTCACGGACGCAGCGCGTCTCTTGACGGTGGTCCTCCTCCTCCTGCGTCTGACCGTTCTCTTGGGACTCACCGCCTTCACGGTTCTCCTCCTCCTCCTCCTTGCTTCTGCTTTCGGTGGGGTAGCAGGGGTAACTGGTGACAAATCTGCCATTATTCTCTTATTAAAATTGGAGCTAAAGAATGAATGAAATTATCACCTCTTAACACACTGAACTATATAACTATGACAAGAGACTCAGCGCAGTGTCCTTTAATATAGTGCTTGGAGGCCACTCTATGACGTCACACTAATTAATTTCTTTCATTGTTTTGGGGTTAGGATCAGACATGTAGAGGCTAGGTTTAGGGGTTAGGATTTGGCTTTCATATGTTTAGGGGTTAGTGTCAGGAATAGGCATTTATAGGCTAGGTTTACGGGATGGACATGGAGTTATGCATGATTTCTGACTCAGTTGCATGCAGATCTACTGTACAAGCCTACAATGCCTAACAGCATGACCCGTTGGTTGTCGTGTTGGTTAGACATACTAACAGTCCGACAGGCATTAGCCTGACAACACCGTTGCTGAGTCCCAACATGCATGGCCAGTTACAACTAACCCATGGCCCGGTTAAAACTCACTTGTGGCTCCCGACATGTGTGGCAGGTTAAAACTAACCTGTGGTTTCCTGTGAGGTTAGGTTTAGGGTTGGGTTTTGGGTAGGGTGTCGGACATTATATTGCCTGTCGGACTGTTAGTACGTCGGACCAAACACATGCAACCGTTGAATGTAGATCAAGTTTCAGTTCAGGACAAAAATCACAACCATCATCATTCAACATCATACATTATCTCATTCTGGCCAATCACAATTTGCGTCCTCACTTTTGTCTTCAATGTTTGTAACCCTGAAAGTTGGACAAATTGCCCTCAAAGCTGAGCACTTTGCGTCCTCACTTTTGTCTTCAATGTTTGTGTTTACACAAGCCCTCAAAGCTGGACATAGAAGGGGCTATAGTGCCCCTCAAAAACTGATTTGCAAACTTTTCAGGAGAGTTGTACAGTATGAAAGAGTCTCAAATCACAGCAGGTGCATTTATTGACTGACAAATACATACATACAGTCATACACCTGTACACAGTTAATCACTGCTACCATGACTGGTGCATGTAACCCAGATAAAATGAGTGTTTATCACACACTTTTTTTCCCTGCTAGGGCCGCCACCCTGGTATCGTCCCTTCTCGTTCGAAGGATGGTGCCCCATGCATATTTGGAGAAAATCTTTTGTTGTCCCGTTACCTTATAAATACGATCCAGTTCCAAAATAGAGCTGCGAGACTAGCATTCAGCTTGGATTTTGATTTGACGTCATGTGGCAGCCAAGTCTATGGACTTTTTATATTTGCTTTTAGACATTCACTGCCAGGTATTAATTACTTCATTAATTATTCCGCCACTGCCAGTGTTTTTTCGGTTGAAGACGCTTATTTTGAAGGCCCACGGTTCCGGAGACCAGAGGATATGAGCAGAGTGGGGAGTGGAACGGAGAGATTTCGAATTGAGCACTGAGTGGGTTTTAAAATGCGTCTGAGTGGCTTTGAACATCATCAAACAGAATACCATCAAACACAAATGTTTGGTCAAACCATGTGATTCCTATTGGAAAAGCATTGTGGCGGCCATTACAAAATAAATACGACCAAACATTTTGTTGGATGGTGTTTGTGTGTATGAGGCCTGGGGGAGCCCAGGTTAGAACTGGGAACCTTGACGTTCCCATCCGGTCACTCTATCCCTTATTTTTGTTTAAATAAAATACTAGATTTGTCAGTGTGTTGACCAAGTGTAGCAAAGTTGTGGGCCATTTCAAGTACAGCCCAGCAAAACATAACGGAGCTGAATGCAGAGGATCTGTCACTCGGACCGAACCAGGAACCACTTCTCCAGGATGTTCCAACGAGGTGCAATTCCACGTTGGAAATGGCCAAGCGCTTGATACGCAATCAAGCTGCAATAATAGCCACCCTAGATAAACAGAAGCATACAGTAAACGTGTTATGCTGACACCACCAGAATGGGGCCCTGCCGGTAACCCTGTCATCATATATATATATATATATATATATATATATATATATATACTGGGGACCTCAGGCAGGCAAACTCAGTGTCCTCTTTTAAATCTCTTCTAAAAACTCAATCGCACAGCCTTTTTTATAAACTGTTGCACTGTTTATACATGCTTTGTGATTGTTACTGTATCTTTTATTGTTGTTTTTATTATTACTGTTAAGCACTTTGTAAACTTGTTTTTGAAAAGGTGCTATATAATTAAAGTTATTAATACCTTATTATTATTATATTACATACGCCTTGACCCCAGAAATGATGCAAACCAATTTGTGTGAGTTTTGGACAAGAAAGTTTGAAGAAAACAAACAAATGGCAGAAAATATATTTACTTGTGTTGAGCACCATCTTGGCATTGCAGAAGGTGTACACATAAAACGGAGAGAAAAACTAAGAATGAACAGAAAAAGCAAACATTGCAAATTACATTCATTTTGGAAATACTTGTATATATAATAACGCTACAAGGGTTAAATAACTCTCATAAACTGTGATTAGCACTGATCTGGTCATTGGGTAGATTCTAGCCCCATATGTGCCCTCTCCATGAGCGTAGTGCTGAGGGAACATACTGGGGCTAGGTAGATTCATGTCTAGCATTTGTTTCAAGGCAAGTATTGATCTCTCTCTCTCTCTCTCTCGCTCTCTCTCTCTCTCTCTCTCTCAGGTTTGAAGCTCGAAGAGATAAGACAAACAGCTAAAATGATTAAAACTCACGAAGCAAATATGGAAGCCTATAATAACTTTGACTTTGAGGTCACAATCCAAACGCCATATAAAATAATTCTAGATGGATTCTCCACCAACTGTCAGCAGTGCAACACATCATGCTGCTATCCCTGTCCTTATGGCAATAATGATAAAGATAAGAGAAAATGCCCTGCAATGGACCCAAATGGGTACTGCAAAAAGTGCCCAAATAAATGCCACTGGACTGTACATTTTAATCAGAAGTATGTTTGGGAATACAAATCTGTCAGAGAAAAGCGAACAGTGACAGAGTTCAAAGAAAAATATGACAATGCTAAAAAGGAAAAGAATTCTGCTAAGGTCAGTATGGCTAAATTACAATCTGAATATGATGACCTGAAGAGGCAAAGTGTTTAACCCTAAAACCAAGTCCATTTACTCACTTACTTAAAAAAAAAAAAAAACGATTTGTTTTTATTTTTTCTGAATATTGAGATGTAATAAAGTAAAAATGAATATAAACGAATCATTCATCATAAAGCATATTCCTGTTGTATTTTTATGTTAGCAGGACAAAACGGAAAGTGTTTCTGAACATATCACATGGTCAAGTCGACCCTGTATCTGTCTGTCTGTCTACTTTTATTTTGTCAATATAATTGTAACATAGGCTTACTAGTTTTTTGTAACTTTCCGTGGTTTCCATGGGGGAAAATACAATTTTAATACAGAAATGCATTGATATTGGGGGGGACAAAAATGAATTTTGTACTTCAACTCAACATTAACTGAGCAACTTTCACTTATAGTTGAGTAATATTTGACCAGGAGTATCTTTACTTTGACTAAAGTACTGTACTGGACTGGTGTAGAGTAGTTTGTCCGCCAGACCGCCACAGTCACCACTGCTGAATACACAGACATGCAGCATTAATGTAAACCACCACTAGGGGGCGGTGCATCACAACAGAAAACCTCTGGTGTCCAAATTGTGCCGTCAGTCAGGATTGATTGAGTGATTTATTGACAGTTTGCAGAATTACAATATATTTCAAGTACAACTCAATACAAAAACTGTTAACTGTGAGTGGACGACACCAAAGCATTACACTTGTTTACAATAGCGCCCACCATTTTCAATTCAAGTACGAATATGCACAACTATATAGATAGAGCGTCGCAGTCTGGAGCCTTGTTTTAAGGGCCTTAGACAAGGCACTCAAAACGGTAACAAGACAACTCACCCCTAAAGCCACTTTTGGTGAGTTGTCCAAACAACTCACCCCTAAACGTGAAGACATCTCACCCCTGCTTTTTTAGGGGTGAGATGTCTTCACTTTCCGGGGTGAGATGTCTTCACTTTTGGCCACTTTCGGGGTGAGATGTCTTCACGTTTAGGGGTGAGTTGTCAGGACAACTCACCAAAAGTCTGACTGAATATGTAGCCTTTGAGCTATACTTTACTGAATATTTCACAAGAATATAACACAAGAGTCAAATGTACGGTCAAATGTAATGTAGTTTATTTAAATATAGAAACATTGTAAACAAAGTTCAAACAGCAGTTTGTACAAAAAATATAAAAAAAAGGTAAACATCAAAAGTTTAGAAAAACATCAGTTTGTACAAAAAAATATAGAAAAAAGTTAAGTATAGAAAAAATGTAAACTAAAAAATATAGTAAAAAGTTGTCATAAAAAAAAAAAACATCAGTTTGCTACAAAAACACTAAAAAGTTGTCATATCTACAAAAAGAAAGAAAAAAGGTGTGCAGTGCAGTGTGCAGTGCATCTTAAATTGTTGAAAATGTCTTTAAACAAAAGATCACCATGAATTCAAGGCTTGTGTGTGTGTGTGTGTGTGTGTGTGTGTGTGTGTGTGTGTGTGTGTGTGTGTGTGTGTGTGTGTGTGTGTGTGTGTGTGTGTGTGTGTGTGTGTGTGTGTGTGTGTGTGTGTGTGTGTGTGTGTGTGTGTGTGTGTGTGTGTGTGTCACCGTGTGTGTGTGTGCAAACTTCTGAAGAAATGTGAACTGAACCCCTCTCAATTTGGTTACTCCAGATGGCTGTCACTTTTCTCACATGCTAATGTAACTAGCAGTAGCTGCGCATTGTCCGAAAGTTCGCTTCGTTTGGCAGGTGTGAAGGCTCATTCGAATCCTAATGCGCAGCAAAGAACCGCATTCTACTCCTCCCAAAAACGGGGGTTTCACTTCGCTTCCAAGCGCACTTGATTTCGATTCGGTGCAGGTGGGAATGCAATCCGTAGCAAATAAAGGAAATGAAGCAAACTATCATGTGGCGGATAAGGAGCTAAACACAGTTGGAGACGGAGAAGGGATATTCATTTTACGCAGTGCAAAGATGTCCCGTTATCATGTGACGTGGTCAAATAAGGAGACCGAATTAAGCCCTCATCGAAATATGAGGACGAGCACATTAATCTATTGCTTAAGGAAACACATAAAAAACACTGCAGTGTACTGTCTGTCTGTCTGTCGTGCGTGTCTGTCTGTCACTGTGTGGGGATCCGAGTGGAGACTTTCTTCATCTTGTTTAAATATAAATACTTCAAAATTAAAACACATGTTTAGCTCAGCATGATCTATAAACTGTATAGCTAACATGGAATATGCATAATAATTGTGATCGGATCATCAATGGGACTCTGGGAGTAGGCTATCTATACTATTGTAAACTTCGGATCATTTTGCGCTCCCGTCTCCGCTGTGCCTCGTTCATGTGCCCAAAAAAAAGAACAGTGGCGCGCACACACACACACACACACAGTAAGTCTCCGACGACACACTGCATCCGTTACTCTCACTTTACGTGAAAAGTCTATTTTTTAACATCGGCTTCTGAACACATTGATAAAATTCCCTGCTACGTTTCCTTGCTGCGCCTGACACAGCCAGTGTGAAGGCAAACCGCATCAAATTAAATATGCAAGAATCCAAATTCTCCGCCCATACGCATTTGAGTCTACCGAAGTATTAGGTGAGAATGTGACCTAATTAGCAACTTTGTACAGCCGTCAGACTCTGCCTTTGAAACGCAAACATTATCCACAAACGACCCCCCCCCCCCCCCCCCCTCAATGCTGCATAGAGAGAGAGAGAGAGAGACGCTCTACTCCTTACAAGTGTTTCACCGGATTTTACTGTTAAATAAATAAATAATTAGCCGTGACTGCGCACGTCTGTAGGAACCGATAGTTAGATCCGAAATTGAATTATGCCTACTGTAATGGGTGCCACGGAAAGTACAGACAACTCACCCCGCAATGTCAGAAAGTGAAGACAGCTCACCCCGGAAAGTAAAGACATCTCACCGGGGTGAGATGTCTTCACTTTCCGGGGTGAGCTGTCTTCACTTTCCGGGGTGAGCTGTCCGGGGTGAGCTGTCCGGACAACTCACCCCGACATGTCAAAAAGTGAAGACAACTCACCGGGGTGAGATGTCTCGTATTCCTTAAAACAAGGCTCCAGACTTCCCAAAACAAACTGGTCAGGCTATTACTTGGCCTCACTCCCCGAACCCATCTCACCTCTAAGGCTTAGAGGTGCTGTGGTACCAGGAGGTGCATGCATAGTCGAAGAAACCTTTTACCTCGTTTACATATTAGGAACAGTAAAGACCCTAGTATGCTTCCTTGTGGAATGCTACAGCTCACTGGGAGGGGGAGGGGGGGGGGGGGGGCAGTGTTCCGTTCACCTCCACCATATCTCTCCCCTCCAGGTAGGATTGCATGAGGAACGGTGAGGAACCTTATATAGAGGGGCACCAACCACATATAGCTCTAAAGCAGCGCCTGACAGCGTGTCGCAGGTTCAATTCCCGAGCCCGGCGACAACCTTTGCTGCGTGTCATGCAAGCCCTGACTCTCTCCCCTAGTCCTGTCACTCTCCACTACCACTATACAAATATAGACAGAAAAAGACTAAACTAATCTTAACCCTTGAACATTTTTTGAGTGGTGTAAACCACTCCTACTGGCTTTGTTAGTTTACGTGTCTGTCCGTACCAAAAAATAAATGAGCATGGTTGCTATGGTCACCCAGTTCACCCGGGTGTGATTTCAGCTTTGTTAGTTTACGTGTCTGTTCGTACCAAAAAATGAGCATGGTTGCTATGGTCACCCAGTTCACACGGGTGTGATTTCATTACGTCAGACATTACGTCAGACCACAGCTGATCAGTCTATATAAGACCTTACACCACTCAGTTCACACGGGTGTGATTTTTTTGTTACACCATCACTAAACACGGGTATAACACGCACATGCACACGAACATGCACACGCACACACACACACACGCACACTACTTGCATTCCAATGAGCTGCAGGTCTTTGTGGATAAAATGTCATCAATCAACATGCCACAGAGGCAGTGACACAGCAGTTAGTGTCCTCACACGTGACTGTTGAATTCATAAAAACTTTACTGGAGGAACTGTACAGTATATGTACTGTAATGTCAGCAATGTCTTATTACTTTGAAAGTAGGCATTGGGTTTATCAAATGGCGTGAATTTTATGGTGTGGATTTCATTGGAATAAAAAAATCGAATTGTGTAGATGTATCCACATGGGAATGTTGTGGCTCAAATATGGATCTTCAACCTGGGACATCATGTGTGATTCTATGACATCAGTGACCTACAGTATGACATATCCACTTAAACCTGCATTATGTTGTTTTTTGTCTGTTTTTGTGGGGCACTAGCCCCTCCAATGCATGGCTTTCGGGAATTTCGTTGTAGGCCAGCCACATTTGGAATTTTAATGTTTGTTTAGAGCCTAATTATAAATATAAATTCCCTGTCCCCAGCCAAGTCTATGGACTTTAATGTTTGTTTAGAGTAAATTATGATGTGATTTGTGCCAGCCAAGTCTACTTTAATGTTTGTTTAGGGTGAATAAATTATGATTTAATTTGTTTGTGCCAACCTTAGTCTATAGAATGTTTGTGTGTGTGTCTCGCATGAAAACATCAACATGCCCCCAGGAATCTGGGCGCCCCTCACTTCACACAAGTGTGATTTTGCTCTTCATTACATAGTGTAAGAGCCATGCATTGAGCCATCTTGTTGTTTTGCTGACATCACTGCAGTCAATCAAGGCCAAGGTTGGCAGGGTTACAGGGTATCAGGCGCAGGTGTTTCCAGTGGCAGAGGCAAACCAGTTTTTGTCCAAGGATACAGATCTTAAGAACACAGTCAAAAAACGGTTTGCCTCTGCCAGTGGCAAGAACCTTGGCCTTGATTGACAATGCCCTGCAGTGAAGTCACCAAAAGAACAAGATAGCTCAAATGGCTCAAATAGCTTATACACAAGTCACTGATACGGGGATCAAACGTGCGACCTTGGCGTCCACACAGCGTGCATTTCAATGTAGTTTTGTGTTGCCAGACTGTATTTTCAAATGCAGATTGTGGAATAGTTGTCTGGCTATGCGAGACTAATTTCAACTAGAAAAGTAGTAATTTTGAAAAATTGCAAAGTCAATTAGCCAATTAGCTACTACAAACGTTATGCAAAGCTTGGCCAATCACAGCGGAAGTTAGGTAGGTTACTCCGGAAGAATAATAAAGTGTGACCAATAACTATAGTCTGGTTGACTAAGACATCCACTGTAACAAAGGCTTACTCACCTTCACATTATATGGTTGCACAAGTACTGTAATCGGCTGCGTATGTCGGTGGTGTCCTTCGGCCAATCAGGGACCAAGTATGTATTGGTGGCGTAGCTCGGCCAATCGGGGACCAAGAACAGCGATCGCTGGGTATGTATGTCGGTACATTCCACCAGCCAATGAGAAACCACTGTTCTCGATGACGTAACTAAAGTATGTTTTCAAATGTCAATAGGGTGTATGTATCGGCTGGGTATGTGTGTATGTCGGTGTACTCCCCCGGGCAATGAGGGACCACTGACCACTGCTGTATTTCAAACCTAGACAGCAGCAGAGAGCTTTAGGACTCAGAGCAGCAGTCGTACCAGCAGTGGTGAGCGCACCTCATGGCACGCTCTGCTTGCGCACAAGTAGGCCATACATGGCCTACTTGTGTGCAATGCGCAAGTTGTCAGCTCGACAACTGCATTTCTAGTTTGATAGGTCGTCAGAGTTACCCACCATATATG
Organism: Electrona antarctica; assembly: GCF_951216825.1. NCBI lineage: Eukaryota > Metazoa > Chordata > Actinopteri > Myctophiformes > Myctophidae > Electrona > Electrona antarctica. The sequence continues at coordinate 27,485,800 of NC_136800.1, read as the reverse complement.
GAGCTATCCGACGTATCTTACTAACCATATGTATGTATGACATCACAATCTCCATATTCGGACACCGAGCTGTTCTAGAGCTTCATATACAGTATGGAGACGACAGAGACATCTAGTGCTGAGATCAGGCCAATGGCTCTGGATCAGGCTAATGCAGAACTCCATTATGGAGACGACAGACATCTAGTGCTGAGATCAGGCTAATGGCTCTGGATCAGGCTAATGCAGAACTCCATATATGGATATAGACGACTGGCATCGCCATCGTGACAAGCCTCCAGCTGACTGGCATTGTCATCGTGACAAGCATTCAGCCGAATCCCTTTTTAAAGAGTGGTTATTATTAGCATTGAGGTTAGAGGCAAGCAGTAGTAGTTTCCTTCAACCTTCCGTCACCTCGAGCAACCTTGATTCCATCACTTTTCGTACTATAGCTAGGATATTTGGCCAGGGTGTCAGGGATCAGACGTCCCGGTTAGGTTCTTACCAGTGCAGACACCAGTGAGGCGGGTTCTAAACTCGGACAACCTTTCCCCCATTTGAGTAGTATATTTATATCATCGGTTTATCTTTCATGATAAATAAAGAATATAACTACAACAATGTCGTTGACCTTTGTTTTTAGATCATTCAAAACTGGAGTTTCAAAGGTGGGAGTTTGCCAGTATGTGCAATCCTTACACACAGGCTGTCACCTCCTGGCTGCTGAGAAAGCCCCCCTGATGAAGCTGAGGAAGAGCACGGGATATCCCTTCATAAACTGCAAGAAAGCACTGGAGAAGTTTGACAATGACATAACGCAGGCTGAGAATTGGTTACACGATCAAGCTCAGAAAGAAGGTTGGAGCAGAGCAAACAAGCTGGCGGGTCGGAAAGCAAAAGAGGGTCTGATTGGTCTTTTTGTAGGAGACAAAGCTGCAGTTATAGTGGAGGTAAACTGTGAGACAGACTTTGTTGCACGTAATGAGAAGTTCCAGCAACTGGTTAAGGATGTGGCATTTGGCGCCATGGATCACCACCGGACGAAAGCTCGAGGTGAGGCAGGATATGTAAAGAATATGTTAGCAGCTGATCAACTGAGTAAACTTAGTGTCACTGAAGGAGCTTCACTGGCTGACCAGGTGGCTCTCACAATAGGTAGTCTGGGTGAGAACATGGCAATGAAGCGGGCTGTGACAGTGGGGGTCCCTGCTGGATGGCACATTGGCTCTTATGTGCACGCCAGTGTGACTGGCCAGAGTGACATGGCCATGGGCCGCTATGGCGCCCTGGTGATGTTCCGTGGTGGAAAGGAGGGCTCCCAGGAGGCCCTGGGGCATAAGTTGGGTCAACATGTGGTGGGGGAGTCACCTCTGTCCCTGGGCAACATGGACGATCTGCCTCGTGGTGAGCGCGAGACTCGCCTGCTGGCCCAGACCTTCCTCCTAGACCCCAGCAGGACAGTGGCACAGTTCCTCAAAGGACAGGAGGCACGAGTCCTGGACTTTGTCCGATTTCAATGTGGCGAGGCGGCCGCAGGTGAAGGAGCAGAATGAAAGGATGCAATGATGTGTGTGCAGTGATTTGTTGTAACTTATTATTATTATTATTATTATTATTATGATACAGTATGCAGATGACCAGAATCTTTCATACTAATATGTACCAACACTTGCTGGATTAAATCAATCAGAGGCAAACTGTGTTCTTAAGATCTGTATCCTTGTGCGTTTGACAGTTTATTAATGCTGATGTATAGGACAACGGCTACAGAGAGAATCAATGATTCTTTAATATCAACTCTATGGAAACGTTTTGGATATCAGTTATTGAGCACACGTCTGAACTTCCTGGGCAAACAGTAGCACCTAAAGTATTAGCCCCATATGGAACCTCTCCCTCTATATGTAGCTCCGATCTACTGACATTGGTCGTGACCGGCGAATATTTTCCACTTTTTCCTCCCCCAGGGGTCCTTGAGGGAGTTCCAGGGGGTCCCCAGCTAAATGATAGTTTGGAACCAAATGGACCCTCATGGGTCTGTAACTCTGAGAATGTACACTCTCACATTTGTACACTCTCAGAGTTAAATTAACATTGATTTTACAATTATAAATTGGGGGTCCCACTCCCAGAGATAGAAATGTCTGTAGACTAATGCATGTCAAACTGGGGGTCCTTGAAATTAAACGGGTTGAGAATCCCTGCTATAGAGCCGTAAAATTCTTCTCTTATATGGGGGTCCCTGGCATAAGAAGGTAACTTTTCTCTCCCCTCTCCTCACATTCACCCAGGGTCATTTCATTGAAGCACGCTGCAGTGAATGCACTTCATGTGGTATTGTAGTTGAAGTAAAGCACGTGGTTGGTCCACGGCTATACAAATACCAGGAGCGCCTCCGCTCTTCTGTTGGGAGAAGATCCAGCACAACTCTCTATGTTGTTTCAGATGGAGACCATGATGACTCAATGCTGCTTGATGCATCCAGGGAGGTTTTTGGACCGATGGGTTGCTGTTTTTGCATTTATTTTTATTTACAGGGACAGCTTAGAGCAGCAGCACTCTCCACAGGGGCTGACAGACAAAGGGCTTGAAAGGGGACAAAGGCGTTGCCAGGAAATTGAGGGCAGGCACTACCGGACCCAATTACTAATTAAGCAATATTACACGAGAGTGTTACTGTCATTAATGGCACGCCTGCTTTGCTGAAGGAACGGGCCGAAGCGAGTTCCGTAAGCAGCGCAGAAGTACCATTGAGTTCCGTAAGTAGCGCAGAAGTACCATTAATGACCCTTGAGTGTAATATTGCGATTATACAACAGTTACCCTTAAAACTAAGACTAACAACTAACAAATCTTATTTTTTTAATGACAGATGTAGCCACTACGACCAAAAATGTCCCAAGAAACTAACTAGCCTAGCAACACATTCGGCTGCACTCTGGGAGAGCAGCACAGCTGATGTCTTTGTTTTGATTAGATGTTCCATGATGCTGGTTTAAAGCACAGCTAAAAGGCAGTTTCAACCAATCAGATTGCTTCCTCGAAGCGATCTGTTGTATAAATAAGTTTCCATTGGGTAGATCTCATTTGACACACAGAAAGCGAAAGAGAGACAAAGAAAAAAAGGTTGCATGGAGACAGTTTGGCTTGGGACTGTGATATTGCTTTAACACATTTTTCTCACTCCCCCTGCCCCACCATTTTGAATAAAGACAGACTTTCTGTTGACTGTCAACCTGTTCTTTTCACACCTAGGCAAGCCTCTTGCAAGCCAGGCTGAATTCTTACTGTTACTACAGTAGGCTGCCACATTTGTGTGTGATACAAATATTTTGTCCAGAGAATTGGAGCAGGATGCAGGAGCGCTGTTGCAGTCGCTGTACCCCACAAAAAGAGCGCTGCAGAGCCCAAAGGCAAAGTTCTCAACCTACCGGTCAATCTTCCAACTCTCTCACCTATGGTCATGAAATGCGGGTCATGACCAAAATAACACAATCAAAGATGCAAGCTGCTGAAATTGGTTTCATTCCGGGAAGGCGTGTCCTACCCATCCATTGCATCATGATGAAGTCAGTCATGGCCAAATAGAAAGGGATGGGGGGACAATGGATGTGAGATAACAAATTAACAAAATGTGAAAGATATTCACACAATGAAATAGATGCACAATAGTGTGAATGGATTTGCTTAGCCTACGGCCAAACAAGGAATGTGGCAAAGTCGAGTGCTTTGAGAGATTAGCCACAGACACAGAAAGAGAGGCAGACAGGCAGGCAGGTCACCGACCGACCCACCCTAACCCAACATCCAAATCTGTCTCACCCAGATGTGCTGAATCCATATAGGTTAGCATGGGTAACGTCCCCTAAACACTGTATTGAAGATCCGGATCGGTGGATGGTCTTCTTGCTAATTGAAAAGAGGGAAGCACCCACAACTCCACTGTCACATTCTCTTGGAACATTTTATCGGGTGCACGGTCAGGAAACACTTTTAGAAGAAGGAGAATACCAGCACTCACGGAGTCCTTTATAAGGCACTTTATTGTTTCATTTTTAACAGGGAAAGGTAAGCTGCAAGCAGCAACACAACGACACTTCTTGCTAATTGCTAAGAACTTAAATACTATAATATCAACATGAAGTTGACATTTTTCTTTTTGAAATGCCCTACTGGATTATATTGTCAGAATCTTCTTTGTGAATTCAATGAGGAGACCATTTTAAGATAACTTTCTGATCAATGTTGAAGAACTATATCTTCTATATCCCAAAATGTTACCCTATACTGTTGTGATAGTAGAATTTTTATTATTTATTTTATAGTATTGACACTAGGGATATCAAAAACCCAGCAATTTGTGATGCTGTAATGCTTTAAGCCTAAATTATGCTCCATTGTGCAACTATTTTGTGTGGTGAAAATTTCCGACCTACAAGCTCCCAGCACATCACATCTGCAACTGAGCTTGTGGATTGGCAATTGTTACTGCTCAACACCATTGTGTGCTGAGGTAGAAATCAGGCATCAGCCTAGAGGCCACGTAACTGAAATTAAAAAGGAACTGAACGCATGCAACATCCTCCAGGGTCATATAGTTATAATTGGGATCAATCGATCAATATTGTTTTTTAGCCCATGTCTTCTAGCATTGTACAAAACGTTTGTGTGAACTGTGTTTTTTCTTATCCCAGTGAGAGTGCTCTCAGCCACTCTTAAAACATCAGAAAAGCAAGAAAACTGCTGAATCCCAGATAAGAACACAACTCCAAAATTGCCCTGAGGGGCACAGGTCTCCACCAGGCCAGATCAGGTTGTGGCCTCCTGGTGGCACTATAATAGGCCAATGTGAAAAGGGTGCCATTTGTTCTTACACCATTGATGGCAATTGGAGGCTTTGAGGCAAAATGTGTTTTGCAAAAATCCACCTGTTGGTGGCGCTATAACAGGCCAATGTGAAAAGGGTGGGATATATTCCTCAGCCTAGTAAGGAATGTCTGAAATATTTCACGTAAATTGCACGCTGCGTTCATGATTTGAGGCTTTTTGTTTCAAAAGGGCCAATCCTGCAAACTTTGAAAGCCAATGTTAGCCAATTAGGATGGAATATGAAATATGGGACAGATCCGTATTGAACATATGACTATAGAGATAGTGTATAACGATTTGCGGAATATTTGGACAGAATCTGGAGGAGTAATATCAAAAAAATGTGTTTTTCAAAAGTCGGCCTCCTGGTGGCCGAGATAACAGGCCATTCTGGAAATTTTGGAGCAGAGGTTCATCGTTGGCATCCAGGGTTAGCGGTGCTGGAGATTAGCTGTTCACAGGCGGACACACGGACGGACGGACGGACGGAGTGCAAAACAGACTCTCCCCATGCCTTCGGCCTGGTGGAGACAACAAGCAACAAAATAATAGAAAATCTGTTCTTATATGGATTATATTATATTGTTCTTTTCTTAGAGGAATAGACAGATTCTTTATAGTCTGCAGTTGCCTTGTTTTTGATCTTTCCTTCAAAATATTTTTCTTTGTCATGTTCACCTAGCCATCAAACAAAGACACTCACTGCTTTTGTTTTATCTGCTGTTGCAAAATGAACCTCACATGTCATTTGTAATGTTTGTAGTTAGCCTGAGCAGGCTAAATTAACTGCATGAGCATAACTCTCAATTATGATAAAGATAATTCAACTTGTGTGTGGAGTTTAGTGGGGGGGGGGCATGTGGGCTTCAAACAGGAACTAATTTCCCCGGGGCGCTGTTCTCCTTTAAAGCTTTGCTCCTGTGCCGAAAAAAAAGGGAAATACGTTTCCGTCCATCTGTCGCGGTGCTGTAATGCTAATTGAAAAAGCTGAAAGCTCTGCTTTCGCATTCAAACACAGCCCTGTCGACATTTGCGGCCAGCCTGTTCAAAATGAGACGCTACATTAATCTGGTTAATAATATGATGGCAACGCAGTCGGTCACTGTCTAGGCTGAGAGCAGTGATGGACAAAGTATACTGACAAGTATTCCAAAGTACAAATGACATTTTCTTTTTCATTATTATGAATGCATTGCTGTACTGAAATGTAGAACCTTTCCAAAAGAAGGAGGGACAAAATACATTTTCAGAAATCTTCCAATATACTGAAAATGGTTGATCTAAGCCTTGTGAGCTTGTCGGAGTGCTATTTTCACTCTATTTGGATTATATTATTTTGTATGTTTGGGTCCCAAGAATCCCGTCCTAGAAATGTGTAGTGGAGTCAAAAGTACAATATTTCTATTCGAAATAGACAGCAGAAGACTCAAGGCGCTATAACTGATCCTGATGAGCAGGTGCGTGCCTTGCATGGTGTCCTCCACGGGTGTGTGTGTGTGTGTGTGTGTGTTCGTGTGCGTGTGAAGGCGCGAAGGCGCTATAGAAATACAAATATTTAAAATACCCTGGATTTGATTCTGTAATAATACTTTTGTTGAACCCAGTGTCGCTAATATTGCTATTGTGGGGAGAACATTCGGCAAAAATGACTTGTAGATAACTTGTAGCTATTATCGCCAAAGAGACTCAGGCCCTCATTAATCAACATGATTTACACCCAAAAAGGGTCGTATGCCGGAATCGCCACAATTTTCTGCATTTATCATTTGATCGTGACTTTGGACTTTGACGTAAGCCACGCTAAAATTCACGCTGTCGTTGCCTTTTCTGCACCTGTTTTCTTACGTATAGACAAGCAAAGCAGCATTGTCTGAAATGCTGACAGGGATCTAAAGTTATGTATTCACTCCTAATAGCTATACAACTAATAAATAATACATGTGAAGAAAAAAAATTTGTAAGGCATACATTGATGATGTGTAATATGAAATTGGTAGCATATTTCCAACTGTACAAGCAATTAAAACTGCTCAATTGAAAACAATGTTAAGTTAGATGCTTAATCAAACAGCTGCTTTACTGGTTCTGTTAAAACATGCGAGCGCATATGTAATCGAGATTCTATATTTGTAGGGAATCGTCAGTGAAGCCTTATATAGCTTAAGGATCTGTATCTCTCCTTAAGGGCTGGGGAGGGGAGCTGCTGGTCATGCTTGAGTCTAAATAAAGTCTATCTTTAGATACCTCCTTTCTTATATTTCTAATGATTACTAGTTAGTACTAACGCTAGGTCTTCTATTCTCTACACCTCATATAAGGGTTATATGCAAGCCCCCAGTGAGGCTCTTCAACGTTGAGGGGGGGGCTGCAGGCGGACCTGTGGAGTTATGACGAGGAAACCCCGTGCAGCTGGGGGTTAACATTGCCGTTTGCCGTTTGCACTTCCGCATATTGGACACCAAATTTTGGTGCAGTCTCTATCCTTTTAATACTCTATGGTTATATGACGTCATGCTGTGACGTCATGCTATCATCCGTTCCCGTGGCAACAGCATAATGCATATGTGTGAGATGATTTCGCCCACTGGACAGCAGCGGGAGATCAGACGCCTAGAAGTAATCCCTGTGATAAAATTGTATTTAGATTTTGGCATAAATGGACGCTCACGCCTATCTTATTTCCAAGTGACAACAATGACATGCATATAGCCTGCCTATTTGCAATGATATAGGCTAAGTTAGGTACTTAATCGTTCACCTATTTAAATAAGTGCTTTAACAGTCACTCAGATAAATTGCAGGTCCAGATCATCAGACCTACAGTAGGCTGAGCGCTTATGCGAGAGCATTTCCGGGAGGTGGGACCCAGCGGGGGCGATGCCTCTGTTTATATATCTTATCATGGACAGTGAGGTCTCCAAACGTATATACAGTACGTCTGGTGTTATACTGTATGTAGGTCTGCGGTAATGATAGAAACCACACGCTCTAAACCTTTGCGCAGTGCAGGTGATATCTTCACACTGTGGATTTGGCCACCAGGAGATCGGAGATATAAACATCCACGGCACCCAGCACACACCAGCCTTCATCATCCTCATCCATATGTTTATGTATTCATTCATCAATCAGTAATTACGCCCTAAATGTTGATTATGAGTGTCTGGCTGCCTTGTCACTGTTGCCAGCTAGCTATCTGTTATTAACGTGGCGTCACTCACAGTCACAGCAGTCCGACTCACGGGGGTCGCTTTAACGTGCAGCTTGTGCACTGCGCACTTCTTAATAAAGAGCTGGAGAGACTTGGAGACTCCTGTTTCTGAACAAATACTCTCTATAGCAATGAGGTCTATCGGAATAATGGAGCTATTTAACACTTATTTTAACCAAAGAAAATCACTTACCCTAATAGTAAAGAAAATGTGTAAAACATTTAATTGACACTGATGAAAGTGCTGTCAAGCAAGTCAATGAAGCCCTATGAAATCTATGAGAAAGTTGAACCTGCAACACAGTCATTAGTCTGACACCCTATACCCAAATACTAACCTAACCCTAACCGCACGCGGACGCCACGGGTGATTTGTAACCCACAGCACGGGCGATTTGTAACCAGCAACGCATGTCGGGAGGGTGATTTGTAACGGGCCACGGGTGATTTGTAACCCGCAGCACAGGTGACTTTTAATCCGCAGCACGTCCCTGCTTCACCTCTCTCAGCTAAGGGGCCCTTTGCCTGAAAAAAAAAAAGGTCATTGTGCTTTCAGAACACGATGCCTTGGCCTGGTGTTGCCCTCAGGGTAAATCCAAGGAGCAGCTGGCTGTCTGACAGTTTGACCTTCAGACGAGTTTGACAGTGATATGCCTCCATGTGAGGAGAGGATTTAACCCATTCTTAAGCCATTCTTAACACTTCCAGTGCGCCAGAATCTTTCAAAATGAAGGCGCTACAGTGCCCAGCAGATGAGGCAGATTTTACTCCCGCCTTCCATTACCCCCCCACACTGGGAGGTATAATGTTCCATTACCTCGTGCTGTCACATCTGATTCGCGTTTATATTCCAAACGAGATGCTTGGTTAAGTCAGAAATGAGGACAGAACATCGCCGTTCTGATCAAAACCATGGACAGCGACGTAGAATAGACCGGTTTGTGGGGCCGTAAACAAGGAAGTGAACGGTGATCCGGTTTTATAGAAGACCCTAAGACGTCCCCACACGTCTTGAGCACTTAAGCTGCTCATTTACTGTCAGATTGTTTCAGTCTGTGTCCCTTCCCTCAACCTGAAACTGTTCTTGATTGTCATTATGGGAACCCATCGGCAAAAAACAGCGCCCTATGCCCACATTTGGAAATTGTATGAGTCAACAGTCTGTCTCGAGAGACTACTTGATTGTAAACCCGAAGCTCTCGCCCCTATCCCGTGCATGCAAGGTCTAATAAAGCAACCATGTCTCTCAAAAAATCTGTTTTTCAAATTATACTATAAAGTAGGCCTACTTGGGGGGACACTTGGGTTTCATAACAACAATAATAATAATACTAAGCACTAAGCGCAAGCACGCACACGTGGCGGTCACAATCGATCGTGCCGCTGTGTTGTTCAAAAGATCAAAGCTTACCAATGCAACTTTTATTGATCTGACCTCATACACGTTATGGAGTCAATTCACTGCTGAGCCATCAGAACCCACTTCATTTGCTGTACATCATCATAAAACAAACAACCTGTGTGTGTGTGTGTGTGTGTGTGTGTGTGTGTGTGTGTGTGTGTGTGTGTGTGTGTGTGTGTGTGTGTGTGTGTGTGTGTGTGTGTGTGTGTGTGTGTGTGCGCGCACGCGTGTGAAAGAACTAAATAACCACAACTTAAGTGTAGTAGAATTTGAAGAATTGACATTGTGACAATTGTGTGAGGGTTGTGACAGAAGTGTGAGGGTTGTGAACTGGGTGAGACACACCCGGACTGTCGTTGGTTAATGTGTCAAGTGGTGATGGCAAGCAACTGTCTGTCATTGACAATAAGTAGTGAGCTGTCCATCAGAGGCTGCCAATGAGACAGCATGGTGAAATTCACAACATGTGGATGTGAGGGTGCCTGCACTAACAATGATGGCGAATAACCTAGTTGTGAGGTAGTGGCCTACATGGGGATATGCGTAATGAGTCAAGGAAGGGCGACTGTGGCTCAAGCGGTAGAGCAGGTCGTCCAATGATCCATGGGTCGGCGGTTCGAATCCCGGCTCCTCCTGGCTACATGTCGAAGTGTCCTTGGGCAAGACACTGAACCCCAAATTGCTCCCGATGTGCTGGTTGGTACCTTGCATGGCTTCCGCCGCAATCGGTGTATGAATGTGTGTGTGAATGGGTGAATGTAATGCACAATCTATGTAAAGCGCCTTGGATAAAGGCGCTATATAAATGCACCATTTACCATTTAAGGAATCCAAAGAAAAGAGATTTTTATTTTACAACCTACGATTCAAGAGTTATAGGGCGAAACATAATGTGGGCTGTTATAGCGCCACCATGAGGCCGGCTGATGTAATTCTATAATTTCTATTGTAATTAATTATTGTAATTATTATGAACCTCCCCTACAAGTGTTGTAACTTTAGCCCTTACAGTTTCCGAGAAAAAACTTCAATGTGAGTTTTTGCATTTTCCCATTATAAGTCAATGGGAAAATTTGCCTGCTTAAAATGGAAGTTTGGATTGCTCTGTTTCATTAATGTGCACAAATCAAAGCTGGAAACATTTGTTACAGTACTTATGAGGATTGTATTTGAGGATTGTGTTTATCTGTGAAAAAATCACACCCGTGTGAACTGAGTGGTGTAAGGTCTTATATAGCCTGTCTGACGTAATGAAATCATGTCTGACGTAATGAAATCACACCCGGGTGAACAGGGTGAACATAGCAACCATGCTCACTTTTTTCTGCACAGACTAACAAAGCCAGTTGTAGGAGTGGTTTACACCACTCAAAAAATAATGCAGTTCCCAAGTTGTGACCTACAGTATGAAAGTCACGATAACAGCCTATGGCCCACCGTGTAATATGATGGAAATTCTCCATTCATTGTCAATGGGAATTTAATGTTTGTGTAGGACGAAAATAGACGATTTGCTCAGACACATATGACGTAAATTCTCTGTTCATTGTCAATGGGAATTTAATGTTTGTGTAAGACGAAAATCTACACTAATAGCTGAATGTAGGAGGGGCTAGCGGCCCTCAACAATAAATGAAAAAATCACACCCGTGTGAAGTGAGGGGCGCTCTAATCATTGTACATCATCATACATCTTCTCATTCCGGCCAATCAGAATTTGTGTCCTCACCTTCGTCTTCAATGTTTGTGTTTACACAAACACTCAAAATTGTCCATTCATTGTCAATGGCATGTAATGTTTGTGTTTTTTTGTGTTTACAATGAATCTACATGGTTAGAATGGAGTTTGAAGTTACAATGGGTCTTTTTGTATAGGAAGGGGGTGGGGCAGCTAAAATGAATATCCAGTATCTAAATGATGTATCAAGCAACTGACATAAGCCTGAGTAGACTATAACATTACCAAAACAAAAGTTTTTTTTAATGTAAAATATCCCTTTAAGTATGTCCATGGGTTTTATGGATAATGAACCAATGAAAAGTACCAAGAGCTTGAGACTAAGCCTACATTGGATCCATTCCTTCCAGTTCCTATAAAGTAATGGTTTTGGACATACCGGTACAAGGTTTCCACACGACAGCAACAATCCTAATAACCAAATCCCCTGCAGTTACTGAACCTATACGAGACTGAACTTCCAATGTCACAACTTTATCGTTCTGTCTAATATCACGTTTACGAGCTGACATTTTCGATTGCCACATTAAACTGATTAACGTGGCATTTATGCATTTTTTATGGCTGGTACATTTTATGAACTTTCATGTCTCTATTCATTTTTATAAATTCTTTTCACAGTGCATCGGCTGCAAGGACAAGCGATGCACAGGGGTGTGTGTGTGTGTGTGTGTGTGTGCGTGCGTGCGTGCGTGCGTGCGTGCGTGCGTGCGTGCGTGCGTGCGTGCGTGCGTGCGTGCGTGCGTGCGCGGTGTGCGTGCACATGCACTGTGGGGTTGGGGTTGCGTGTGCCTGGGTTATTAAAACATTATTACAGTCATTTGTCTATGTCAACTGTACGTATATAAAATGACCCCCTCACCACTGCACTGCAGTTTCCAATAGAGCAATATTATTGGATATTTACACAGTAGTGTAAAGTACATTCGCTCAAGTAAAGAAGTGCAATTTCAAGGTACCTTTTACTTTACTTGAGTATTTACATTATGTTTTGCTTCACATCTCGGAGGCAAGTTTTACTTTTTACTCAAATTTATTTGACAGCTATAGATGATTAATTTCTATCTTACCACACTAATTAAAGCTGCACGCTCCCGTTTATACACGCGTCTTTGTTCGTCTTCTCCTACCAAACCTCAACGTTTGCACATCTCACCATGCACAACACCTACAGCATGCCTGTCCAGACATAACACACTATGTTGCATCCATGCAACTGTCATAATTACAGTACAGTTTGCATTTGCATGAAATACCCTGTTCTTGCGCAACATTTCACAGTGATGCAAATAACATCACATTTTAGGCCACACCCGTTACACTGCACACACACACACACACACACACACACACACACACACAGCGCAGCAGGACAGTATGGTACAGTACAGCACAGTATGGTACGGTACGGTACAGTACAGTATGGTACAATACAGTACGGTATGGTACAGTATCGGTATAGTACCATACAGTACAGTACAGTACAGTACAGTACAGTACAGTACAGTACAGTACAGTACAGTACAGTACAGTGGCCACCTGGATGGCGTGGCGCTAGAGTGAGACCGGCCGAAGGCCGGTCGAATTCTAGTTGAGATAATTCAATCTTCAAAATTATTTGAAAGTAGCAGATTTACAAGCTCACGTGTTGTGAGCTTGTAGATCAGCTCTATTCAAATACCTGAAGCATGAAATAGGCGATTGTATGAATATCAAACGGGATAAGTGCCAAGGCGCAGCCCTGGCAGAGATCAACCCCCACAAAGACAAATCTGTTTTTACTGCCGAGCAGAGATTGGATGGCCCTCTTTTAAGGTCTCCTTCACCCCATACTCCTGTCCTTTGGCACCTCGCACAGTATCTCCCTGGGGACCTGGTCATATGCCTTATCCTTATAGTACATAGTCTGCCCATCGTTCCACGGCCAGGACAAACCCTGCATTGTTCCTCCTGATCGTGGATCTGAGCTTAGACTCCAATACCTTGGCATAGACATTCCCAGGGAGCCTGCGTAATGCGATGCCTCTATAACTGGCACACACCCTCTGGTCCCACTAACCCAACTCACCACCCTATGGTGATCCGTTTTTCAGTTGAGCTCTCTTCACTGGGGTGTCCAAAACGTGTGGCTTCAAATCATCAGATGATGCAAATCATCAGATGATGCAATTACACAACCGATCATTGACCTTTGGCGCTCTGGTACTAGGCACACTTGTGAGCATCCTTACATTTGAACATGGTGTTGTTGGTACATGTAGTAGAAATTCCTCTGAATATTCCTCAGTATTAGTTGTTCAATTAACAGAACAGTGTACTTTTTGGAAGCTGAGAATGTTGTCCTTGAGAAAAAAAATTAACAAAAAAACACACTAATCGTCACATTATTGTGGAGTCATGAGACGAAGAAACCCAAAGTCACACAACTCAGCAGTGCTATCATAACCTAACCAAAATGCAGCATAGACGGTCTGGGTGAAGGTGGTCTGGACTCTGTGGAGGAGAGTCATGGTGTCAGAGACACTGTAGAAGGACAGAGTACCTGCACTGTGATCCAGGTACACTCCTACTCTGGAGGACACACGGCCTGGGATTTTAGTTTCAATGCCGCCGTGTCTGAAAACATAATACCCATTACAACACTGCAAAGACCAAGACTTATCGTTGTATCCAAATCTAATGTCATTGCTCATCCCTGTTCTGCTGATATCTTTATATGAGACAGCTATGTCAACATGGTGTCCACTCCACTCCACCTCCCAGTAACAGCGTCCAGTCAGACTCTCTCTACTCATAACCTGATGAGATGCAGTGAATCTCTCTAGGTGACGAGGATACGAGTGTGGTTTGTCTATCCACGTTACTTTTCTGTTCCACTTAGACAGAGACAGGTATTCATGTGCTGTGTTTGGATCCAGTGTGATTGGACATGATGAATATTGTAAGAAGTCAGCTCTGGTCTTGGGTTCTGGTAGTGCTGATAGTAAAACATCCATTCTATTCACTTTCTCTGAAATGTTTTCACCTTCCTCTTTAAGAATGACCTCTAGTTTGTCCCTCATCTTTGACACAGTCACAGCCACATCTTCAAAGTATCTCAGAGGACGGACATTGTTGCTGACTGGATGCGTAGATTCAGTGATCCTTGAGAGTGAGGTGGAACTGTGTAGAAAATGGATGTGTTCCTCTATGTTTGAGAGCTTCTCCTGCCTCCTCCTCAGGTCAGTAACCTCCTGCTCCACACACTTCCTCAGTTCTTCAGCACGATTCACTTTACGTTTCTGCTGGTCTCTGATCAGCTCCCTCAACTCAGATCGTCTTCTCTCAATGGAAGTGATAAGCTCTGTAAAGATGGTGTCACTGGCCTCCACTGCTCTATCAGCACAGTTATTGATAGACCCGACCTCCTGGTGAAGAACCCTCACGTCTTTCTCTCTCTCATGGATTCTCTGCTGGATGGAAATGTTCTCCTGAAGCTCGTTGGAGGCTTTAACCAGCTTGTGATTCTTGAAGGCAGGAGATTGATAGTGGGGCTGGATGTGAGTGTCACAGTAAGAGACCAGACACTGAAGACAAGTCTTCGCAGATTTCTGTTTTCTCCCAGTGCAGAAATCACAGGCCACATCTCCAGGTCCAGCATAGCACTGATCAGTTGGAACGAGTTGTAGCTCTGTCTTCTTCAGGCTCTCCACCACCTCGACCAACATGTTGTTTTTGGTCAGGACAGGTCTTGGGTTGAACACTTGTCTGCACTGTGGACAGCTGAATCTCCCTCTTTGATCATCCTGATTCCAGTATCCCTCAATACACTTACTGCAGTAGTTGTGTCCACAGGGAACACTCACTGGCTCCTTGAGTAGATCCAGACAGATAGAACAACAGAAATGTTCCTGGTCCAGTTGAACCCCTTGCTGTGCAATTTTACAACTGACTTTGCCTGGCATATTGCGTACTAAATTAAACCTAATTTAGTTTTTTGGACGATTTAAAGGACAATTTGGTTGTGATGACATTGCTTGATGATGTCATTAAGTCATATCCTTCCATAAATTATGCAAATATTTGCATCTGCTTAGTTTTACTGTACATATGCGTGCGAGTAAGTGGGCGAGCGTGCGTACAATATGCGTATCTTCAGAACAATTGGACCGATAGTCTTCAGACTATAGCCGTGTGTAAACCAGAGGGAATGTGATGCCTGGTGGGAAGTCAGTTGGATCAGCGGTTCTCAAAAATGATCTAGAATCTAATCCTCATCAATATGATGTCATAGTGCTAACGTCATATCATGGCCTCCAAGTATACCGCAGTAAGCACTCTGACAACAGGTACAACGGGTATTGCGAACTTGCGAAGGGGTATGCATCACAAATGGGCATTGCACTATGATGATTCAAGTGTGTGTGTGTGTGTGTGTGTGTGTGTGTGTGTGTGTGTGTGTGTGTGTGTGTGTGAGTGTGTGTGTTTGTGTGTTTGTGTGTACACAAGCGTGCGCGCTTGTTCTACACGTTGTTTCTATACATTCCACAAATCTTTGTGTTTTTGTTTGTCTGTGCTTTGCTCTTGCTTAACTTTCCGTCCGTATAGCACTTGCCCTAGCCTCGACGACCTTACAGGCATGCGCATATGTTCAACTTATATGTAGCTTGATAGCATTGTTCATGTAGACATATAGCACTCTATAGTGTATACACATAGTTTCATTATATACAGTAGATAATATTCCACTGTTGTGTTATTAACTTGCGTATGATTCACGATGACTATTTTTATGTTTTATGTTTTTGTCCTTGCTTACTGTAAATAGCTCTGGATTAAGAGCGTCTGCTAAATGCCTAACATTGTAACTATGCCCTGATGTAATCAAGGTGACATCATTCTTGATCAAACATGGATTTCAGACACTTTCATCAAGATAAAGCTTTGTTTTAATATATTGCATTCAGTTTGGTGGCATGAACTGTCACAGAGTTATTATGAAGGTATATGTTAGGATGCAGATACAATCCACAGAATTCTTCATCTAACATACTGAAGAATTAACTGCCACAAGGACAAGGGTGAGGAGGTGGAGAGTCTATGAGCATGAATCATTAAGTGAGCTGCTTTATATTTTGCATTCAAATAATGAGAAAGTGTACTTGAACACTAGAAGGTTCAAGGTCTCTGTTGTTATTGTTGTGTACAGGAAGGAACCTAAGAGTTCCTCGGACATTGTAGCATTATTAGTACTATTATGATTTAAATCAACATAGCAGTTTAGAAGCTGAGAATGTAACAATTCTCCTTGTGGGAAAAAAAGAAAAGCACTAATCATAAAGAAATTATTGTGGAGTAGAGACGGACAAAAGTCCCAAAGTCGGATCTACTTTATGACAAGCAACTCAACAGTGCTATCATAACCTAACCAAAATCCAGCATAGACGGTCTGGGGGAATGTGGTCTGGACGCTGTGAAGGAGAGTCATGGGGTCAACGATGCTGTAGAAGGACAGAGTACCTGCACTCTGATCCAGGTACACACCTATTCTGGAGGACACACGACCTGGGATTATAGTATTAATGTTTCTGTGATTGAAAACATAATATCCTTTACAGCACCGTAAAGACCAAGATGTATCATTGTGTCCAAATCTACTGTTGTTTCCTGTCCTGCTGATTTCTCTATATGAGACTGCTATATCAACACTATAACCTCCCCACTCTACCTCCCAGTAACAGCGTCCAGTCAGACCCTCTCTACTCAGAACCTGATGAAATGTAATGAATCTCTCTGGGTGATGAGGATATGATTCTTGTTTGTTCATCCATGATATATTTCTGTTCTCTTTAGACAGAGCCAGGTGTTGATGTACTGTGTTTGGATCCAGTGTGATTTGACATGAATATGTTACGAACTCAGCTCTGGTCTTGGGTTCTGGTGTTGATGATAGCAAAACATCCACTCTGTTCACTGTCTCAGAGATGTGTGTGCCTTCCTCTTTAAGAATGACCTCTAGTTTGTCCCTCATCTTTGACACAGAAACAGTCACATTTTCAAAGTATTTCGGGGGACGGACGTTGTGTGTAGAATCACTGATCCTTGAGAGGGAGTTGTAACGCTGTAGAAAATGGACGTGATCCTCTGTGTATGAGAGCTTCTCCAGCTCAGTAAGTCTCTTCTTCAGTTTATTAACCTCCTGCTCCACTTGCTTCCTCTGTTCTTCAGCTCGATTCACTTCACGTTTCTGCTGGTCTCTGATCAGATCCCTCACCCCAGATCGTCTTCTCTCCATGGAGGAGTTGAGCTCAATAAAGATGGTGTCACTGTCATTCACTGCTCTATCAGCACACTGATTGATGGACTCCACCTCCTGGTGAAGCACCTTCATGTCTTGCTCTCTCTCCTGTATTTTCTGCTGTATGCAGAGATTCTCCTGAAGCTCTGTGGATGCTGTGACCAGCTTGTGGTTCTTAAATGCGGTTGATTGATAGTGAGGCTGGAGGTGAGTGTTACAGTAAGAGACCAGACACTGAAGACAAGTCTTCACAGCTTTACCTTTTTTCCCAGTGCAGAAATCACAGGGTACATCTCCAACTTGGAGCCCTGTCTTCTTCAGGCTCTCCACCACCTCATCCAATACAATATTTTTCTTCAGATCAGGTCTTGGGCTAAATGTCTGGCTGCATTGTGGACAGCTAAATATCTCTGTTCGATCCTCCTCATCCCAGTATTTCTCAATACACCCACGGCAGTAGTTGTGACCACAAGGAACAGTCACTGGATCCTTCAGGAGATCCAGACAGATAGAACAGTTGAAATGTTCCTGGTCCAGTTGAACTGTTTGCTGCGCCATTTTGCAGCAGACTGTGTGGCAAAGTGTTACTGAACAACTTTCATCAAAATACAAAGTTCATGACATGCTAAATGACATTTTGTTAATTTGACGATTCACTTTAAAGGGCAATTTGATTGTGATGATGATATCACATTGTGATATCATTGCGTGATGACGTCATTAATGGAGATATCTGTATCTGTCAATCATCATCCCTCTTCTTCTATCTATTATTACAAGAAGTCCATGCCCACAAAGCGTACAATTTTGTGCACCAGTTCAGTTGGCCAAGTCATAGACTGTGACGTATGCTGAGTATGTTCACGTCTGTGCTTTCTGGCCGTGATACGTCACTGACGTTACCTCTGCACCTTCAGCTCAGCCGAGTGGGTCTGCGACTACGCGACTCGCGAACTGTTCACTGATTTCTCTGTCCCCTATATGAGGAGATCCCTCATGTCATCAATATGATTTCATAGTACTTGATGTCATAGACTTTCCTTCAGGTATGGTAATGGGTACTGCACTGTCAACAGGTACAATTATTGCAAGTGATTCTCAAACATTTTAATGTCATTACTTGCGCAAGCAGAGTGCGCAAGTACTAGTTTCGCCCGACGATGCGTATGCACCGTCCTAGCAAATGACGTAATGACTACAGACTACTGAGCTAGCTATATCAGATATACCCTGACGTCATTTGCTGGGACGGTGCATACTTATCAAGAGTAACCACAGTATACCGCTAATCAACTTACAAATTACATATACATAGGAACATTACCTCTAATCCTCCCGACACTAAAACATATCGTCATTACGTCACCATCAAAAACCAATTACATTCTGGCATGGGCTAGTTATCATTGAGAGCTAGCTATACCAGTTATACCCTCTTCGACTTCTTCTATTATGATACTAGGAGATTTAAATGATGACCTGTATAGCGAGAAAGATGGAAGTATAAAGACCTTCATGTCCAGATTAGGCTTTAAACAATTGATCATAAATCCAACTACAGATTACGGAAGTATTTTAGATCATGTATATTTTAACAAATGTGAAAATATTATTACAGAAATTGAAATTAGAGACACCTATTACTCTGACCATGATTTAGTATTAATATCACTACAGTCCAAGATTAAGTAAATTTAATTATTAATTAATTATACTGTATACGTGATAACATATTTTATTTCAGTTTATATACCTTTTTTTTTTTCATCGGATATCTGTTATGATTTGAACATGAATTACAATACATTCAGGAATGACAGAGAATATGATACAGGTGGGGGAGTGATGTTTGTTATAAAAGATTATTAAAATAATAATTTTAATAATAATTATTCCATTAAAATAATTCAAAATGAAATCAAGATATTAGAAAGAGTAGAACACGTATGCATATATGTAAAAGATAAAGATCTATATATCATTCTTATGTACAGATCACCTAAAACAGACCTTTCGAAATTAAAGACATTTCTTCGAAAACTTGATAAAGTATCTACCCTCTTCGACTTCTTCTATTATGATACTAGGAGATTTAAATGATGACCTGTATAGCGAGAAAGAAGTATATCTGTTATGATTTATTTTTCTTTGAGAAACTAAAAAGAGATCCAGGACAATTCTAAATCGATAGAACTGTATTTTTTTTATAGATAGAAAGTTCTACACTACTTCATAATACTACTTTTTTACGTGCAAAAAGTAGGTACGTAGCAAATAACTAAACCTAATAATTCAATATTTCAATCGTTCTTTCAAAGAGAAGCTGAGATTTGACAGTTTGTAGCGGTCGACAGTACTTGCGTGCTCTGCTTGCGCACTGTGCAACAAGCAAGTAGGCACTCGACAGAGTGCAGTTCTAGTTTATTTTGTTTTTATTTTATACCGTTATCTGGGACTTATTAAACTCTGTCTCTTAGTTCCAGACCTGTGGGTCCATTTGGTTTCATCAGTTAGGGACCAGCTGAAACCCCCTCATTGGCCACCAGGGGTCCCCACGTGAGTAGCCTACCAGTGATCTGTGATTAAATGTATGCGTGTTATAGTCCGTGAGCCAGGGGGGTTGGTCTGTACCATCTGGCTGAATAAGGCTCATAGTGATTTTTGTGAAGGTATACATGTCTAGAGTTAGAAAATATGTGATAGCATTGCACCCGTGGTAGCTTTATGAGTGCTATCATGCATTTTATTTTATAACACTAGGTGAAAATTGCATGGATCAATATGAAAATAAAATAGTAATACACCCCCCAAAAATGAAGGTTTTTGCAATTGGTTCTGGTACCTCTAGGCATGCTTAAGAATATACTGAAAATATATGTTCTGGAAAGGCGTCATTTTCAAGATGGCGTCCAATATGGCTGCCAGGAGCTTAACATGGCTATAACTAATACTAATTCATCATTATTTGGGGGTTTAGGACTAAAGGAATGTGGCTGAATCAGTGAAAGTGATCAGTTAATTATAGGGATGTGCCGATGAGACATTTTGGCCGATATCGATATCCGATATAATTAATTGCTGTTATGGCCGATAACCAATATTACCAATGTCGATCATTTTGTCCATTCTGAAAAATCCATGTAACAGGGTGTCTGCACTGCAGGCTTAGGCAAGTCACATCTAACTTAAACCTTTATAATATTGTGAGCTTGTAGATCTGTTCAAACTGTTACTTTGGGCTTGTTTATCTGTAAAGACAGACCGATTCATTAATTTCATTTCATTTTTTTCATTTTTATTTATTCCAAACATGTTAAAATATAAATGAGAAAAGACAAAGGAAATAAACGTCCAAAAATAATAATAATAATGATCTTTCATAATCCTTAACTTATGTTTATGTTCGAAAGTCGGGCAGATACTGGCACTGAGGAGGATATTGGAAGGGGTATGGGAGCGCAACCTGTCAGCGGTGATCACATTCATTGACTTCCAAAAGGCTTTCGACACCATCCACCGGGGGAAACTCATGCGTATTCTACGTGCCTACGGAGTTCCAGAAAAGTTGGTCCAGATGATAGAGTCAAGCTACAGCCAGACTCGAGCCAAGGTCCAAGTTCGGCCTCAAGCTCAATACCAAGAAAACAAAGGTAATGACAGTCAACACAGAGGACAAAACCATTGCCACTGCAGACGGGACGGTGCTCGAGCGAGTCGAGGACTTCAAGTACCTCGGGGCCTGGACTGCCTCAACTGAAAAGGATCTGAAGGTTCGGAGAGCACTTGCCTGGAAAGCCTTGCACAGGATGAGGAGAGTGTGGAAATCAGACATGGGAGAAGACCTTAAGAGGCGGCTGTTCATAGATACTGTCGAGACATGGACCCTCACAGTACAACAGGAAAAATCCCTGGATGGAGTCTACACAAGAATGCTACGAATGGCACTAGGTGTCACATCAGAAATGTGGACCTCTTCTATGGGGACCTACCACGGGTCACGGACAAAGTCAGAGAGAGAAGGATGAGGCTGGCAGGGCACTGCGTCAGGTACCCAGAACTTGAGGCAAGTAAATTGACTATGGGAGCCAAACCCAGGGCAAAGCCAAGGGGGGGAAAGAAGCGTACCACCTATGTAGACATGCTGCGGCGCGACAGCTTTGCTAACAACACTGCAGAGCTCAATAACCTGATGTTGGATAGGACATTGTGGAGGGCAGCGATCCAGGAATCCTGAGTTGGTGTTGGCTAGACCTCACTCTCGCAGTTACTATGTTCGAAAAAGGAGTAGGGAAAGGTTTATTGAAAAACGTAATCGGTCTGATTAATCAAACCGATGCCGATTAATCTAAAAACAACTCAAATCGTCCGATACCGATGTGTTTGCCGATTAATCTCCCATCACTAGTTAATTATGTATTGCCAAATCCAAAATGGTGTCCATACCACACCCAAAGTGATGTTCTATTGTACTGCATTATGTAAAAACAATACAATTACAAAATTAACAGAATAACTGTCACATAAAATCAATTTCTTATAAGTAGGTCAATCTTATGTGCTAAAGGTCAGGTCAATGTCTGTCTCATAAGCAGGTGTGTCCAAGCATGCAGCAGATACAGTATGGTCACTGGTTGACATGCACAGTATTCACCTTACCATTGATATGCAGCTGTTTGTTGTTGTAACCTACAGCAGGGGTATTCAACTAGATTGAACTGTAGAATGATGGTGTGTGGGGGGCCGCACAGCGTGCACGCTTTACTGAAAATGTGGGGGTTCTCAAAATGCATTTGTGCTCAAACACAAAGATGTATACATTTGTGCACAGTAATGAGCAGGATAATATGACTATACAGCTATATGTTACCATAGAATAGATGTAGACCTATTTGACAGTGCATAAACATAATTGCCATGACATTAACGACCTTCAATGGGACAGTCCTGTGCAACCTCATATCCATGTGCAAAGGCAAGATCAGAGCACAAAATACTTTGCTGGCAGGGAACTTCCCAGACTACCCTGATGTGCTGGGTGAGTTGGGTGTCACAATGTAACAATCTGTTGCTGCTGTTGTACCACGACAGTTGTACTCATATACAAGTGGAATGTGGCAGACCACCAAGCTCAATTTGAAAGTTCAGGTGATGTCACACAATTTGGATGGGAGATCCACATTTTGCTAAGGGTGACCTGACACCTGATGAGATGTTGAAGCTACAAATGAGAAGTGATGTTGATAATAAAGAGGATATACTTTTGACAATGAGGTAGATCAAGATTTGGGTAAGATATTGCTGCCAATCAGGAGGGCTAGGGGGATGTGGTAGGTTGATTTTATGTTCCTGATTATGAGTTGAAGCTTACAGATATTGAATGTAGTTGCAAAAGATAAATATTATCATATTTTCTTATGCTATTATTACAAATGTATAAGTATAAGTTGTTATAGAAATATAAATAGTTGTTTCTGTTTCATTGACCAGACCTTTAACATGTGAGATTGACCTGATATAAAGGCCTTTTTTGATTATGCCAATTACCAAAGTTTGGGCAACCAAGCTAAAATTGTCCCCAAATACAAATCAACAACAAAAACGTAATATGAAACAGCATTATTAGGTTTGGTATTGAACAGATAGAAGTGTCAAATGGACTAAAAGGTGATGTAATGGTGAACGGAAAGTTATCTTATGCATTACTTACACTGTACACTTACACTATATTTAGTTTATTGAATTTCATAAAACATTTCATTAGAATTTATGTTCTAAGATGGTTTTAAATATTTACAGTTATTTACAGATCCGGGAACCTTTGTGCTGCATCTTTCATGAAAACAGAAGTACGTCTCATGTAATATATAGTCCCTATATGTTGTCTCTCCTGTAATAGATAACATTTCTAGATGTGCTAATTTTAACAACTTTTCAGAGAAATATATAGTATGAGCTGTATCCCAACCATTCTTCAAAGATATATGATCAATAATAGGAGAGAACCATCAGTTTGAAGTAGAATGTTCCATTCGGATTTTGAAAATTGAGTTTTGGCATGTGGTTATAAATGGAGTGATAACACACAGAAAGCTACCACAGATGCAATGCTATCACATTTTTCCTAGCACTAGGGATGTAAACCTTCCCAAAAATCACTATGAGACTTATTCACCCCATCGGTACAGATGACCCCAGATTTGGGGTCCTGGCTCACGGCCTATTAGTGCATGCATACTGTGTGTGCCAACGTCACAACCAAAAGTGAAACTGAGTTGTGGGTTTTGTGAATCATGACACCCTCAACAGTATCGTTGTACAGGCCAATGGGGGTCAGAGGAGTGTCACCCATTGTCAACCAATCATATAATTGGTGCCATTTTTGTCTACTCGGTCTGTGTCAGAGGTGGGCTGTGGACAGTTCAGAAACCCTACCAGTGACACCATCGATGGAGAATCCAAGCTAATAGAAACGGAAAACGTTCTATTCCTGGAAAGATAGCAACTGATAATGCAACCCATTGTTCCAAAATTGAAAGAATAAAGTCTGAATCACACCATTGTCCACCACTGGGAAACAGGGTTCAATGTCGGGTTCAAGGACCGGCACCATGGGCTCCAAATGGACCCTTATGCCTCAACCTTTTTGGCTTTTTGTAAAACACATGAGATTGAAAAACATCCTAAAATAATTAAAATAGCTGTTTGACAAGTTGTGAGTTGAGACTTGAGAGTAGATCTTTTAGAGTAAAAAAAATAAGTTTGAGCATAAGGGGTAAGGTGAGGAGGTGAGAGTATACCAAATGTACCCAGCTTTTCTGCAACCTTTATTGTGAAGTTTCTGTGAAACAGAGGCTGGTTGTGTTTATACACTGTGGATTGTGCAGTGTGCATTGGGATACAAGAGATTAAAAGGAATACAGGATCCATGGCCTAATGCAATTCAAACAGGGGTTGCTTGAAATTCAGAGGGTTGTGAAACACTGTTCTACTAGCGCATCCTGTATTCGGAGGTCTTGGACACCTCACAAAGCCGGCCCTTGAAGTCGATGTCTATGGTGAAGTCCAAGTCCCTGTTGTTATTGACGTTTGGCTTCATATTGAAGGTGCCAAAGATCTCCTCCCCAGTCCTGACCGGCAGGTAGTCATCCAGGTAGAAGACCGTCTGCTTCCAGTGGGTGTAGGGAGATTCGGGACCGGTGGAGAAGCCTGTCCTCTTGTGGCAGAGCGTGAACTCCATGTTGAAGTACGCGACTAGGGCGTGAATGTAGTCGCTCCTCTTCACCTGCAAGCAAAATGGCGCGGTGAAGGACAGGTCGTCGATTGTCACGGCATAAATGTCCACCTCCTTGATGAGACACGCGCTGCTGACCAGCTGTTTGGGGTCCACCATGTCCACCAGGGGCTCCTTGATGGCCACCTCCTTGATGCAGGACATGTCGAAGCCGTACACGTTCTCCCACCAGTTGAATTTGTAGTCCTTGTACTGTCTGTCCTCGATGGCCGTGATGTAGAGTGTAGCCCTGTCGGGGAAAATCAGGCCGCCCGGCTTCAGCCACTTGTCACGGGCGTAGATGACGGTGTTGAGCATGGACTCGTAGAAGAGGCAGTAGCCCATCCACTCCGAAATGATGACATCGACACTCTCCACCGGCAGGTCCACCTCCTCCACCTTGCCCTTGATGATCGTCACGACATCGTCCAGCTGGTTGGCCTTGACGATCCTCACGGCGTAGTCGGAGATGCTGCTGCACTCGACTCCTATGACCTTCTTGGCACCGGCCTTGGCGGCAAACATGCAGAGGATGCCTGTGCCGCTGCCCACGTCCAGCACCACTTTGTCCTTGAACAGGTGCTTGTTGTGAAACATGGCGTTGCGGTAGGTCAAGGTGCGCACCTCGTCCTTCAGCATCTCCTCGTGGATGCCAAAGTGAGCGTAGGAATCAAAGTAATAGTCCTTTGATGTCATGTCCTCAGCAGCCGGCACGGCCGAGCTCTCCCCATGAGAAACCTCACACGCACCAGACCGAAATGGCAGAGTCAACGGGCATAAGAGTGTTGTCTCCGCCGTTTCAGTCCGCTGTGTGAGCTGTGTGTGTGCTCGCTTGTGTGTCTGCTTAGAGGCAGGACATTTATAGTGAGGCTGGAGGTGAGTGTCGCAGTAAGAGACCAGACAGTGAAGACAAGTCTTCACAGGTTTTCGTTTTTTTCTGATGCAGACATCGCAGGCCACATCTCCAGGTCCAGCATCGGGAGGAACAGCTTGGGGTCCTTTCTTCCTCAGGCTGTCCACCACCTCAGCCAACATGTTGTTTCTCTTTAGAGCAGGTCTTGGGTTAAACGTGTCCCTGCACTGTGGACAACCGTATCGGCCTCGTTGATCATCCTGATCCCAGTATCCATCAATACACCTACTGCAGTAGTTGTGTCCACAGGGAATAGTCACCGGATCCCTCAGTAGGTCCAGACAGATAGAACAGCAGAACTTTTCCTGGGCCAGTTGAACTTGTTGTGCCATACCTCCGCTGATCTTTGTCTGACAAACAGTGTTGTTAACTAATTATCATAGATTAACATAGAAACATGACAGGCAGGGCTAAATTGTGTTTTGTTAAATGGACGATTCATTCACTTTAAAGGACAATTCAGGTTTTGGTAATGACTTTGTGATGTCATTTGTGTGATGATGTCAATAAGTCAAATTTCACTTTGAAGTACAGAATGGCGGTATTACAAGATACCATACAATCTGTATATTTAAATTGCTTGCAGATAGATGGTAGACAGGTGGACAGGTGGTGGGCATTAAAAATATAACATCTGTATTTGATTGGCCAACAAATGTCACAAACCGTAACATCCAGATTTGATTGGCCAAGCTTCGCCAGATCAGTAGTGCTGCGTATCAGACTGAACATCTAGTAGGCTATAGAAAAAGTATGAAGAAAGTATAGTTACAATAGGAAACAATAATCCATGTGAGAATGGCAAATATAACTTGCATAATGCAACCTTAAATAGGACAATGACCCCTTCTTTCAAATGCTCAGTCAGCAGATTATAAGAAACACCTTGGTAGCAATTCCTCATTCAAACCTTTGGGGTATTGGGACTGTAAGGAATGCTTTCACAAAGCTTGTCTCTGTAAAAGTGCTCCATCTCTGTCACCAGCTCTGCTTAAAGGCCATAACATCTCTACGCTGGAACCTCAAGGAACACTCATCATGCCCTGCTCTATTAAAGTGACTCCACTGGGGATGTCTCCACCTTCTTTCTTAACTTTCTTAACTTTTATTGTTCAGATTCTCCATGTATTACTTGCGCAAGCAGAGTGTGCAAGTACTGTAATCGGCTGGGTATGTCGGTGTTGTCCATCGGCCAATCAGGGACCACCATTCTTGATGACATAACTAAGGTACGTTTGGTGATCGGCTGGGTATGTATGTATGTATGTAAGTACAGTATGTATGTATGTCGGGGTAAGAATGGTGGTCCCTTATTGGCTGTTGATGGTGACGTAACAAAAGTATGTTTCAAGGTTTTAGAACATGCAGTTGTAATAGACATTAGTTAATAGCAGTACGTGTGCGCTCTGCTTGCGCACAATTAGGCCATGTATGGCCTACTTACAGTACTGTATGTGTGCATTCTGTGCAAGGCGCAAGTTGGCACCTCGACAGAGTGCATTTCTAGTTATGTTTATTATGTCGGTGGTTCTCAAAGTGGGGTCCGGGGAACCCCAGGGGTCCTCGAGGGGGTTCCAGGGGGTCCCCGATAAATGTATAGTTGAACAAAATGGACCCTTATGTTACTGTAACTCTGAGACTATATAAATCCATTAATTTTGGTTTCATTTGTACACTCAGAGTTATGGTGGTCCGTGGTCTAATGCATGGGGTTCGCAAAGTGGGGTCTGGGGCCAAATGTGGCCAACTACCAATTAATTTAGGGGACCCTGACATGAAAAGGTTTGAGAACCAGTATTATGTATCATCATTTTATACAACATAATGTTGGTTCCTGTTTTGTCTCGTTCACAGCTCCCGGGTCCCTGGCCTGAAAATCATTGCAAACCCCTGCATTGGGATGGGGCCTGAAAGTGAGTGACAGACATGTGGTTGGCTTGCAACATCATTCAAGGTGAGCAGGTTTCTGCAAGCTGCATGCTCTGCTTTTTAGAGTGCACAGGAAAGGAAAGTGGAAAGGCACAGGAGCACATTGTGTGTGTGTCGTGTGGTCGGGAGAGCATTGGGATGACAAACGCATTGCTGCAGGACCATATAGATTACCGAAGTCCTGACGTCACTCCCACTATATACCCCTGGGTTATATTTTCTTTTCAAAATCCCACAGAGAAATCTTATAGATTGTGACATATAAGAACTGTGTTCCAAAAACGAGAAAACAAACCACCCCCGGAAATGTTGACAGGTATATGTGACTGTCGTTTATGATATTGAGTTACATTAAATAATCTGTGTTTGGAGGGGCGAAAAACCTTTTCTTACCCTTTGGATAATGGATAAATTAGTATTTTTTGTCATCAGTTGATGCTTCATATCCATATGAATAAAATCGCCCGGCTGATTTGTTTATTTCAGGAACACAGTTCTTATATGACACAACCTAAGATTCCCCTATGAAGGAAAAAAGAATAATGCCATGCCACGGGCATCCAGGGGGATAGCGCCATCTACTGGCAGTGATGTCAGACTTTGGTGCTCTATATAAAGAGAGATCCCACATTCTATATACAAACTCCACACATCTGCATTTATCTCCTGTCGAGACTATCTTTAAGACCCCCTATTTCCTTTTAGTCTTTTACATATACTATACTGTCACAGATGAGGTCCCTGGACAAGATGCCCACATCGAACAAATTCCGTTCTTTGTTTTTGGACAAGCCAAAGACGTTAAAGCACAAGGGGCACGGTGACGGTAACAACCTGCAATACGGTATGAGCAGCATGCAGGGCTGGAGGTCAGAGATGGAGGACACGCACACGGCCGTAATCGGCCTGCCTCGCGGCCTCAACCGCTGGTCCTTCTTTGCGGTTTACGATGGCCATGGCGGGTCCATGGTGGCCGAGTACTGCTGTGAGCACCTGCTGGAGCACATCACCAGCAACCCAGACTTCCAGAACGCTCTGAGAGAGGAGGAACACTCCGTGGATAGTGTGAAGAACGGCATCCGCGCTGGCTTCCTGCACTTCGACGAACACCTGCGGACCGTTTCCGAGAAGAAGCACAGCGTTGTGGACCGCAGCGGCTCCACCGCAGTAGGGGTTATGATTTCTCCCAGCCACATCTACTTCATCAACTGCGGAGACTCGCGGGGCGTCCTCGCGCGAGGTGGAAATGTGCACTTCTCCACGCAAGATCACAAGCCCAGCAACCCGCTGGAGAAAACGAGGATCCAAAACGCACGTGGCTCGGTCACATTCCAGCGAGTCAACGCGTCTCTAGCCGTGTCCCGTGCCCTGGGAGACTTCCACTACAAGTGTGCACCTGGGAAGGACGCCACGGAGCAGCTGGTCTCCCCAGAGCCCGAGGTGAATGCACTAGAGAGATCTGTGGTGGAGGATGAGTTCATCGTGCTAGCTTGTGACGGAATCTGGGATGTCATGGCCAACGAGGAGTTGGACCAGTTTGTCAGGGCCAGGCTGGAGGTGACGGGCGACCTCGAAAGAGTATGCAGTGAAATTGTTGACACCTGCTTGTACAAGGGAAGTCGGGACAATATGAGTGTGGCGCTGATCCGATTCACAGGGGCACCAACGGTTTCTCCCGGGGCCGTGAAACGTGAGGCAGAGCTGGATAAATACCTGGAAAGCAGAGTAGCAGAGATCCTAAATAAGCAAGGGGATGAAGGGGTTCCGGATTTGGTCCATGTGTTGCAGACACTGACGTCTGAGAGCATCCCAAACCTCCCTCCTGGAGGAGGGCTGGCAAGCAAACAAAGCGTTATCGAAGCAGTGTACAACCAACTGAAGCCCATACAGAAGTGATAACAGACTCTCCGTCCACAGATGACATGTGGTAACACAAAGAACAACATTCTTTACCAACTAAGGCTGGGAGATTTGCGAGGCAGAGTAAGGCCCCATTCAATTTCACAGGGCACGGTAACACGACAGGAAAACAGGAGAAGGATACTGTTCTTCTCTAATTAGAAGCACTAGACCTGTACGTGCCCGTCGGTCACCGGCCTACAGTACTTGGGAACGATGCAACTTGGGAACCTAATAATACCCATTGTCATAGCACCCGTTTTAACTATCTGTCTGTGTCCCTTTTGTGCCCATACTGTATATGGAGATCTCTGTAGTATGCAATACCCATTGTCATAGCACCCATTTTAAACAGTATTTCTGTCCCACATGGAGATCTGTATCTGTCTGTCTGCCTGTGTCTGAAGAGTGCAAACTGTGAAAAGTGGACTGGTTAAGTAATCAATTGGCAGGTGTGGGGTTGCAATGGC
This sequence comes from Electrona antarctica, assembly GCF_951216825.1. NCBI lineage: Eukaryota > Metazoa > Chordata > Actinopteri > Myctophiformes > Myctophidae > Electrona > Electrona antarctica. The sequence goes on along the minus strand of NC_136800.1, from coordinate 27,455,840 downwards.
AATCAATTGGCTGAGGCAGAAGCTGTAAATTGCACAGGTGAGAGGAGTTGGCCTCATTAGGCCCAATGGCAGAGCCTGACCAGAGTCTTTTGTGGTGTTTCTGGACAACGGTGTATGCCACCGACTCGAGGCCGGGCACTGCACTCCCTGCGGTGGTGTGGAAAACGTGTGTCAAATGTTTGAAGTCGTGGGGCAAACGGTTCTCGAGTTACGTGCATTTACAACCGCACACACACACGCACACACGCACGCAGAGACGTAATTATAGTTAGATTGACGCCTTTGACGGAGACGCATTTATAGTTAGATTGGATGAATCGTTCCTCTCCTTAAGAAGAGGGCCTTGCATGGAACATGGAAGGGGGTGAGGGAGGAGCTGCAAATAGCCTGAGTACAGGCTATTCCAATAATGTATAACACCAGGGAGTTGTGAGGGCGTGTAGGAGCCGAGGTGTGTAAGGGGATTACTGGGTACAGTTCGGCATGCACAGCAGTGACAGTCAGTGTTGTGCAATATGACTTAGGAGAGTAATATGTTACTCCTTAGTTAAAGTAATAATATTATACTACTTATTAATTGGAATCAAGAGTAATATTATTACATATTACATTATATTACATTACATATTACTTTTCCACCCGTCCCACCCGCAAAAGAATACAATCTGTTTAGCCAGCTCCTATTAGAACTGAATCCATTTCATTGGAATAATAAGTCTCCAATCAGCCAAACTTTATAATTGCAAGGATATAAAACAAAATAGTCAACAGTCTCTCATCAGTCTTTTTCTGCTGCATATTCCACATTTGGAATACAACATCATTGTTATTGGAGGAGGCAGAAGGGGTATGTCATCATCGTTTCAGTAAACAGTAAAGATGCGTATATTTGTACACAGGGAGGAGATGCAAGGGTTACGTCTTCAGATTTCTTCACTCTGGGACTCGGTTTAAAAGATGAGCGTATTCAGTAACCCAAAATGCCGGCTCCGTGTGGACAAAATGGCAATACAATTAAAATCTCCGTCTGGACTGGACCTAAGACAAGTTACGGTAGCTGTTACTGGTCGGTTCACAGATTGTGTGCGTGCGTGCGTGCGTGCGTGCGTGCGTGCGTGCGTGCGTGCGTGCGTGCGTGTGTGCGTGTGCATGCGTGTGTGCGACCCTGGGTAAATAATATACTGTACGGCAGGGTCCAATCAGTAGCAGCAGCTGTGTTAATAGCAGTAGCGACAGACACAGACATCTCCTCCAGATGTGCTACTTTTAACACTGAACAGCAGCGACGGAGTTGAACACCAGAGGGTTGGTTGCCCCCAAAACTGCAAAAGGTTTTCCATCGCTGATCCTTACTGCCAGCCAGGTCCTCGAGGGGTATGCCGTCACAATTATCACATAATCGACTACTACTCACAATCATTTTTTGTATTATCATCATCATAATTGTTTCCTTGTTGAAAGATATTAGAAAATAAATAGCGGAAATAGAAGATCTACAAGCTCATAAGATGTTGACTGTGACCAGGGTGTGTGTGTGTGTGTGTGTGTGTGTGTGTGTGTGTGTGTGTGTGTGTGTGTGTGTGTGCGCGCGCGTGCATGCACACAAATTGGTTTGCATTCATGTACGGTAATTTATTGTACTGGGTTCGATCCCTGGTCCAGGATAACATTATATTATACTTATTGTCTCACTGTATTTTGTCCTTATGGCCGGCTCAGGCCAAGCTGTGCTGTGCCAGTTGCTGCTTAAATGTTACCTATATGTCTATTTGATTGTGTTGTATATTGTGTTCAGGGACGTTCGCACCCACGGGGGACACAACAAATGATGTGTCCCTCGTGGGGGTTAATCCGGCCCTGACTGTGACGCACGCATTGTGAGCTTGTCGTCGATCCAAAGTATGAAGTTACTAAGATGTGTCATGTCCTTCCTTTGTAGGTTATAGTTGTCATATCTGACTTTTGTCTGGCTTTATTTGCCTAAATATCAGAGCTAGATCGACTATTTTCACTTCTTTCTTTTTATTAGGTTTATTCATAATGGACCTCTCCGCTCCAGTTCTGCTTATGATGGAAACAAAACAAGACAAAACAAAACAAGAAGCGATCACAGAACTTAACAGGTTGGAGAAAGTTCCAGGTTATTATGGAAGACTATGGGTTCAAGACAAAAACAGTGCAGCTTCAAGTGCTTAAGACATGGAAGCAAAGCAGCCAAAGCCATGTGGCTGTACGCCGCAGTGAACCCAAGTAAACACTATTATCCTATTTGTTGCTCACGAGTCCAATTGATTCGTTACGCTGGACTTTTTCTGCAGTGTAAGAGGGGGTTGATGAGAGACATGAGGTGATTAACGAGGGCACACACACACACACACACACACACACACACACACACACACACACACACACTCACACAGCCCTCCAGCTGTGTGGTGTGTGTGTGTGTGTGTGTGTGTGTGTGTGTGTGTGTGTGTGTGTGTGTGTGTGTGTGTGTGTGTGTGTGTGTGTGTGTGTGTGTGTGTGTGTGTGTGTGTGTGTGTGTGTGTGTGTGTGTGTGCGCGCGCGCGCGCGTCCGTGCGTGCGTGCGTACAGATGGCGTGGTGAATTAGTGCCCCAGTACGCTATGAAGATAGATATGACACATATGTCCTGCTCACCCGCCCCCCCTCCTCTCTCGCTCTGTCTGTCTGTCTGTCTGTCTGTCTTTTTCTTTCTGCAGTTCAAAGATGAAAGTGTGAAACAAAGACACAAATATCTGTACAGTTATATCTGTACATGTATACATTTACAGATACAGGCCTACAGGAATAAAGAAATGAGCAAACATAAACGTTGATGGTGATGGATGGTGTATTTAATGCTGTGTGCTATACATTATACCTATAACTGATCTATTTTAATTATTATACTACTCCTTTTCGGTTTATTTTCTTTTTCTTTTACTACTATTTATTTTTACCTATGCTACTGCATTGTCTGAAGGAAGCTGAACAAAAATAAGACTCTTATACCTTAGACTCTTGTACCTGCAGCCCCAGTGGTTCTCAAACTGGGGGTCTGGGGACCCCAGGGGTCCCTGAAGAGGTAGCCTACGCCGGTACTGTAATTCCGATACAAATGTTTCATTTGGTTACATTTGTACACTCTCAGAATTAGGATTTTATAGTAGCCTATATAGATTGCGGTCCCAGAGATAGAAAATTGTTTCAAATGGGATTCCGATGCCTAATGCATATTATCAAGCTATAGGGGGTCCTTGAAATTAAAACGTTTGAGAACCACTGCTGTATAGGCTACAATAAAAAAACAACCATGAAACCTTGAACATGTTGGAACATTGTTGGGCTTCACCTATAGGGAGTTTTCTTGTTTTTAGTCATGTACTCAAACACTTTCTGTGTATTATACCTCTCCTCTCCTCTCCTCTCCTCTCCTCTCCTCTCCTCTCCTCCTCTCCTCTCCTCTCCCTGCCACCAGCATTGTGGACAAAACAACACATCAATATTAATTACACTGGGTCATATATTCCTGCTAACGAGGACGATGGTCCTGATTAGAAAGATTATCAGATCCTGATTGGCAAAGACTTTGTTATGCTGCCGCATCCCTTTTAGGGATTCACAGTGCATCTTCGAAACCTCTGTATTGGCCAGGAATTACCATATCGGTGCATCTCTAATGGTAAGTCAAACATTATCGGGCAGAGATGCATTTAAAGTGTCATGTCACACCTCCATATATGGTCACTCTTCGTGACATCACACCTCCATATATGGTCATGCCTATGACATCACGCCTCGTGACATCACGCCTCCATATATGGTTACGCCTCGTGACATTACGCCTCCATATATGGTCACGCCTTGTGACATCACACCTCGTGACACGTCACGCCACCAGCCATCTCCATATGAAGATCACGACACTGACCTCATCTTCTAACCCTGGATAACCATGGAGAAGACTGGATCATCACCTAGATCTGCATGTATGGGGCCGGCCAGCAACTCTACATCTGACCTCAAACTTCAAACCCTTAGATCTCCATATATGGAGCTGACCTGTTCTGACATTCCATATGTTGATCCTCTCCCACCCATCCCTCCTGTTCTGACATTCCATATGTTGATCTGACCTCATCAAACCCTGTACACTCAAGACATGCTCCATATATGGCTAGTACAGAATTCATTCCATATGTTGATCTAACCCCCCATGCAAAAGCACTAGCGCTCGCCCAGCAGTCTGCTGTCACCCAGGGTGAGGTCGCTTGTCAATATCTAAATGTAATATTAAATGATGAGAATCACAATGTTGTGCACTGAAGATTAGATATCTTTAGCCTAATAGCAATTGCACTTAAATAGAAAGACAGAAAATTACTTTTACATTTATAGTCTGTATCCAGAGAGCTCTTTACAATAAATTATTTATAACATTACAAATAACACACGTCCTTATTGTAGTTACTTAAACACAGGGGTCCATTTGGTTACATTATTTTGAGCTGTATAGGGTGCATCCACACACCCTGGATTCACGAAGATGCTTCTTGCCACGAGCGACAGGAGTCTCTTCCTGGTTTTTAGACAGATGGTGGATGGAAATGAAGCTCCACCTACGCGGCAACTTGCAGCGTCGGCCAGAAAACCGGAAACGCTTTGCCGACGCTGCAAGTTGCCGCATGTAGGAGCTTGATTTCCATCCACCAGCTGTCTAAAAACCAGGAAGAGACTCCTGCCGGTCGCGTCAACTGGCATCTTCGTGATTGTGTGGAAGCACCCTCACATCCTGTGAATCACAGCCTGACCACTCCCACCTTGTGGCAACGCCCACATTAAGGACCCCCCATGTATTTTCCAGGCAGGCTCCAGTGTGGTATACCGTCTGAAAAAACCTAGACTACAGCACTGCCCTGGAGCCCCCCCCCCCCCCCCCCCCCCCCTGATGTAATGCATAGCTAGCATGTTGCATGTTACATGATTCTCCCTGATTAACTCCCAATAACATTGCTGTCATTTGAAGATGACAGACTCCCGGAGGCCCCGCCAATCCACGGCGAACCCGGTATAAGCCAATTACACGGAAGCTATCATTGAACATAATGGAATTAGCATTAGCTGATTTCAACATCTCTCTCCATCTCTGTCCCTACCGGCCCTTTAGAATTCAGCATGAAATCCTCTCCTCTCCTCTCCTCTGTGTGTGTGTGTGTGTGTGTGTGTGTGTGTGTGTGTGTGTGTGTGTGTGTGTGTGTGTGTGTGTGTGTGTGTGTGTGTGTGTGTGTGTGTGTGTGTGTGTGTGTGTGTGTGTGTGCGCGCGCGCGCGCGGACACCCCTCTCATCCCGTACCCCAATCGATGGCGGTCGCCATGGTTACAATACCTCTGAGGGTTGTGTGTGTACGCTGTACAGCGATATGTTGTTTAGTATTTCGCATTGTTCCACTGCCAGAGACAACAGAAATATATTCTCAGTACCAACGTAAAAGTAGCTATAGTCAAATCTGTCACATGTCTGATCGAATAGCCGAAGTATAATGGTCTTACAGTACATGGTTAATAATGTCTATTTTGCATAAAGCTGACAAATAGCCCAATTGTTGGAGTAAAAAGTACAATATTTGCATCTGAGATGTATTGAGTAAAAAGTACAATATTTGCATCTGAGATGTATTGGAGACAGTAGAAGAAAAATATCTATAATCATCAGGTCAACCAGCTGTGTTATTATGTTAGCAAATAGCATCCATGCTGAGTAAGCAAGAATGAAATGTGATTGATGCTTGTGCCTGCAGGGGGCATCGGTGAGTGACTTTAAAAGACTTTGCTTAGGGCTGTTTTACTTTAAAACACTTCAGGGGTCATTTAACGTCTACTTACAGGCTTCTTTCTGTATGCACCGTTTTTTAAGATGCTTGATTTGATATTTCCACATTTGATATTCATTTTATGAGACACCTTTATGAACTATGAAGTCATTGTAAATGCAAACTCCATGAACACACATGTTTATTACAATTACCCCAGAAGTGTTTTAAAGTGAAATACCCCTTTAATTTAGATTGAATTGATAATTCAATTCAATTCAATTCAGCTTTATTGGCATATCGAAACATATGCTTACAATTGCCACAGCAAAAGTGCGACATGATAAAAACAATTTAAGGGCAAAGGAAATGGGGAAAGTAAGTACATTTTATTTTGGAGGGTACTGTGTTATACTTTGCAACATTATTGTAACTGCTGCAATTATTCTAATTTATTTTGTATTTAAGTTAATTATTGCTCGCATAATGCCTTTCATTGCATGTCTAAGTCGGGCCGGAAGTGCCATTGTTGGCTAATGCAGAACCCTTTATAGGGCAGTCTGGTGTCAGTGAGACAGGTAAACAAGGTTTGACAGCGTGATGCAGACAGAAGTTCACGTTTGTGCATCGCTGTGCTCATGGCATGGGCACTAGCGATCCTCTCATTCCCTTTTTGCTTATAGAGCAGCCAGTAAGGTATGTTAATGTTGTTATTTTGCATGTTATTTGGAGTGTATTTTCTTTATTTCATGATTATGTGCTGTTATGTTTATGTGTTATTCTAAGCATCTGTGTATTTTTATGTTGTTTACCAGTTCAACATTGGTTTGAGTTGGTTTCAATAAATCCAGCAGCATGCAGAACACTGACTCATTTTTGGACAAGAGCAGAGGGAGTGATAGTTATACTGTGGCATGGGTTTAAAGCTTCTTGAAATAAAAAGCAGCAATCTCTCAAGATTTTGCAGTCACTTTAGGGACAACTCAACATTTTCCCCAAAACTATTTAAAAATAGTATACAAAAAGCCTCAGATTTCAAATGTGTTCAAAGGTATATTTGTTTATATTATGTGCAGTAGGTCTATGTCAGAGATTCACTCGGTACAGATACACACAAGAAACACAATGGTTAGTAGTCCAGGGTGGTTGTATTCCATTCTGTGTGCATATTTTGCATTCACATTACCCAATTAACCGGAGCACTTTTCAACCTACAGTAATTGGTCATCACTAGTGCTCAAAGATGGCGCCATTTCTGTCGACTAGCTGTGTCAGAAACCTGCCTACCAGTGGCATCATCGGTAAGCAGGTTTGGTCACATTTCAAACAACATTTCAAACTTTTTCTTTGCTTTGCTTTGCTTTGCTTTGCTTTTCCTCACTTTTCTTTTTATTGGTGCAAGAACAATGGCTTTATTGTTCTATGATATCATTGGATCCATTGGCACATAGGTTATCTTTTTTCCCCCATTTCCTGACAAGAAAGTGTTCTGGACATACAAGGTTTCCACCTGACATAATATATTATAATTTATATTATATTGTTGTTATCAAGCAGAAAACCCTTATCTCCAAATTAAGTGGAAGGACGGGTTTTGAGCTTGTAGATCTGCTATTTTTGCTATTTTTGAATTTGAGTTCTGAAAAGTAACAGTTTTGGACATATAAGGTTTCCACCTGACAGAGACAATATTATTTATGGCATATGTGTGCCACATTATTATTAGTGGAACTGAGAAAACAAATGCCTCCAATATCTCCCTGTCCTCCAATCTATCAACACACACAGAGAGCTGTTGATACAGACCTGGATACTATACTATACGTTTATTGCACTACCGGTATATCATTTACGGGTATCGTTTATTTTATGGTATGAAATTGCTGTCAGGACTGACCTTGAATGCACACAGCACCTCCGGTGGGGTTTGTCTTTGTAGGACAGTGGTCCCCACAGACTAATGCTTTGTACCCATATAGACATATACATAGATACCTCAATGGCCCAATCATTGATTCGAGCAATGCGTCAACTTTGGCCGCCAGTAGGTTCTCAAAGTGCGGTCCAGCTAAATTTGTTAATATCACGTCACAATCATTTTAACCACTTTAACCATGTCTTATACTATGGCTATTCACAAATAACACATATTATATAGCTCATAGTGCGTCACTTTGTGCCACACTATGCGCTTGTAGACTTTTTGAAAGGTTGTGAACATTGTGCAAATCTTTGAACATATACATTTTCTAAAGTGAATATTTTAACACAAATCTTTGCTTCTGGGGGTCCCTGCTGGCACAACATAATTATTTTGGAGATGGTGATCCGCAACCAAATAGCCTACATTTGGCACGGAAAGGTTTGAGAATTACTGTTACAGGATACGTCATGCATACGTCATTACATTACAACATGTGGTAGTGACAGTGTGGGCTACCAATGCCATTGTGGCCTCAGGGCTTAGAATGTATGGAAGGGCATAAGCCCAAACTGAGGGGCCAATTTGACCTTCATGGCCTCCATGAAATTCCTGCCCTGGTTCTGGGTCTATAGGAATGGGATTTAACACCAAATGAAGAATCAAGAGGAATCAATAATGGTTTAATTGTCTCTCAATCGTTCAGGTACAGGGAAGCATGCAGCCTTTTATTTTTCCTTTTCATTGATTCATATCTTTATTAACCCACCATACTCTGGGATAAAAATAAATACCGGTAAATAAAGTTTTATTATTATTATTATTATTATTAGTAGTAGTAGTAGTAGTAGTAGTAGTAGTAGTAGTAGTAGTATGAGATCGCAGCTGTATGGGGTCTAGTGGGTGTTGGTGACAGACTGACAGCTAGTGATAACCTACTACTTTCGGATCCACAGAACGCAGCGGGGGGGGGGGGGGGGGGGGAACACACCAGTGTGCAACCACCTGAGCCGACTAAATATCAAAAACCTTAGTCTTTTAGTCTTAGTCAGCAGTCAACAATGAATTAACACTGGTGGGGAGGGGGATAGCTAGACATTACATACAGTAGGATACAGATATTGCTCCTGATATACTGTGGTCTCTCTCTATCTAACCTTGTTGGGTGGCCAATCAGAGGAGATGCTGTTGTTGTGGGTGATTTAGAACGGGCCAGAGATCTCAGCAGGGCAGCATGGCTGTGAAAGCCCCCCGGAGAGCACTCGCACTCACCAGCCTGGAACCAAGCATGTGAAACTGCCGAGACGACTGTAGTCACTGCGGACACCGACACGCACGCACGCACGCACGCACGCACACGCACACGCACGCACACGCACACACAAACACAAACACAAACAAACTATAATTGTGAGAACATTAACTTTTTTTAAAGATGTTTTTGGCTTTTGTGCCTTTATTGATAGTTACAGTGAAGACGGACAGGAAAGATGAAGAGAGAGAAGGGGAGAGATATGTGCTATTTCTCAATGCATGATACTGCCACACAACTAAGCATAAGTCATGTGTAACTCTAATTCCAATTAACCCTACACCTGACCTCTGAATGTCTGAACCTAATCCTGACCCCAACCTGAACCTTTTTCTAGTTGTAAACCTATCTCTAAACATCTATTTTCAACCATAAAACAACCATTCTTCGTTCTTGTGAGGACCAGGAAAACGGTCCTCACAACATCTATTTTCTATAATGCACGCACGCACACACGCACGCGCACGCACGCACGCACACACACACACACACACACACACACACACACACACACACACACACACACACACACACACACACACACACACACACACACACACACTCACACACACAGGATGGTGGTGTTCCAGGCTGTATGAGATGGTGGCATGTCAGCCTGTGTGTTGGTGCAGGGCCAGGCAGGCGGTGGTCTTCGTCACAGCAGGGTGATGTGACTCATGTTGTGACCCGTGCTGGAGCTTGTGTGTGTGCTGTAGATGCTACAGTGGCTTGGACTAAGGCCTCTGGAGCCCCAAATGGCCTTGGATTGAACGCTGCCAACGTCCCAACGTCTTCCCATCTGTCCCCTTTCATGTGTCTCATTTTTCTCCTGAGTCCCCCCCCCCCTCTCTCCTTCTGTCTCTCTCACAGCTATCCTGTTTGTCTCTTCTCACACAGTGCCTATATGGACTCAGACGCCTCAAATCATCAGATCCTCCTATCGAGGGACAATTTGAGTGTTTTTTGAGGGGCGCCTAACATTGGTAGTGATGATTTGATTGGCTGAGCAAATTACATATTGAAGATAAAAGTGCAGAGGGCAGAAAAGTGAAGACGCCAAAAGTGATTGGCCGGAATGACATTTGTGATGATTTGATGATGATGATGATGTATGATGATAAGGGCACACAAGTGTGATTTTATCAGCTTCACCAGCTGGTACAGGAGTTGCCCAGTCAGAGACCATAAAGCACTGGGAGAGGTGGTACGCAGCCAAGTGGATCACTGGTTGTGAACTGCATGGCCAGTTTGGAGGATCTGTATGTCACAGCTCTGTCTCAGGAAATCCCTGATGCTGCATTCACACTGGCAGCGACAATGCGCTCGTTGATGTCTTGAAGCATGCGTCTGAAGGACGCACGCACACATTCTTACTCTGAATTTATTTGTGTGTTATGGCAGTGGTTCCCAAACACCCAGTTTTGGGACCCATTTCTTTCACAATACAATTATTATTTCAAAAGATTTTCATTTTTTTTTAAATAATATAAAATACAATTTGGCAAGAAAAGAAAATCGAAATAATTTCTGAAAATGTAAATAAAACATTTTTTTTAGTGAAATTGTCTCTCTAGTCCCTCTCAGGTTTTCTACTGGCTGTCTCTCCTACACTATATCTCTCTCTCACCTCACTACTGTAGCCTGTAACAGCCGATTCGACTGGTATCCTCGCTCGGCGGTGCCTAACGTAGCTCATGGCCACCAGACACGGCGCGCCTCCGTCAGGACATCAGTGATAATGACAATGCTACAATCGCTGATAATGACATACTGAACAGTGAGGATGCCAGTATGGACATTTTGGCCCCATTCAAACGGGCTGATAACAGATGATTTCGCCGATTATATGGGGTGATACCAGTCGAATGGGGTGTGTGTGTGTGTGATACACACACACGTACGCATGCACGCACGCACGCACGCACGCACCCACACGCACACGCACACACACGTGCACGCACACACACACACACACACACACACACACACACACACACACACACACACACACAACCAGGAAGAACCGCCCATGTCAGTCCAGTCCATTCACACGGCCCATCCTCCCCGGATTTTGGGTTTGTGACGACGCCACCATGGAGATGTCATGACATCATCAAGTAAATCCAGAGAAGTAACTAAATACATATGTATTCAAGTACAGTACTTAAGTCAAATTTGGAGGTTTGTTTTACTCTACTTGAGTATTTCCATGTTTTATATACTTTTACTTCTACTCCACATCTCAGAGGCAAATAATGTATTTTTCACTCCAGTACAGTTATTTGAAAACTGTAGCTACTGTAGGCTACTACTGTTGCAGGTTTTTATTGTGTATACTTATTAAGCTTGTAGACATTTTGAAATGTGTACATTTCTGTTTTTTTGCTTGTAATTTTGATTCCAATACTTTTACTCAAGTAAAATTGTGAACATGATTTGGTTGTAATATTTCTACATTGTATTATTGCTCACAAACCTTCTTCCATTACGGAGTAAATCAGATTTTGTCTGTTGAGAGGATATTGCATATTTATGTCATTCTGTTTTGATATTTTGTTCTGTTCTTGTATTTATGAATAATTGTGGAATTAGGTTTTGTTTTTTGCCTGGTAACCAGACAAATTGTCGTTATGAATTAATCATAATTTTGTGGGTTTGATATTCAATGTTAAATAACATTCAGAAATTCAACAATTACTGTATATGATGAAATTATAAAATGTAAGGTAATACATAGTAACCAACATAATTTATTTAAATAAATGTTTGTGTACATTATGTGTACATTATGTGTATTGTGTTGTCTGTAAAGTGGACTGGGACAGATGTCCAGCTTAATGTCATGCAGCCACACCCTTGTTTCAGGTCCCACATCAAAGAGGCTGGCCTCTGGCGGTGGTCTGTACAGGGGACAGGTGGTGATTATGTGTTGTGAAGGTGGTCTGTACAGGGGACAGTTGGTCTGGGACTGGGACAATGTAGTGTAAAATAGAGTGTAAGTGATTAATGTGATGTGTTTTGTGGAGGGTTGATGTGTTGATGTGTTCACAAGTCACAGTAGTGACTTGTGAACACATCAACTGACATTTGAGGTGAACAAACCAAACTGATCTATGATCAGTTATTTGATGTTACGTTTTACGTATAACATTGTCTCTGTCGGGTGGAAACGTATTATATCATTTTCTGGATTCAAATTCAAAATGAGCAAAAGTAGCAGATGTACAAGCTCAAAACGCAAGTAGGGTGTTAATTTATGAAAAAAATACAAAGTTAGAATATGGAGATGAGAGGTTTCTGCCCGACAGCAACGATAATATTGTATAGTGCAGGGCTGCTGAAATGAAATGAAATTAAATTAAATTAAATCTATATTTACCCAGGGTATCTGGGCTAAGCTCAAGAACTTGTTTCCAGCCAGGCCCTGCTCATAGAACACATTTCATCGTAGTGGTTCAATGCCTTGTTCAAGGGCACTTCAGCGGTGGTAATTTTAACGTGTCGGACGGCTGATTCGAACTAGGAACCTTCCGGTATCACTATCAAGACCGCGCCGCTATCCGTTCGGCCACCGCTGCCACCGCGGCCACTGCTCAGCTTAACGTTGCTCACGGGACACACTGCAAAATGCAGCCGTGTCCAAGGGCCTTGTATTTTTGTTTCAAGACACATTCTATTAGGGATTGTGCACAGAAACACATTTTCATTGTTTTTTTAAATTATTATTTTAACCCGCCAGTAAAAGCCACATTGAGACTAAAGTCTCTTTTACAAGTGTGAACTGGCCAGGAGAAGAGGAAAATAATGTTACACAGCTCTGCCAGTAACAACAAATACAAGACAATAACATTCGTAAACACATGCAGTATCTAGTAGGCTACGTAACGTACCCACTACGCCCCACCTAATAAGCTCGAGGAGAAACAGGAAAGTCTAATAATGTGACCAAATGAAGGATACATAAAACAGCCACAATTTGATCTACCATGCAAGGCTAAACCTTAAAAAAAGAAGATTGTTATGATATTAAATGATTATGGTAAGTTACAAAACGAGTAGGGTTTTATTCACAAATGTGAACACAAACAGAATTTGGACAGATTGAAGTTGCAATAAACTGCTTTCTCTGGCCAAGATGGCACATAGTTACCTTCATAAAAGCTAATTATTCCTCCCATGTTTGTGGAAATGTCCTTTACTCATAAATATTAAGGATTGTCTAAGTCTTTGTATTAATATGATTTGTCCTCAGTGATAGGAGAATAATTACATTTTGTATTCACTATGACAAGAAAAGACAAAATTACCTACCTAGATTCCATCCTGGAGGTAAATCTTTCCTGTGATAAAATGGCTACCAATGTAGGCCTAATCAAAAAGGTCAAAGAACAAGATTCCTCCTCTCTGGTCAGCAAAAATATTTTGAAGACCCTAACAGGAGCCCTCATTCAAGGTTTCTTCGACTATGAATGCACCTCATGGTACCACAGGACCTCAATCAGTGAACCAATATTCTCCAGCGCTTGCTCCATGCGCGCCCACCCCTCTAGACCAGAAATCACGCTGGCTGGGCCAGGCTAAGAGTATAGCAACTTGCAATGGGCCTGGTCTAAATGATTCGCTACACCTCTAAGATACCCATGTACCTGTCAAAATACTTCCTTAATGCATGTCAACAAAGTCCATCACAACACCAGAGCTCCAACAAGGGTTAAATTCAGTGGGCGGTGGTGGCTCAGGTGGTGGCCGGATGGTAACCACAAGTTTGCTAGTTCGAACCTGGGCTCCCCCAGAGTTAGTGTCGAAGTGTCCTTGAGCAAGACACTGAACGCTACATTTCTGATGTGCTGGTTGGTGCCTTGCATGGTTTCCGCTGCCATCTGTGTATGGATGGGTGAATGTAATACACAATCTATGTAAAGCGCCATGCACCATTTACCATGTGGAATTCCTTACCAACAGTCGTTAAGAAATGTGAATCCCGGCTAGACTCCTTCAAATCCGCTCTCGAGAGTGCACTTACGGGAGGCTACAATTCAACCACACACACACACACACACACACACACACACACACACACACACACACACACACACACACACACACACACACTCTTGTTGTTCTTGCAACTTGTTTTTTAAAGTTTCTACTTTCTATAGCTTACAATCAAAGTTATGTAGCCTCATATTATATAAAACTTAAAAAATAGCTCTCGCTCTCTCAATTCAATTAAATGCAATTCAAAGGAGCTTTATTGGCATGAGAAAACATATGTTTACATTGCCAAAGCAAAAGTGGAACAAACGATCAAGATAAAACAATAAAATAAACGTGTAAACAGAGCTGTATTACATTAACACTTTGAGTAATACAATCTTGTGAAACTATTTTCTGCATTTTCTGTCAGATAGTTGTACATCCATATAGGAGACGCTTGCTTTACACTTTTGAAAGTTGACAGCAGTATTTAAATGTTTTTGCATTAATTTGGATATAAACATTTGGGTGATTTTCAAACTCTCCTTGGGTGATTGTAATCCGTGGGAAGTGTAGCTCACTCTCGTCCTCGTTGTGTGTGCAGTGGCCCGTGGGTGCGCCTATACTCTCTCTCTCCAGTGTCTCCACACAGAACCTCAGAAAAGGAAACTCTATAAAAAACGTGAATTATGGAAAACTTAGTTTCAGGCCAAGGATTTCACAAGACATTTTTGTGCTCGCGCGCGTGTGTCTTGGACTCTTGCGTGTGTGTGTGTGTGTGTGGTGCGTCCTTTTAGTCACGTGACCATCCCTGTGGCTCCAGTCAACATCTCTTTGTTGTCGCCCGTCAGATACTGCAGCGAGCGAGCGAGCGAGAGAGAGAGAGAACCGCTGCTGCCGAGAGTCACTGCCTGGTTCCTCCAGTCCGGCTCCGTTCTACCGCTGCTCTGTGCCCGGGATTCCTTGGCTGGTTCCTCCGGCTCCTCCTAGTCTCCGGGTTTATTCAACCCTCCAGGATATTTGCTTCGGCGAAGCGGGAATAAAACACTCTACCTACCGGCTAGTGGGTCGGTTGGTTCCAGCGGTTCACGGACGGAGCCACGGCGCGGAGGTTGTTGTTGGAGTCACAAGTTGAACAGATTGATTGCTCTCTGCGGGGGGTCGGTTCGGTTGGGGGGGGGGCCGCCGGGCTAATTACCAATAACGTCAGCCCGGTGCTGACAAGGAGATAATTAAGTAGCCCAATTAAGACCCGCTCGCGCGGACGGCGAGGATGAAGAATAGAAGATGAAGATTCCTCACACGACCAGCGGCACACACACCGCCGCTCCACCGTCATCACAGGAGGACTAAAGTAGTCGCCATTCGGAATTGTACTTGACATTTTCTTTTTTACAAATATTTTTTTATAATCTTGCCCGTTCACGTTCACGGACAATTCGCCAGTGCGTGCTTTGCGAGCCTGCGTGCATGCGTGTGCGCCCCCGGGCGTGGATGTAGTGAACCCCCGACCGCGTTCATTCAAGCGGCCAATCTAATCCCCGCCCACATTAATAAACGCGGTGAAGAAGTGCGTGCATGCAGCAGCCGCGCTAGTTTGTTTGTTTTCTTGTTTTGTTGTTGTGTTGCCTGCACCACCACCACCGCCATGCGTCCCTCTGCCAGGCCGTGCTCAGGTTACTGCTCTCCCTGGCCGATGTGGTCCGTGTGTGTGCTGCTGCTGCTGCTGGAGCTGCCGGCCACCCTGCACGCCTCCTACCAGCACAGCTCTGGTGAATGTAAAGGCAAGAAGGACTGCACAGGTAAGGACTGGAATGGAGCCCCTATGCCTCGTGTGTGTGTGTGTGTGTGTGTGTGTGTGTGTGCGCGCGCGTGCGTGTGTGTGTGTGTGTGTGTGTGGGGGGGGGGGGGGTTATGCAAGGAAGGAGTGTGTATCTATCTATCTATCTATCTATCTATCTATCTATCTATCTATCTATCTATCTATCTATCTATCTATCCAATTAATTTATTTTTCAGGGATTTTTTCAGGAGTCCCACATATTGGTTTCTACTTTCTAGCTAAGGCTATTTTGCAAACCCTGTCCCTGGTTATTAGGGCCTTTCTACAACAGATGAGAGTCAGATGTGTTATAACTACACGTTGTGTTGACATTCCATTGATATCAGTGTATTTTGTTGAGGTCATAACAACACAGTGATTGTATTTGCTCATGCGTACTAGAGCGTGATACCGTATTGATCCTGTGCTATGTTGTCCTTATTTCTCCACTGTGCAGGTTTACTGTATAGGGCAGGCAAAGTATGAACTGCTCATTGTTGATTGAATGTTTTTGTTTAAGTTATGATGTGACGCCTGCCTGCCACCCTTGCTCACCCTTGCTCACCCTTGATCTTACAGCTCTTCTCTCACCCTGTATCTGTACGTTAACCGCTGTCCTGCCTCTTGGCGACTGAATTTCCCCCACGGATCAATGAAGCTATGCTTATAGTTGTATTAACATGAAGGCTACTAGTTAGTAAACATAATCTGCCATACAGATTCATTGAAATTAGTTTGAGCTGATTCATGTCAATCATTCAAGTCACCTTAATTCAAGTGGCAGATGCGAAAAATATGTTTAGTATCTATTAGGGCAAGTCATGTGGTCTACCGGGCGTACCGGCACAGCTTTTTTGTTCCTTTTGGGCCAGGGGTGCCCGTATGTACAGTATATTGAGTTGACCAGAAATTGGTAACGGCATGAAAAAACTGAAAGTATTAGTCAACTAAAACCAAACTGACAGATTAATCGACTAACTGACTGTGTGGGAACAGGCCTAGGTTGCGTGTTGCCAGAATGTAAGGTACAATGACTCAGGTGTCTAGTCTGACCCTTTCAGTCCTATCTCTCAGTCTCCGGTCCCTTTGAGCTTCCGTGTGCTGTCACGTTGTTAGAGCTTCCACTATCTCTTGAGTCAGAATTGGCTGTATTGTCACATCACAGGTTTACCGGTGTGAAGTGGGTGAATTTTTTTTTTCCCGTACTTGTAAGCTTCCATCTATTTGGAGTTTTCATGAAAGGTAAGACGAGGCAAAGATATAAAGACAGAACAGAACAAGGACAACAAGGATATAAAATATGTCAGATATTCAAATATTGCCCACAAATCTGTCTTAGAACACATACAGTACAGTCAGCGCTTAAACAAAACAATATTGCTTTTTTTTTTCTTCAGTTAAATATGCTGTATCATTATGATGAACAGGAAAGTGCACAAACCAAATGCAAATTATACAAGCTCGCAGCGGCGGCAAAAAGAAGTGTCGTGCCGTGAGCTTGTATATCTGCTATTTTTGAATAGCCAACACTTAAAGCTAAGATGACACAGATGTTTTCCCGGTTCAAGTGAAGATTGAAAATACTGCTGCAATACATACGTATGCATATCATACAGGACGGTCAGCTCTGTGGCTGTAAACATGGCCATTTAGCGTTGTGTGCTTTGCATTCATTCTTGAAATGAGCCCAGTTTTGTTATATTGTCAGAAATCGCTGACAAACAATCTAATTAGAATGTTGTCCTCCACCCTTTTTAGACTGCCAATACAAGTCTACCTGTCGTATACAGTGCATTTCTGGACTGCTACTTGGATAACAGAAACATCATGTCTGGGGTGTGTGAAAAGGGTAGTTCTAGGGCTATTAAACATTTAAACCCCATGTTTACTTGGTTGACCGGGGTCTCTCAGGGCTCTATACGTCTGCTCCTTCTTTCCCCTCTATACCAAAACTCTTCTTAGAACAAAAATAGCCAGTCTACATACAAGCTCATGACGTGCTGCATTTCGTCAGCTTGTAAGATTGGCTATTGTCGCCGAATGTTCATCCCAGAATAGGGACGCTGCTAGGGGGGCTCAAGTGATTAAACATTTAAACAAGAAAAACAGACGTTTCTCACATTTTAAATGAGCATCTACTTTCTGCCACCCGGCAGTGTTGAAATAACCTGCTTATCCATATTTAATTTGTGGTTATCACTCAGAATTGCCTTTTTTCCACGTTGCTGCACCGTGTTTGCATTAAAAATTGAACATCTATCTCCATCTCAGATCTATGCTCCGGGAGCCTAGTCTTCACATGGCCTTGCTACAGCCCTGCGAACACAGTGCAGCATAATGCACTGTGCACTGTGAGCAAATGGAAGTGTTACAGTTCGCCGAGCAATGCAAATACCCTCATTTTCAGCAGCGAGGTTTAATCCAGAAAGCTTGCCTGTCCGTGTATTATAATCACCTTGATTGAAAAACAGGTGGTGGATGTGATTTTTCTGCCCTCAAAACGGTACTCTTACCACTTCATTAAAAGGCAAGGCTGTTTTTTATCTTTAAAACAGCAGTCTTCAATGTTTTTCAGGCCAAGGATGCCTGATCCGAGAGAGCGAGAGACACTACATAATCGTCTCTGTCAGGTAGAAACCTCATATGTCCAAAACTGTTACTTTTCAGGATTGATATTGAAAAATGTACAAAGTAACAGACAAGCTTGAAATGTGTCTGTTATAGTGCCATGTTTAGAGCTTGTGGATCTGCTACGTTTGAGCCTTTAGTGTGACCCTGTAATGTAATAGAGCATTAATCTACCTAATCGATAAGAGGTTTCTGCCCGACAGCAACAGTGTATAAAATTGTGTTCGCCTTTCATGAAACTTGATATACCAATATTTAGCCGATTCTCTTATCAAAGTCTGTTTGATCAGCGATTTGAGATTAGCTTGGAAGTATTCCACAGGTTTGGCTGTCTGCAAGTGATGCTGCAGGTCTGATGGCTTCATGTTTACAAGTTATCATTACTAATGTGCTGAAATACATATTTTCTGACATTTAGATGTAGTAACTCTGAGGACCGTGGACCCCTTTTGAAGACTAGAAGTCAGCTACGGTAAATGGATTTAACATAACAAAAAAATATCGAAACCACAGACAGCAGACAGCAGCAGAGGATTAATTTGCTCCACGCTATGGAAAAATAGATAATGTAAAATCTTGTTCAAGGCCACCGATGTTGTGTCACTTCTCACTGACACATCACTGTAAAATAAATGAAAACATGAAACTTAGTGCGGCTGCAGAGCGCTGCGTGTGCGTGCATGTGTGCTCGCATGCGCATGTGTGTAGGCAGGCGTACGCCTATTTTTCTGTATCTCAGCCCGGCCTCTTGTGAGCCATCTGTGTGCATGTGTGTGTACGTACGTACGTGTGTGTGTGTGCGTGCATTGTGTCACTCATTGCTGTGAGCCTGTGACATTTCTGACATCCAAATGTTGAGGGAGCGTTTCTTGTGTGTGCTTGTGTGCATGCACGTGTGTGTGCTTCTTGTGATCTGGCCTCAGAGCCCTACTGGGTTGTAATTTGGTGGACTCCACTCCAGACCTTCACACGAGGGAACATCTGCTCCTTAAAGTACAGAGCGGTTGTCCTCCTCTGAGGTCCTGAGGTTCTCCTCACATGCCTGCAGGCTTGAGGTTTGTGGACGGCATCAAAGCGGAGCTGGAGCTCAGCTGGGTCAAACGTTTGGCTTTTTTTTCGCCCTTCTCCCCGACATGCTGTGGTTTATTCCAGTGGTTCGCAACCTGTGGTCCGCGGCCCAATGGTGGGCTTCCATTCTGGTCAAACAGAGTCAGGGTTGTTGGCCCACTGGCAACACTCTGTTACACCACTAGTGGGTCTAAAATTGGAGTCCAGGTACCCTCATGGTTCCTTGAGGGATTTCCAAATGTCCCCTTACTGGTGTGTAACTCCGAGTGTGTACAAATGGAACGGGTCCGGGTCCAGCCAGATGCCAAATGTCTTTCCAATATGGCTGCTGACATAGAGCCTATTGCAATATGGCTGCTGACATAGAGCCTATTGCAGTTTAGGATTTCTCCCCTCACATTTTATTAATATTCATGTTGTGCTTTAATCGCTGTATCATATGCCATTTCCTTTGCAAATCTCAGGCTTTAACCGTTTCTTAATTAGGGTACTTTTCTTTGGTACAGATATGACCTTGGAACGCACCACAGCTTTTACCACATGTGAGAACATTGCAGTAATTTATTTTGCCTTTGATGCAAAAATACTTAATAAAATACACTTAACGACTTAAGCCAAGTCAAGTTTATAGCCCTTAATTACTGCTCCAGCATCAAAGGGCTTTACAGGCCCACAGTTATAACAAAGGAAACCAAATGACAACCCCTCTCCTTAGACCCCCAATCAGGCAAGACAAAACGCCCAAGAAAAAACAAGTGTATTAATTACCAAGTACCTACAGTATTGAGTATTCACATGCACACCGGCACACTGTATTTGCTTCAGGATCAAACTGTAATATCTAGACCTGATACAATTATTACATAATCGTCGAATCGCAATAATTTCAATTATTGCGATTATAATTGTTATAATTGTTTGTGCCGATACGTCATGCTTCTCATTTGACGTGTCTCGGTTTTTAACCACTTTGAACCTGCCATCCACTATTTTGGGAATGTGATTACAGCCAAGTTAAAAAAATTATTAAAAAGTTTAAGTTTAGCATTTGTGCGGGTGTGTTCTTCCTTCTACAGTGTTCAGGTCCAATACTTAGCCGTATTGGAGTGTGGTGATGATGAGAGCCAATCATACTGTTTAACACCTGGCCCCAGGGGACAAGATGGGATTTCTAAAACACTCCTACCTCTCGCCAGCGCCGATGCTGGTGCGGTTGTGTGTGCTTGTGTTACTATATACGTGTGAGGGCCTGATGTGAAGAAATAGCCTTTGCGAGGACAATTTCCCTGGTCCTCCTTAAGACAAACTTTATCTTAAGGAGCCGGACCAGGGAAATGATCTGATAAAGTGTTGTTTTTATGTTTATAAAAGACTTGTTCGGTTAGGCTTATAATTAGGAAAGGATTCAGGTTTGGTTTAGGGTGAGGATTAGGCATTAGGTTTGCGGAGTTAAGAGTTTGGAGTTGTGCCTGAATACTTAGTTGTGCGCTAGTGTCACATGCTGAAAATAGCAGATCTACAAACCACGCGTTGTGAGCTTGTATATAGATAGGCTACTTTTGTACTTTAGGGCTAGGATTAGAAATGGTATTTATACATTTTTGATGTCCTCTCAAGTATAGTAAAACGTGTGTGTGTGTGTGTGTGTGTGTGTGTGTGTGTGTGTGTGTGTGTGTGTGTGTGTGTGTGTGTGTGTGTGTGTGTGTGTGTGTGTGTGTGTGTGTGTGTGTGTGTGTGTGTGTGTGTGTGTGTGTGTGTGTGTGTGTGTGTTCATTATCCTGTGCCGTCGTTGGTGGCTGATTGAATCCGGGGCGGGGGGTTACGCAAGCGTATTCCGATATTCTAGGACGCAGCGGGTGGCTCCAATCAGGTCCTCCAAAAGTAATATGATTGCATTAAAATTTGATGGCGTGGGGAACGCTGACATTAGCTGAGCCTTTATGGCTCGGCATGAACCTGGGGGTGAGTTGAGACGTTTTGCAAGCACACGCTGTGTGGTGAGTGTGTGTATGCAGTGGTGAAAGAATTACGCGGTTTTGTTTTACTTAAAGACAGTGGTGGAAAGTAACTAAGTACATTTACTTAAGTACTGTACTTAAGTACAATTCTGAGGTAATTGTACTTGAATTGAGTATTTACAATTTCCAGTAATTAAGTTCTACTCCACTACATCTCGGATCCAAATATTATACTTTTACTCCACTACATTTATTTGAAAGCTTTTGTTACTAGTGATTTTGTAGATTGTCCTTATTATTAGGTTACAAAACATAGCCCTATGTACATTTTGGCCAATTTCGAAAAATGCGACATTCTTTATAATGAGTACTTTACTTTTGGTACTTTAAGTACATTTTGATGCCAATACTTTTGTACTGTTACTCAAGAAGTACATTTTGACTTCCAGGCCTTACTTGTAACAACACAACTGTCACAACCAATCCCCCAGAGCGGCTGGGAAACGTTGAAGCCGCCAAACATAGTGATCAAAGCTGGTACTGCAGGCGGGCGAAATACATGCACAAGCAAGAGAGCGCGCGGCTGGGTCTTTGCTTTGTGAACGCGTGAGGTCACATGACATAGAGCAGGGGTTCTCATGGGTCTTTGCTTTGTGAACGCGTGAGGTGACATGACATAGAGCAGGGGTTCTCATGGGTCTTTGCTTTGTGAACGTGTGAGGTGACATGACATAGAGCAGGGGTTCTCATGGGTCTTTGCTTTGTGAACGCGTGAGGTGACATGACATAGAGCAGGGGTCTATGCTTTGTGAACGCGTGAGGTGACATCATGACATAGAGCAGGGGTCTTTGCTTTGTGAACGCGTGAGCGACATTAGGGCTGGGCGATATGACGATATATATCGTATAGACGATAGAAAATGTCTATCGTGAAAAATGTTCTCTATCGTTTATATCGCTGTGTCGCAAAACAAGCGGTACGGCAGTATTTTACGTCGCAGCGCCCAGCCACGCTGTGCTGTTATTTCATAACAAACATGAAGGGAGATGATGGCTGACGAGATTCAGAGCGGAGTAACACTAAAGTAACCGGCCATTCACTGTTATAAATGCAGGTTTCATGTTGGGTCAAATTGATAAACTGCGTGAGCCACGCATCAGACGCATGTTTTACACAGTTGAACAATTGAGCTTGTCCGTCGGGTGCAAAATTCTTCTACTTCTTTCCTCTTACCTGTCTTGTTTTATTGTTCCAAATAAATTATTCCATTTGAAAAGTCCTTAATTCAGCAACAGCTTCCAACAACAACAACAACACAAGACGCTAACTTAAGTTGTGATCATCAAAAAAAAAAGGAAAAGAAAAACATCCACTCCCATACGCACAGCTGGGCATTGGAGAGTTGACGACGCGGTCGCGTTGTCTCTCACTCTATCGCCTGTAGTCAATTAAACATCGTTAAGCTTCCCAACGTCTTTAACAAACTACACTACAGAGACTACAACTACAACAGAACATTTTGATTCCCTATACAGAGCTTAAAATTAACTGAAACAACTGTGTGGCAGTGAGTGAGTGACGAGGTATTTATTTTTTCCATAAGACAATTTAATGCAGACACAGGCCTGTACTTCTGTGTCTGAATGGGAAAGTCTTATTTCTTTATTTTAGCTTTTTAATTGTCATAATAATAATAATAATTATTATTATTATTATTATTATTATTATATATATTTTATTTTGTATTATTTTTGTACTTGCTTTAGGCCTGTCTGTGCATGGGCAGGGCATCAGTATTATATTCATATAATTAGATTGGATATTGTGATTTTACATATTGTAATTGGCATAAGTTTGATATTGGCATAAGTGTTCTTTTCCTGTTTTTTGAGTGGTGCAACCACTATAGACGGTTATGTGTGTGTCCCTGTGTCCCTGTATCCGAGCACGGAAATAGCATAATTATTGTCACCACCAAGTGTCACTGTTGTGCAGCCTAACACACAGACAGAGGCCAGGGAGGAGAGCTTGTACAGTACAGTACAGTACAGTACAGTACAGTACAGTACAGTACAGTACAGTACAGTACAGTACAGTACAGTACAGTACAGTACAGTACTCGGCCTGAACAAAAAAATATTTTTTTAGATTAAAAAAATCGGTATCGTAAAAAATATGCTATATCGTGAGTATATCGTTATCGTGATAAAAAAAATTCTATATCGTGATATGAGATTTTGTCATATCGCCCAGCCCTAGGTGACATGACATAGAGCAGGGGTTCTCATGGGTCTTTGCTTTGTGAACGCGTGAGGTGACATGACAGAGCAGGGGTCTATGCTTTGTGAACGCGTGAGGTGACATCATGACACAGAGCAGGGGTTCTCATGGGTCTTTGCTTTGTGAACGCGTGAGGTGACATGACATAGAGCAGGGGTCTTTGCTTTGTGAACGCGTGAGGTCACATGACATAGAGCAGGGGTCTTTGCTTTGTGAACGCGTGAGGTCACATGACATAGAGCAGGGGTCTTTGCTTTGTGAACGCGTGAGGTGACATCATGACATAGAGCAGGAGTTCTCAACGTTTTAGGCTGGGGACCTCCGGGAGGTGACATGACATAGAGCAGGGGTTCTCAATGTTGTGAACGTGTGAGGTGACATGACATAGAGCAGGGGTTCTCAACGTGTGAGGTGACATGACATAGAGCAGGGGTTCTCAACGTGTGAGGTGACATGACATAGAGCAGGGGTTCTCAACGTGAGGTGACATGACATAGAGCAGGGGTTCTCAACGTTTAGGCTGGGGACCTCCGGAAATGCTTTCTTTAGCCATGTCTCGTGATTCTCTCATAGGGGGTTCTCTCATAGGAGCCAACCAATCATATCGACAGCGTACTACCCGGAAGACTTCAACCCGCCCCCCGAATAGCGGGGGGCGGGGCTGTCACTCCCGGTCTGCTCTCTAGTATTATATATGATTCTATGGTCACAACACACTGTGGTGCTGAGTGAAGGCTCATAGTCTGGATTTTCGGTGGTGAGGTGCCCACCGAACTACAACATGACGTCACGAGCCGCGGTGAAGAGCAAACCACCACCACCGCCCCAGCCCTTCTCTCTGTTTTTACTCACCACCGCTCAACGTTATTTCAGCTCCGGTGGTCAGCTCACCACCGGAGTGGTGGTCACTGGTCACCTCACCACCGACAATCCAGACTATGAATGAGCCTTGAGTTAGCCACCCATCCACTCTGAACAGCTTGATCTGGGGGAGAAACCCAATTATCGTCACCGCTGTAGGGTGACAAGTAATTAGATTTTTTTTTCATGGGGCGTTAAACAGTGTTTGTCAACCGGACCAGGATTGGATTTTTAAAATGTGCTGTGAGTTTAATTAAAGCCCTGAGGAACCAAAAGTACAGGTGATTCCAAGGTGTTTTCTCTAGCGCAGACGGTAGCGTATAAGCGGCTGTTTTTATCAACACAGATCTCCTCGTAAAGGTGCTGTACAATAAGTGCTATTTTTTAGGTTAAGTTACAGCTCTATATTCTGATAGTAATTGTTGCTATTAGATCAGTGGTTCGCTTAAAAATGTCAAAAGACTGCCGTGTAAAGTAGTTAGATGTGTGGGCCCATGTGCATTTTCAGAGCATATTTATTTCAATGATCAATCCGCCTCAGATCAAGGAAACTAACATAGTATACTTTATAAGCATGTAACGATTCCTTCAACTCACGATACGATACGTAGGCCTAACATGATATGAGGTTCACGTCACGATACGAATTTTCATGATATTTTAAACACAAAATTATTTTCCAGACAAATGACGGAAAAATCTTTTTTTATGATTTATCTTTCCCCCCGAGCTTTTTTCACAATGTTTATTTAACTACATTGCAAAAGTAGCATTCATTTTCATGTAAACGTACTTTACGCACTTTCTGTGCAACAACTAGCTCGAGTTAACATGTAAAAAAAGCTTTCTTTGATGACATCTTAGGATACACCTATTTGACAGTGCAGAAACATAATTGCCTTCCTGTATTAATGAGCATCAACGACCATCACCTGGGCACAGTCACAGACACACACCTCCCCTCTGCAGGCTTCTAATACTGAAAGTGACTGCATGGAGTCTGTCTCATCTCTCCAAAAGCACTTGAATATGATGGAATATGATTAAAGCTCACATTTCATATCACACACACCATAATTTACTAGCCCGGCTAATATATATATATATATATGCGTATAGTGCGTAAAGTACGTTTACATGAAAAGTAATGCTACTTTTGCAATGTAGTTAAATAAACATTGTGAAAAAAGCTCGGGGGAAAAGATAAATCATAAAAAAAAGATTTTTCAGTCATTTGTCTGGAAAATAATTTTGTGTTTAAAATATCGTGAAAATTCGTATCGTGACGTGAACCTCATATCATGATAGGCCTTAAAAAATCGAATCGATTATTATCGTCGAGATTCACGACGATATTAATAGATTTAATAAAATCTAATTTTTGGGAATCACATTTATTATCTTTGAAATCTTTAGCATTACTCAAGTCAAATGTACTTAGTTGCCATCCACCACTGGTAGTAGGCCACAGCCCAGTGTTGCCAGGTCTGCTTAAGTTATTATACTCAACTTCAGGCTTGTTTTTCCCTTAAAGTCACTTATAAATGTTGGTAGTTGCGGGTCGCAGTTTCTTGGGGTTTGTTTCCAAAGTGTAGTTGCTTATTTGGGCTTCCATCCTAATGTTTACAGTTCCAGTGGTTTCGTATCAGCGACCCACCATACATGATTTGCACATTTAAAATGTTTCAAAAACATTTCACATTCACGTGTGTGTGTGTGTGTGTGTGTGTGCGTGTGCGTGCGTGCATTTGTGCATGGGTGCGTGACATGCATGCAGCCTATAGTCACTTCTTTGGGGCTTGCTTTCAGAGTCCCGGTGGCATCAGGCATGTTTCTCTCGAAAACATTGCTTCCTCACCGTGAGGTCAGTCAGGGTTCCGTTTATGTGGACTCGCATTACAGGACACCGGAGCTTGTTAATTCTCGTAGAGGGGGAACGCCCGCTGAGATCAGCGAGGGAGCGCTGCAGAGGTCTCACCGTCCCTCCCTCCAAGGTTTTGATAAACTGCAACGTCAATGAAAGGTCAACGGTCTGATCTCCGCCAGAGCCTTGTGTCACATGCTGAAGTGTCCTTGATAAAGCTGTGAAACACTAACTACTCGTTCACTGAAAAGGGAATTGTCCCCAGGGTTCTAAAAGTGGATGCCGCGGTCCAGGGGTGCTGCAGAATACTTGGATAATATTTGGAATTCATCAGAATCCCTATAGTTTAACCACTTGAACCGTCTAGTCTATACTTTAATGGACCCGAGTTGCGCTGCACATTCTTTTTCAACCAAATCTCTTTGCCAAAAAAAGCAGATCTATAAGCTAAGCTCAGAGAGCCCCCCCCCCCCTGGGGTTTAAGTGTTTAATTTAAATGTCAAGTATAAAGTTATTTTACACAAGTTTTACTTGTGACATAGTTTATCTTAGGGGGAAACATTGGTATATTTAAGGGCTGTAATATAACATACATAGGCTAGAGGGAATAAAACACTCAACCTACTGAATCAACAATTTGACTGGCACAAGGCAGGAATTAACAATCAGACTTTTCCTCTGTCCTTGACATTTAAAAGTACGAGAGTCACTTAGATACGTTCACTGGTTCTCAAAGTTTTCAAGTTGCCAAGGACCGTCAAAACTATATGTATTTGGCCGAGGACCCCCATCTCAAAAATGATTTTCTGCCAGCCTGCCAGGGACTCCCAGAAGCAAATATTTGCATACATGTTCAAGGCTTTCCAAAAATAGCAGATCTACAAGCTCATATCTGCTATTTCTGAATATCCCAAGTATAGCATATACAGTACTTAAAGTGGTTAAAGTGACCCCATGTGGGTCCCCAGACCCCACTTTGAGAACCACTGACAGATGCTGGGTCTAGTGACTTTGTAGCCTGGAGGACTTGAAACGACCTTTGAGCGGCTCTCTGTTGTCTGGTGACAGAACAGCCTTGTAATGTAACATCTATCCTGTTGACTCCATGTGCCCTTGAGCAAGGATGCTCTGAGTTGTTAGGAAAATACCAACCAGTGCACTTTATGCTGCCATGTACTGTAGATAGATGCCATGTACTGTAGATACTAGATAGATGCCATGTACTGTAGATACTAGATAGATGCCATGTACTGTAGATACTAGATAGATGCCATGTACTGTAGATAGATGCCATGTACTGTAGATAGATGTCATGTACTGTAGATACTAGATAGATGCCATGTACTGTAGATACTAGATAGATGTCATGTACTGTAGATACTAGATAGATGTCATGTACTGTAGATAGATGCCATGTACTGTAGATACTAGATAGATGCCATGTACTGTAGATATTAGATACTAGATGTCATGTACTGTAGATAGATGTCATGTACTGTAGATATTAGATAGATGCCATGTACTGTAGATACTAGATAGATGCCATGTACTGTAGATAGATGCCATGTACTGTAGATAGATGTCATGTACTGTAGATAGATGTCATGTACTGTAGATAGATGCCATGTACTGTAGATAGATGCCATGTACTGTAGATAGATGCCATGTACTGTAGATAGATGTCATGTACGGTAGATAGATGCCATGTACTGTAGATAGATGTCATGTACTGTAGATAGATGTCATGTACTGTAGATAGATGCCATGTACTGTAGATAGATGCCATGTACTGTAGATAGATGTCATGTACTGTAGATAGATGTAATGTACTGTAGATACTAGATAGATGTCATGTACTGTAGATAGATGTCATGTACTGTAGATAGATGTCATGTACTGTAGATAGATGTCATGTACTGTAGATACTAGATAGATGCCATGTACTGTAGATAGATGTCATGTACTGTAGATAGATGTCATGTACTGTAGATAGATGTCATGTACTGTAGATAGATGTCATGTACTGTAGATAGATGTCATGTACTGTAGATACTAGATAGATGTCATGTACTGTAGATAGATGTCATGTACTGTAGATAGATGTCATGTACTGTAGATAGATGTCATGTACTGTAGATAGATGTCATGTACTGTAGATAGATGTCATGTACTGTAGATAGATGCCATGTACTGTAGATAGATGCCATGTACTGTAGATAGATGTCATGTACTGTAGATAGATGTCATGTACTGTAGATACTAGATAGATGTCATGTACTGTAGATAGATGTCATGTACTGTAGATACTAGATAGATGTCATGTACTGTAGATAGATGTCATGTACTGTAGATACTAGATAGATGCCATGTACTGTAGATAGATGCCATGTACTGTAGATACTAGATAGATGCCATGTACTGTAGATAGATGCCATGTACTGTAGATAGATGCACTGTCCATAGACTCCATACACCATGTTCATTGCTGTTGGGCAGAAACCTAGCCTGGGTTCCAGCCTGATTTGCTGCGTTCTGCGGATCTGAAAATGTCACTTCACTACTCAAGTGACATTTTCAGATCCGCGGAATGCAGCGAATAGCCAGGCTAGAAAATATGGAGATACCTTGTATCTCCATATTTCTACCAATTTCTTTTTTTACCACAGCGTCACATAAAAGTAGCAAAAATAGCAGATCTACAAGCTCACAGGTGATGTGACACGTAAACTTGTAGATCTCTGAAGTGATATTGACTCTAACACACACACACACACGCGCACGCATGCATGCACGCACGCACGCAATTCTGATGTGACATTTAACAGAATATGTTCCATCCTAAATGCATTTTAAAACCTCACATGTTTTGTATAAAGTTTTTCAGCTGTGTTTACGTTGTCTCGATCGGGACTCTCAAAGACACAAGACAACAATGTTACATTTTGTATACTCTCGGAGTTCAATTCATACTGTATATATAGTATGAGTTATATTGTTCGTCCTCAAATAATACACTACTACAGTAACCAGGGTGCAGGGTTTTCAACATGTGGCTTAGTTGGGACACAAACGATGGTCATTCAGACAAGTCTGCGGGATCACATGCTAAGATACTATAGGAGCAACTATGGATGTGGGAACATCATGAGGTAATCAAGAATGTCAAGTGTAGCCTCCGCTACACTAGTGCGTGCGTGTGTGCGTGCGTGCATGTGGTATAGTGTAATGAAATGGCATTCTTTCTGTCTTCCGTTGCAGTGGAGTGTGAACATGCAGACTGTGATTACATTGCTCTGCATCGGTCGGGCCTCCCTGTCTGTGGCTTTATACACGACAAACTACAGCATACTGTATATGAGTCATACTATGTACATAATCCTCTGTGTTCGTTTAACTCAGAGATTGTACAAATGTAACCAAATGGACCTGCAAGGGTCTATTTGATTACATTTGCACACTCTCTGAGTTACAAAGGGTTAAGGATTTATTTTTACTTTGTAGCGTACAGTATCAGAATTGAATGTCACATCACAGCTGTTAACAGTGGGTGGAATTAGGTTTTGTGCAAGCTCCATCGTTTGTGTTATAGACATAAAGGAGCAAGGGGAACAAATCAACAAAAATATATTTATTTATAATAGCATATCAATCCGGTACAGTATGCACATGAGGTTAGACATACAGTTTAAGGTGCATCAACATAGCAGAAAGTAGGTAGACATTAAGATGAATGAAGAGAGAGAGGACGTGAGAGGACGCTGGCGTGTCTGTCGCCGCTTCTCCGTTCCTTAGACTTTAGACTTTCTTTTTTTATAACAGCAGTGAATAGTTGATTAGTTTAGTTTAGTGTTCTTTTGTACCTTTTATTTCCTTGTGTCCCTTTGCTGAGTTGTGATCGTTCCTCCTGGTTGTGATTATTCCAACACTGCCGGTAGCCTCCCTGGCTATCCGTTTGCCTCCACCGGACAAGGACAATCCACTCCTTCACCCCCGCTAAGGAGGTTCCCCACCCGGACAGCTCTCCTTGTTGTCTGCGGTGCAGTTACCCTCTGTCGCTGGAGAGACCTACTCGGCGATCTAACTGTCTGCGCTAGCCTGCTACCAGTACTTGTTGGCGTAGTTGGCCCTGGCTGCCTTCACTCGTTGCTTGGCTGGTGTTACAGCAGACTACCTGTTTTTGAGCAAGATCAAGGCTACAGTGTGCCCGGCATGCTCTGTCCGTGGGAGCTCTGCCTGCGTACACAAGATTAAGGTGCAAAGCGCAATGTCAGGTTCAACCACATGGGCCACAAAATGGTTACTTTCACTAGTAGTAGGGGAGCCTATCACTTTCCGTGATTTTGGAATGTTAATTTTTGGAGACAGGTATATCTTGATTCTTGGGGTTACCAGAATGCCAAAAAAACATGTCTCCAATTTTTTATGTCAGGTTTAGCATGTTTAATTAGCATAATTAGCTAATAAATTGTCAAAAACGGAAATGGCAATAACTTTGCTTCTAGGTAACTTATAAAGGTGATCTAAGAGTCTGAGTCCATGTTTGTGATGTCCAGAAATGCATCTGTTACCATTGTGAAGTCATACAAGCTTTCCTAATTAGCATAATTCCCATAAATTATGCAAAAACGAGGTGAACATCAGCAAATTGCTGCATGTTTTACTTTTAGTCAACTTTGAAAGCTTCTCACAGACTCCATGTGTATGTTTACAACTCCAGGAATAATTATCATCCTATGAATAAATCATGCAACCTTTTGTCTATGTAATAATTATGTAATAATCACACCAAAACCAGAAATAGCTATATTTCGTTGCTTTAAGTTAATTAATAAATGTGATCTTACAGATAGTAAGTCTGTTTGCATGTCTAGAAAATATTCTCTTTCCATAACTAGGATATGCAACCTTTCCATTATTAGCTTTATATATATATATATATATATATATATCCCTCATAAAATAAAGAACAATATGAGAAATGGTCACAGAATTATCACATGATTTTTATTCTAATATTTACAGAAAGTTTTGAAAACACATTTAATTGAAGGGTCTTCGTCATCGTCAATCCCCAACAGATGTGCCTTGTTTACATTACCACACACCTCTAATCATCGGCCCTACACATGCACATCTCAGAGCAGTTCAAATTTTGAGATCAACAAGAACAATGTGATATGCACTGTGATTTCTTGCAGACACATTTTATCAGTTGGGTAATGGTGGCTGGGCCGTGGGTATCCCGTGTTGTGACTGGCACCAGTTGATCTCCTTCAGCCTCCCATCCATTTTTAGTTTCTGGTGGCATCTGTGGGTTAGGTACGTGGTCCTGATCCCATACCATTGCCTGATAATATGCATGGGTAATGGCTTGATTTAATGCTGCTTGTGTAGGTGGCAGCTTCTCTGCTTCTAATTGTTTCTTTGTGAATAACCTCCACCTGAGCTCATCAACATCCACAGGATTTGTACCGGGCTCGTACAGCTGGCAAACAAATGCTTCAATCTTTTTTGACAGTTGTACCCTTCCAGCTAAGAGTGTAACTGTCATAGATGGAATGGCATTGGTACAGGCAATGGGAAAGCCACCATGGATCAAGACATGTTCCCAGTAAGCTGACCACTCCATAGCCACACTGGACAGGAAGACCAAAGAACATAGTGAGATCCATGTAGTATTTGACCGACGCCAGGGTGGAAAGCCCCGGGCCCCTACCACTTATCATGTGGAAGACAACACACCGATAGGGAAGTGTCAGAAAAACAGTTCTTGTCAGGTATCAGCACCAAAGATGAGCTGACTGTCTTATCTTGCTAAGAAAGCCCTCCAACACTTCCAGGTGAAACCCAATGTTTTTATAATCACGTCAAGCTGTCCACTCAAACTCTATCGATGTAAAACATCTCCACAGCGTACAGGAAGAGGCTGACACAAGGATAATCCTGCACAGCCTGGATGCTGTCCGAAGAGGGGCAACACAGCTCTACATTGAGTCCCCTGACACTGATGTCTTTGTTCTTACAATACGACGGTACCATCAGCTGTGCAAGGACATCTATTTCATCACCGGTGTGGGGAACAAAAAACGTATCATCGCTGGAGCCAGTAGTGCAGGCACTGGGTAAAACGAGGACTTCAGCCTTACCAGGGTTCCATGCCGTCTCTGGAGCTGATCAGACAGCTCCAGGGAATTTAACCTGTTGGCCAGGTCTAAACAGGTGTCCTGTGGAGGTGGTATCTGCAGTTGCTACTGTATATACTATGAGCTACAAAAAGGCTCAGTTCTGACGCAGCACGTACCTAACCCACAGATGCCACCAGCAACTGAATATGGATGGGAGGCTGAGGGAGCTCAACTGGTGCCAGTCACAACACGGGATACCCACGGGCCAGCCACCATTACCCAACTGATCAAATGTGTCTGCAAGAAATCACAGTGCATATCACATTGTTCTTGTCGATCTAAAATTTGAACTGCTCTGAGATGTGCATGTGTGGGGCAGATGATTAGAGGTGTGTGGTAAGCAAGGCACATCTGTTGGGGATTGACGATGACGACGAAGATGGAGACCCTTCAATTTTCAAAACTTTCTGTAAATATTAGAATAAACAATCTGATAATTCTGTGACCATTTCCCATATTGTTCTTTCTTGCGACTGCAGGTCGCCTTTAGGAAATTATGGACGGGCCTGCCCCAAAGTTATTAGTTCTCAACAGGCCCGAAAATTCAATTAGATCTCTATATGGAGCTGACCTGTTCTGACATTCCATATGTTGATCTGACCTCATCAAACCCTGTACACTCAAGACACGCTCCATATATGGCCAGTTCAGAATACATTCCATATGTTGATCTGACCCCCCATGCCAAAGCACCAGCACTCGCCCAGCAGTCTGTCATGACCCAGGCAGATATGTTGATCTGACCCCCCATTCCAAAGCACCAGCACTCGCCCAGCCCTTTAGTGCGAGGTCGCTTCTAATATTTTCTAGACATGCAAACAGACTTACACTGTCTGTAAGATCATGCGTATTAATTAACTTAAAGCAAAGAAATACAGCTATTTCTGGTTTTGGTGTGATTATTACATAATTATTACATAGACAAAAGGTTGCATGATTTATTCATAGGATGATAATTATTCCTGGAGTTGTAAACATACACTTGAAGTCTGTGAGAAGCTTTCAAAGTTGACTAAAAGTAAAACATGCAGCAATTTGCTGATGTTCACCTCGTTTTTGCATAATTTATGGGAATTATGCTAATTAGGAAAGCTTGTATGACTTCACAATGGTAACAGATGCATTTCTGGACATCACAAACATGGACTCAGACTCTTAGATCACCTTTATAAGTTACCTAGAAGCAAAGTTATTGCCATTTCCGTTTTTGACAATTTATTAGCTAATTATGCTAATTAAACATGCTAAACCTGACATAAAAAATTGGAGACATGTTTTTTTGGCATTCTGGTAACCCCAAGAATCAAGATATACCTGTCTCCAAAAATTAACATTCCAAAATCACGGGCATCAAAATTTGATTGATAGGCTCCCCTACTATAGGTACAATTCACATGGTAAACAAAAGTACGTGACTGACGTTAGATTTAGAGGTCCTAAAGAAAATGTGCCCGGCCTCTAAATCGGCCACCGATATGGCCTCATTTGGCCTCATCGGTGAAATGTCTACCGATATGTTTTGGTATTACAGCGATGCAACTCAGTCAGGGCTCCCTGTCTCTTGTTTGGAAGTTAATTTGAAATACAGCCTATTTTGTCTGTGCCAAATTGGGATGGTAATGGTGCTCTTAGTAGTGTAGTCACTGTAGTGTGTCTGTGTCACTCCAAACTACTAAACTATACGTCTTGACTAAAGTCATTGGTATAAAAAAGCAGCTGTCTACTGTGTACTACTGTCACTGTACCTTTACATAATCATAATCGGTAAAGTTCTTTGAACAATAGACACAAAATACCTGTTTTTATTCCAGCTAAAACATTCACTATATTGGTTATCGGTGATTGTCAGCTCTCTAAAGTCGGTTATCGGTATCGGTCACAAAAATATGGGTGAGATATCTTCAATAGTTCCTCTGTTGATCAGAAATGGAAAATAGTGTCCTCGTTGACTTACATTGCAGAGTGGAACAGCTCTCAAAGTCAAGTTGTTTTTTATTCATTCACTATTATTTATTTGTTATGTAACACCTGCACATCTGGATGTCCGGATCCAGTCCGGATCTGCTTAAGTCAAAAAGTAGAATCAACTGGAAGTTAACATTTTTAGAACGGCTACCAAATAAATTGTGCAATGTTATATATATATATTGCAGAATCTGGTTTGTTTGCATGTGTTCATGGTATGTTCTAAAAGCTCTTTCACTGTGCAATGAGTCACAGAGGAGGAGACCATTTTCGATCATCAATTTCTAATCAACAAACTAGTAAAGATATCTCACCAATATCTGGAGTGACATCATAGTAACCCACACCTGTACTAAAGTGTCATTGTGCTTCAGGGTGAAAGGAGTCAGGCTACATATGGGTGTAACACCAAAATGAGTTAATTACACCCTCACCCTGCCTTGTTCAGAATTGATCTGACCACAAGTGGTGTAAAGTAACTGCACCTGAGTACAATTCCAAGGTACTTTTACTTTGCTTGAGTATCTCTATTTGTTGCTAGTTTATAATGTACTTTTTACTCCACTACATTTATTTGGACACATGTACAGTAGTTAGTAGTTACTAGTTAATTTGCAGATGTAATTATTGATAATCAATCAAATTATGAAACCTCTACTGTTTTTAAATAGCAGATCCAAAAGCTTTCAATACATATAATCCAACAGTATATGATTCTGAAAAATGCAGAGTACTTTTACTTTTACTACTTTAACAAAGTATTTTTGTGGTATTGCTACTGTTACTCCTAGTAATTCTTTCATCACCAGATCTGTACCTGGTGACGTCTACAGTATCAGTTTATATGACAGGATCAGATGAGATCACTTTTTATTAATTCCATTGTTTTGGGTGTCGCCCTGGATGGATACATTACATTGTTTCCTATACCTGTGTACCTGACTGTTGTGTTCCTGAATATGACTCATAGTATAAAATGAATGATGGAAGATATATTGTGTCGCTATAAAAATGACTAATGCATACATAGTGGTGGAAAGTATATTTATTCAAGTAGACTGCACTTGTATGTATTGTAAGAGGTATTTTATTTGATTAAAACTAAAAGTTTTTTTGTTAAGTTAAATCTCAATATTGTGATAGTCATTGCTATAGTAGCTCTCAGAGCCATAGAGTAAGACAGAGTTACGGTATTGAGGGGGCAGAAAACAGCCCGGTCACGTGGTTCATGTAACTCGTTGGTCACCAAACCTATATACTCCATTCCGTAAACTTCCGGTTCAGGCCTTTGTCACTATTCGCCAATAGGAGTCTATGTAGAAGAGCCGCCATTGGACTGGCCCCATGAAATGAACAGAGTTGTCGTAACTCTGTCTTACTCTATAGCTCTGCTAGCTCTATAGCCAGAGAAGGTGCAAAGCCAGAGAATAAACAGAGAATACATGTTCAGATCGGGATGCCAAGTTTAAACAATACAGGACACACAATAAACAAGCAGAATTTGAAGTGATGAGACAAACAAAACATACAGACAACAACAGTGGAATTGAAACACCATAAAAATGAAGCTGATGAATCTCTACTGATTGGATGAAATTGGTGACCCACTGTGAATATACATTTATATTATTATATTTTCTTAATTAAAGAGCTAGAGAAACATGGAGACCCCTGTTACTGAACAAACACTATAGCAATGTTTAGTATGATCACAAACACTATAACAATGTTTAGTATGATCACAAATTAGTTTAAACCTTAAAAAATAAAGAAAAAAATCACTTAACACAGTAAAAAGGAAATGCGAGTTACTTCCACTGCTGACATTGCATGGCTGCTTTGCACGCCGTTGACCTCATCTAACTGTTTGTTTTATGGGACCGGTGGATGAGTCATGGTAAAGTGATACTACTCAAGAATACGCTGCAAGGATCCTGTTCCACCCTGTGGACTGTCAGGTGTGTGTGAGAGAGAGAGAGAGAGAGAGAGAGAGAGAGAGAGAGGGTGGGGGGGTGGGGGGGGGGGGTGGAGAGAGACTGTGCGTGTGTCACATGATTTAGCTGCTAACGTAGAAGATTGCTTTATTAACCGTCCCGATAAGAAATGTCTGCCATGTGGCTGACTCTTCCTGCCTTGTGTATATCACTTCTCTACCTTGACAATGTTACCTCTGCAGATCTTTAAGAGACGTTCTGGTTCCTCTGTCTATGTCTACGACCTTTAGCTCATAGACAGAGATGATGATGTTGAATTATTGTGATTAATTGTTTTGTGTGTATAGTATTCGAGGGGTATGGGCTTAGACACAATTTATAGTGACCAAGAAAGATTCAGGAACTTATTTAATCTTTGGAGAGAATGTGTGACTGTTTTATTCCATTCACACATTCATTCTCTCTAAAAAAGAAAAGAAAAAAACAACCATAAAACAATGTTTTTTTTTCTCGTGAAGAACAGGAAATGAATTGCATTTTTATAGCGCTTTTCCAAGTGCTCAAAGCGCTTTACAATGGTTCATTCATTCATACATTGGGAGGTGAAGCGGCGAACAGTCGACGCCAGCGTCCTCCCTTCCCACATTCACACACCAATGGTGGCAAGCTCACACCGACCAACTCATTGGAGGGTTCAGTGTCTTGCCCAAAGACACTTCGACATGTGGACAGGAGGAGCCGGGATTCAAACCGCCGACCTAGGGATCATTGGATGACCTGCTCTACCTCCTGAGCCACAGCCGATGTTGTGAGGAAAGTTCTCACAACATCTATTTCTCATATTCTACTATACTTGTGGGGACACTTTATCTTCACAAGTATAGTAATACACACATACAGTATATTAACTATATGAACACACGCATATTTTACTATTATACTATATCTTATACTTAAGAGGGCTAAATGTCCACACAAGTATACCAGAAAGACGATTAGATTATTAGATTTATACATAGTTGTGTGACGGACGTTACACACCAAAAATAGCAGATCTAAAAACAGCACGACACCTTGTGTTGTGAGCTTGTAGATCTGCTATCTTTGTCTTTGGGTTTCTGGTTAAAATTGCATTCATAAAATTGCCGTCCCAATATATCAATGTCCTAACAAGTATAGTAATACAAACTTGTGTGTGTGTGTGCGTGTGAAGTTCAGACAACAGCGTGTGATTCCCCCCCCCCCCCCCCCACACACACACACACACACACACACACACACACACACACACACACACACACACACACACACACACACACACACACACACACACACACACACGCACGCACACAAAGCCCTCAAGTGAAGCACCACAATGAATGGGCAGAGCACTTCAAAGACGTAACCTTAACCCCACCGCCTTAGATCAGGTTCTGGAACGTAAAATAAAGATTCTACTCCTCGTTTCACGAGAGCTCTCAGCCTGCACCGGGGAAGAAGTTGTTTTCCTCCTTCTGAATATTGCGTATTGTGTGTATAATCTATAGAATTCAATCGATAGTTCCAGCCTTACAAGAAAGACTTGACACGAACCCAAACACTCCAGATGAGTCTCAACGCCTCTCTGACAGCCTTCGTTACAGTTAAGAGTTATGACATGCTTCTAATTATAGCTCTTAATGTTTTGCAGACCTGCCCGCTCGCCATCGAAACCCTCCCCTCTGTACACACAGAGGAAGTCATTAAGATCTGGGAGCAAAACACGGCACAGGAAATGAGGGTGATTTTTATATGAGCGTTAATGTGCGCTGTGTGAATCACACACTGTGGCGTACTTGCTGCGGGTGGATGCTTCCCTAGATTACTGGTGAAGAGTTTGAAGACGTTATTTATCTCCGTCTCATCACAATGTACTGTATATTGCCTGGTATAGGTCCTTTAACTTCAACCTAATTTGTTTTGTTGTATCACAGGTTTGTATGTGTAAAGAAGCTAGAAGTGGCTGACATTATTTTCTGACACAAGCTCCAATCATTTGCAGTTTTCAGGAAAGGGAAGACGAACAAGGAAAACAGACCAGATATTCAAACATTCTGCATGAGTAAAGTAAAATATACAGTATATACATACTGTAGACAGACAGACAGACAGACAGACAGACACCTTTATTGGCTCTGCAAGGTCAAGCACAATAGTTATCACCCCAATCGCCCAGGACGAAGTTCATCGTCCTTTCAATTAGTAACACCCAGCGCCCAGGACAAAGTTTTATCCAAAATACAAAGCTTGATATCAAAGCCGATCGCATCGCTCCACAGCCTAGGAGCGCCTGTTGCGCAATACTCGATGTTGCGTAACAGTGGGACGTCATCGAAAATGTTCCCCCCCTGTTTAGCCGACGAGACCAAAAATCTTAAAACGTTAATAACTCTTGATCTAAATCATCCCGTCCAAATGCTCTATGTGTTAGACCAGGGGTTCTCAACCCGTGGGTCGCGACCCCTCGGGGGGTCGCCAAATTATTTTAGGGGGTCCCCAAAAAAGATTTTTTTTTAAATTTTATTTTCACGATTTTTCTAAAATAACAGACCTACAAGCTCGTAGCTTGTAGCTACGAGCTTGTAGATCTGCTATTTTTCAATAGCTAAATTATAACAATGCTTAAAAAAACAAAAGGGGTTCCCGCCCAAAATGGTTTAAGGTTATTGTAGCAGTCAATTTATATTGGGAGGGGGCGGGGCGGGGGTCCCGAGACATTGCCAAAGCATTTCCGGGGGTCCCCGGCCAAAAACGTTGAGAACCCCTGTGTTAGACGGCCCACTACAGTCCCGTCGCTAGTCGCGTTAGATTTAATCATACCTCTCGTTGTTGTCGATCGGCTCTAGAGTGTTTTGGCTACATTTAGCTACTACATCCACATCCGGGATAATATCCGGTCCGTCTGTAAAAGTCACAGATTAAGGAAATTGCTGTCAGATAGAGAGCAATACAAAGGGTTAGGATTAGTAAAAGTAAGACATAACAATAAGAAGCACCATCAATAACAGTTTTCTAAAGTATATGCCTATACATTAACTAGCCTGAAGAAAAACTACAACACCGGGTTACAGTGACCTGACCGTATCCCGCCCAGAACAATAGAGTCTGTGACAAACAGTGCAATCTGTACAATCAGTGCAATGCAAAGACAGGTGACAGTGTCAACAGTAGTACAATAACCACACCCTGAAGTGTCATTAGAGGTCACAGTCCTTGGACATCTGACACTAGCCCTGGCAGAGCGACCAACCTGTGTCACGTTGTAAATCCTCAGAGCTACCTGTAGATACTTAGGGTTAGAAGAAATGGCAGTGGTATGAGACAGTTAAAATAGAAGCATATAGTAACATATATACTGTACATGAGGTTACAATAGCAGCATATAGTAACATATATACTGTACATGAGGTTACAATAGCAGCATATAGTAACATATATACTGTACATGAGGTTAAAATAGCAGCATATAGTAATAGATATACTGTACATGAGGTTAAATAAAATAGCAGCATATAGTAACATAGATACTGTACATGAGGTTAAAATAGCAGATATAGTAACATATATACTGTACATGAGGTTAAAATAGCAGCATATAGTAACATATATACTGTTCATGAGGTTAAAATAGCAGCATATAGTAACATATATACTGTACATGAGGTTAAAATAGCAGCATATAGTAACATATATACTGTTCATGAGGTTAAAATAGCAGCATATAGTAACATATATACTGTACATGAGGTTAAAATAGCAGCATATAGTAACATATATACTGTACATGAGGTTAAAATAGCAGCATATAGTAACATATATACTGTTCATGAGGTTAAAATAGCAGCATATAGTAACATATATACTGTACATGAGGTTAAAATAGCAGCATATAGTAACATATATACTGTACATGAGGTTAAAATAGCAGCATATAGTAACATATATACTGTTCATGAGGTTAAAATAGCAGCATATAGTAACATATATACTGTACACGAGGTTAAAATAGCAGCATATAGTAACATATATACTGTACATGAGGTTAAAATAGCAGCATATAGTAACATATATACTGTACATGAGGTTAAAATAGCAGCATATAGTAATATATATACTGTACATGAGGTTAAAATAGCAGCAGATAAACTACATGCATTGAGGTGCAGCATCAGAATAGTACCAGCTATAGAACATCGACTTCAGGTGCAGGTGCAGGTTAGCCATCATTTAGCAGCATACATCAGCATATATCAGCATATATTTGCATATAACAGGCATTTGAATGCAAACATAGCGTACATCAGATATAGAACATAGTCCTTTATGCATAATTGCATTTGCATATAGTTTATAGCAGGATAGGAATAATTGACCAGCATATACTGTATCAGGCAAGCCAATGTAAACATAGGGGGGACAGTTCAAGTACAGCATGCCTTAATATACAACCAATTCCCTTCAGGGCATTGACTCTATATCAACTGATGATTTGTGAAGTGTTGTTACATAGCTCTATACTCCGACAGTGATCATTGAGTGTTCTGTAACAGGAGTCTCCCTGTCTCTCCAGCTCATTAGTAATGGCCCGTACACACGGTAGGACTTTTAAAGTCGTCGGGGAGTCATCAGTTAAGTCTCTTTTTGAAATCGGTTGTCATTACATGTTCATGGTTTTCCCAGTAAATGATTGATCACAGACAAGGGATCACACACTGCAAGAGTTCACCAAGATGCGAACCAGACCCGGCCGATATAGGCCACATTTGTTTTTATTTCCGATTCGTTTTGACGTCTCACGTACGTGCATGCTCCCGTGCTGCGTGAGACTGGCACACACACAGAGCGCACCCCGCACGTGATCCAAATGTTTCCATAATAACCGTTGTTAAGTGGTCACATGGGTGGGCCGCGTGCGTTTTCAGATCAATCAATCGACTGTGTTCCAGCTCGGATCAAAGGAATTAACATAGTACACTTTAAGTTCCTATTTATTGGCATCACTATGAAAAAATTTTTCATTTTAATTTGGGGGGCCCACTTACAATGCCCTCACTGCCCAGCAGTGGGCCCTGGCCCACATGTTGAGAATCGCTGGCCTATTTAACAGTAAGACGTAGTATAGTAATAGTAACCTATATAATAGTAGTAGCAGTGTACATTAATGCATAGTAGCCTATTAGTGTATAGTTGAGTGGAATGCACAGTGTTTGTGAAAGATAAATAAATCATGCGCTTCCTGCAGTACAGTAAGTACAGTTCTAGCAGCAGTCTCTGGGGAGAGACCTACACAGTCCTGTACGCATGGCTGACCTCAGAACTGTACGGTTTGAACAACAAGGGTATTAGCTGCATGGCTGCCGTCCAGCACTACATTTACTGTACATAGTACATACAGTACCGAGACACATTAGTCAGCCACGCCCTCCAGCTGTTTGCATACAGTGTCCAAGTCCATCTTATTGTTTCAGGATTCAAGATTCAAAAAGCTTTATTGTCCATCAAATACAGTAGTGATAGAAAATGTCCTAGTGGTTACGCGAGCTCCCGAAACATCAGAGGCATGGAGTTCCATATGCTGGCATGGCCAGCATATGGAACTCCAACCTCCCCTGTCAAACCAAACTCAGCTTCTTCTATGCAACGGTAGAGTCTGTTCTCATATATGTCAGTGAATGCTGCACCCTGAAGCCAACCCTGCAGAAGTCTCTAGATGGGTGCTACACCAGAATGCTGCGTGCAGTACTTAACATCAGCAAGAGTACACATGTTACCAATGGGAAAATGTATGATGGAATGCCATGGGTGAGCCAGAAAATAGCAGCCAGGAGAATGAGATTAGCAGGACACTGCCAAAGACGCCAAGAGCGACCCAGCCAGCAAAGTAGTGCTGTGGGAACCAACATCGTACCACCACCGTACACGAGCACGAGCACATTAACATGTGGACGTGCTGAAGAAAGACACAGGAGTGCAAAGCACCAACTTATGATAAATATGATAAAATACTTGATGAATTGAAGTAAATTCTGTAGGAGGCCAAGATGAACAAAAGCAAAGTGATATTTCTTGGTTAAAATTAATGTTAAATAGAGTGTTTGTTCAAGAGTCTCCCGTCTCTCCAGCTCTTTTAGGAAACAGAAAACAACTGTTCAGGTCGGGGCACACAATCTCATCCAGTCAGGAGAGATAATTCACACAGGATACCGGATAAACAAGTGGAATTGGGAGTGATGAAACAAATTAACGAGTAGACAAAATTGGAAGTGGAACACAGGCTGACAAATGGTCTTTGTGGGGTTCTCCCTCCTGATTGGATTATATTTGCAACCCACCTGAATAGTATGTGTGTCGTTGTGGTGAGTCCCACGGAATCAACAGCAATACGGAGCAACACCTTTCATTCTGCAGTACATTAACCTAATTAGACTGTGTGTGTGTGTGTGTGTGTGTGTGTGTGTGTGTGTGTGTGTGTGTGTGTGTGTGTGTGTGTGTGTGTGTGTGTGTGTGTGTGTGTGTGTGTGTACTTGCTTTTTAGAGAGTGCGAGAACATAAATGAACTGGTATCCGCCGGCTGATTGTAAGTCTGTGGACGACAGAGTAAAAGTGTGGAATATCAATGAAGCCGTGGCGTGTGATCTATGAGACATTCATTCACTCAGACACACTCTGTTTCCGCTGTGACTTGATGCCTGCAACAATCTGTCTGTGTTCTTTTGTTTTTTGGGGGGGTGTTCAAATTTCTATACAGTAATGCATTGATAAAAATAAATCGTTGTAATGTATACTTTTTAAATTTTAAAGTATTGAATAAGTATGCCGGCCCGTTTGAATGTCACTGAACGGCTCTTTATTAAACAGAAAATACATTTATAGGTCAGGAAATGTTATCCAATCAGGAGAGAGAACTCATACAGGACAAATAAGGGAAATTGGAAATGATGACACAAATCAATGAACTGACACAATTGGAACTAGAAAAAGTGCCCTTCTGGGCACAGGTCTCCACCAGGAGGATAGGAGTGTGTGTGATGTTTGGCAAAATGTTTAGGAGTGATATAAACATGTTTGTTTGTTTTTTGCAACAATTTTCTTCATTGTGTTGAGGAAATGCAGAGTCAGATCACTCATAGCATCTCTGAGGATAGAATTCTGGATGAGCAGGACATGTGCAGCATTTTGTACAAAACGGGCCACTCCTGAAGACTTTGGAAGGCAATCTTAGCCAATCAGTGTAGAATCTGAGAAATCAAAAAGACTCGTCTTGATCACATGACTACAGAGATCATGTATACCGATTTGCATGAGATTTGGATGAAATCTGTGCGACTAATATAAACAATGTGTTTTGCAGAAATCGGCCTCATGGTGGCGCTATAACCGGCAGATGTGGAGGGATGCAGGGAAAATGTTTTTCCATGCCTCTAGGGAGTGCGCATACAAAGTTGTACACAGAACGATGCAGTTATAGGTAAAAACAGGAATTGCCCTGTTATAGCGCCACCATGAGGCTGGTTTGGAAAATAAATTGTGTCATGTCGTCCTCAGCCTAGTGGAAATGTGCGTGTATAATTTCACGGAAATTGCACACTGTGTTTGTGATTTGTGGCATTT
Organism: Electrona antarctica; assembly: GCF_951216825.1. Taxonomy (NCBI): domain Eukaryota; kingdom Metazoa; phylum Chordata; class Actinopteri; order Myctophiformes; family Myctophidae; genus Electrona; species Electrona antarctica. Next base: position 27,411,603 of record NC_136800.1, on the reverse strand, counting down.
TGTTCGAAACGGACCAATCATGTGAGCTTTGGAAGCGAATCTTAGCCAATCAGGAAGGAAGATTGGAAATGGTGCAGATCCGTGTTGATCACATGACTATGGAGATAGTGTATACCGAATTGTGTGATGTATGGATAAAATGTGTACGAGTAATCTACAGAAATGTGTTTTGCCTAAATCGGCCTCATGGTGGCGCTATAACAGGCCGTTGAGGAATATTTGGGGCATCCAGGGAGTGTGTGTGCAAAGTTTGGCATGGATCGGGCCAACGGTGCCGGAGATTAGCTGGTAACAGACGGACGGAAGGAAGGAAGGACGGACGGACGCACACACACACACACACACACACACACACACACACACACACACACACACACACACACACACACACACACACACACACACACACACACACACACACACACACACACACACACACACACACACATACGGACGGAGTGCAAAACATACTCTCTCCCCATGCCTTCGGCCTGGTGGAGACAACCAGAACACTAACATTGAAGCTGATCAATCAATGGTTTCTCTCCCTTGGTTTCTGAACAATACTGGAGCAATGATTACTATCAGAATATACTGTACAGCATTAACCGTTTTGTTTGTTTGCTTGTTTTTTCCTAGCATTGTTACATTTGTTAACCACCTAATTTGTCCTTATTTTGTTCATCAAAATTTTAATGAAATAACAAAATAGCCAAAATAACAGATCAAGCATCATTTTCTCAACTGAAAAAAATTGTAAAACGTTGGCAATTTGGCTGCAGTCTAACTTTCATGTCCAACCTGGGATTCGAAGCGGTCTGCTTACGGAAAGCACAACTTAGTGAGCTTGTTGATCGAGTATAAAAAAACCCTTTTCATTTGTATATTGTGGTATTGCTACGCCGCAGCATATGCCATACAAATGAGCAGAGGTCACATACAACCAATTAAAAACATGAGAGAGAAGGAGACATTCAATTAGGCTGTTGGAATTCAATTAAACCTTTTATTTTACCATGTGGAAAACCATTAGTGCCTTTCCCCCTAGGTTTACTGCCTTGGGGGGATTGACAAGCTCACAACATGATGGTTGTTCCTGCGATTAATGTCACCAAAGTACCCTACATTTTTACAGCAGTGGTTCTCAAAGTGGACCCCCAGCGGTCCTTGAAGGGGTTCCAGGGTGTCCCCAGCAAAGCATCAAAATCTGTTTAACCTTATTTGATACTTGGATGGGTGTTTTGCTTTGTACGATACAAAGTCAAACGATACAATACGATATTTGCTGTTTACATATCGATATACTTTACATTTACTATTGTTACACCCCTAAAACAAAGCCATGTGTGTAACTTATAGCTAGCACAACATGATTTAGCATGCAGTCGGTGTACCTTAATAACCAACCTGGTCGGTTGGCCTAACGACGAACCTGCCAATCGCTGCCAAAGCAATCGTCCCTCCGGGCTGTGGGATTTGCAGAGAGAAAGGCTGTGTAGCCTGTGTGTGTGTGTGTGTGTGTGTGTGTGTGTGTGTGTGTGTGTGTGTGTGTGTGTGTGTGTGTGTGTGTGTGTGTGTGTGCGTGTGCATGTGCGTGTGCGTGTGCGTGTGTGCACGTGTGTGGAAAGAGAGAGAGAGAGACCATGAGACAGAGAGAAAGAGACGGAGACGGAGAGAGACGGAGAGAGATTACTTGCAGGCACATCACGTATACAATACATGCACTTATTATTTTTGTACGCCGTGTGGAATGCAGTTGATTTTCTGCATGTATCAGTTTGCATGTAAGGCAGAACGGCAGCACAGAAAGATGCTGTTGTGGCATTAATGCGCCCACTGCAATATGGAAGCATTTAGACAAGCCTGAAATACAGCAGTGACTCAATGCTTTTCATATCAACGACCCCCTAGTTTGATATGGATAGGCCACATACCCCCATTTTTTTTAAATCTCTGCGATTCTAGTCTACAGAGTAAAATCCTTTCTGTAAATTGAACTCTGAGATATATATATATATATATATATATATATATATATATACACTCTGGATCAAATTGATTGGTTTCCCAGTCTCATATTAAAATAGAATATCGTCAGATTCCAATTCGAGGCACCAGTTTTTTCTTCACAAATGTGTTTCTCGTTTACACAGACAGACTGAACTAATGTTGTGAATAGTGTGCTTGTGTTTGTACCCAGGGATAAAGAACAGCCCTATCGTGTCAAGAGTGATGCATTGGAAAAGCACAGTAGATAACCTACAAAGACCAGCATGCATTTGCTTATTTTCCTCAGAGGAATTGACTATGATTGGTTCACTGTCGGGTGGAAACGTTGTATGTGCAAAGAATAATCCTTTAGGATTTAAACGATTCCGGTTCCTTGACGTTTCCGACTTTCGAAACATATGATTCCTATGCGGGTTAAAAGTTACAGACCTCTGAGAGTTATTATGGTGGTCCTTGAAATAAATAAAAAGTTGGAGAACCACTGGTATTCCAATTGTATTGCAGACGTGAAGTTCACATACTGTACCAGGCCAGCTCTGACAGTGTGATCAAAACGGCTCCTAATGTGATGCAACTGATTCTGGTTTCTCAATGTTGGAACCTATTTCTCACACAATGTGTACCTGTAGTTTAGGACGACAAAATAGCGTGTTAAAAAACATCCCGGAAGGATTACAATCTGGAGATACAAGGCTTCCGCCTGATATGACAGCGACAATTTGTTTGTTGTCCTACGGGGATGAAGTCGGGTCTATGTTCTATCACAGGGGTGTGTGTGTGTGTGTGTGTGTGTGTGTACACTGCTGTTTTAATTTCCCCCCTATAGTCATATATCATGGGATTTATCGCTGTGTGTGTGTGTGTGTGTGTGTGTGTGTGTGTGTGTGTGTGTGTGTGTGTGTGTGTGTGTGTGTGTGTGTGTGTGTGTGTGTGTGTGTGTGTGAAGTGTATATTTTCGTGTGCTTTGCACAGCCTTTGCTTTTAAGTTCTCAGCTGTCGTTGTATTCTCGCCTTGACGTTAAGGCGTCTTACTGGTCAATATGCAGCAGTGTTGGGTTAGGATTAGACATGTAGAGTTTAGAGATTTGAGTTATACCTGGCCGATCAACAAGCTGTGTGCGTGTGTGCGTTCCCCTGCTCATCTGTAGCCATCTGAGGCAGGCTGGTCTTTATTGGGCCCAGTTGTGGAAGAAGTCACTGGTTCTTCTCAAATTATTTCATGTCTAAATGAATGTGCGTTTGGCTGCGAACCTCTCATCTGCTGAAAATATTTTTGTGACAATTACCAAAGACAATTATCAAAGAATGTCAATATTTTTTTTGTTGTTGTAATATCTGATGTGTATATATGAGTAAATGTACTTGTACTCTAGAATATCAAGCTTTGATAGCTCTTGATGTCTCATGTATGCGTGTGTATGTGTGCGCGTGTGTGCGTCTATGTGCACGCATGTGCGTGCCTCTGGGTGTGTTGTGTTCTCATTAGCCGCTGCTGGGCCCATTCCTTCCTGTTGCCATTGATTGTGGACAGACAAAGGAGCTGTGTGTGTGTGTGTGTGTGTGTGTGTGTGTGTGTGTGTGTGTGTGTGTGTGTGTGTGTGTGTGTGTGTGTGTGTGTGTGTGTGTGTGTGTGTGTGTGTGTGTGTGTGTGTGTGTGTGTGTGTGTGTGTGTGTGTGTGTGTGTGTGTGTGTGTGTGTGTGTGTGTGTGTGTGTGTGTGTGTGTCTCCATTTACCATCCTGACCACAGTGCTGCAGCAGCACCCATGGTTGTGTTTCATAATCAGCCAAGCCTAGGATTTATTAATTCATGTCTTTTGTTGTGAAAGGATTAGTGGATTTTCCATGACTATGAATTTAAAAACGATTATGAAGCGAGTTCTGCCTCATGAGAGGCAACGTATAGTTGCAATTTACATTGTATTAATTTAGCCGACAGTGCTGTCCAGCGCGACTTACACGTGTAAGATCAAAATAAGCAGAGTAAACATGAACTCTAGCCAATAAACAACAAGGTAAATAGTCAGCGTAAATAGAGTGCAGAGAGTACAATGTACTGCCTCAAAGAAACTAGGATACCAGGGGTAAACAGTGAAGAACCTACTGTAGCATATCTGTCTAAACTACATGCTAAAGACCATTCTACTAAAGACTACATATCTAAAGACCATTCTACTAAAGACTACATATCTAAAGACTACATATCTAAAGACCATTCTACTAAATACTACATATTTAAAGACCATTCTACTAAAGACTATATATCTAAAGACCATTCTACTAAAGACGACATATCTAAAGACCATTCTACTAAAGACTACATATCTATTCTAAAGACCATTCTACTAAAGACTACATATCTAAAGACAATTCTACTAAAGGCTACATATCTAAAGACCATTCTACTAAAGACTACATATCTATTCTAAAGACCATTCTACTAAAGACGACATATCTAAAGACCATTCTACTAAAGACGACATATCTAAAGACCATTCTACTAAAGACTACATATCTAAAGACCATTCTACTAAAGACTACATATCTATTCTAAAGACCATTCTACTAAAGACTACATATCTAAAGACCATTCTACTAAAGACGACATATCTAAAGACCATTCTACTAAAGACTACATATCTAAAGACCATTCTACTAAAGACGACATATCTAAAGACCATTCTACTAAAGACTACATATCTAAAGACCATTCTACTAAAGACTACATATCTAAACACCATTCTACTAAAGACGACATATCTAAAGACCATTCTACTAAAGACTACATATCTAAAGACCATTCTACTAAAGACGACATATCTAAAGACCATTCTGAACGTTTAAAACTATAGGATACCACTGGGTAAACACTAAGCTAGCATCTCTCTAAATAACATGCTCTCTGAGAATAAGGCACTTCCTACAAAATAAAGAGAGACAATTTGATAAGGTTTGGCTGCCCCTCGGCCGCTAGCTGAATAGAAGCACCTAATGGACAGGATACCATTGATGTGGTTGACTGCCATCATCATTTCAAGTGTTGTTTTTGTTTTCCATGTCACTGCGCAGTATGGGTGGGAGGGATTGAGGGTTTTCTTTCCTTTTGTCTTATTTGTTCTTTCTTGCTTTCTTGCTTTCTTTCTTTCTTTAAAAATGTATAGCCTACTTACTAGGGGTGTAACGATACATTTTAACAGCGATACGATACTTATCACGATACATGCATGACGATATACGATACATGGCCTATATTGGTTCATTATGGCGATCCGATCCGATATGATTCAATGATTTGAAATCGATACCTATTTAAAATACATTGACATTATTTTAAACTAAGTAATTAAACCCCTTTTTTTCTTTTTTCTTCTAAAAATTGCTAAATAAAATACCATGCACAAAATGTAGTATTGATACAATCGATTATTTGCATAGCAAAACGATTCGATACCGATTATTTGCATTGCAAAACGATACGATACATAGTCAATGTTGCTGTTTTCATTTCGATATACTTCGATTCTCGAAATTAAAATCGATCTTTCGATGCAGTTACTATATTGTTACACCCCTACTACTTAGTTATACTATGGTAAACTAGCATCTATTTAATATGTAGCATGTCTATATCTATACACATTCCATATTGAATCGTTCTGTTGAATATCATCCAGACAGCGTCTGTGGACAGACAGTTCTTGAATCCGGTCATATTGCAGGTCGATGCACATCAGTGCAGTCTCTCTCTAACTAGCGTCCGGGTTGCCTGGCCTGGCCCATGCCAATTAAAATGCATGGCGTCCAGCTGACCCGCGCTGGCTGTTTGGAGCTGTGAGAGCGAGGACCTGGCTGCACGGCCGGCCTCCTGTGTGCCTGGAATAGGAATAGGGACCTGATTAGTCTCGCATCGCTGAACTTCCTCAGTGCCAATTCATTCTACGCCCAGTCAACAATACACACACACACACACACACACACACACACACACACACACACACACACACACACACACACACACACACACACACACACACACACACACTTTTGTATCACTATACTTGCAAGGACATTAACATTGTTATGATTGTTAACCATAAGCGGTCCTGCGTACCACCTGTTTCTAAGTTGCACATAATGCAGGAGGCAGCAGGATATTGAAAACGAGCGCTTCAAACACTGACACTCTTCTTAACACAAAATAATCACCAGTACGGAATGTATTGACAGAAAGTAGCTCATAACATGATGTATGGTGGCGTTTTATTAAACAAAAGCTTTGCAGATAGAGGATAATGCAATGTTTTCCATACAGCTTCAATGTTGGTGAGTTTATCGTATATAATACAATCAGTTCAATACACACATGCTGCTGAGAGCAGGCGACGAGGGCTGAGCTCTAGCCGGTCGCACGCACACGCATGCACGCACTCATTCATTCATGAACAGCTCTATAATCTGATAGTAACCATCGCTATAAACACAGTGTTTGTTCAGTAACAGGGGTTTGCCAATCTTTCCAGCTCTTTAAAAGGAACACTGGGTGATAAGACTTATATGGTTTTAAACATTATACTTGCCCTCTATAACTAAAATTTTAAATGTAAAACACATGCGACATCTTATTCACTTTAAAAATAGTTAATATTTTAATCCTAAGGGGGGCGCCATTTTACAGTGTCTGGCGCATGTATGAAGTCACTCGCCTCGTTGACCAAACAAATAGCATAGCGATAGCGTGTCTGTCTGTTCAGCCTTTAGATTAGCGTTTGAGTGGTTTTGGCAGAGCGCAGACAAAGACATTGCTGCAACATGGTGGTAAAACGAGAAGGACAGCGAGTGAGAACCGCAAGCACTGCAGACGAAAGATGCGCTCCTCTCAGGCTCCTGGCTGGTAGCCTACTACTGGTCAACCCGCAGGCAGCCTCAGGCTCCTGGCTGGTAGCCTACTACTGGTCAACCCTCAGGCTCCTGGCTGGTAGCCTACTACTGGTCAACCCGCAGGCAGCCTCAGGCTCCTGGCTGGTAGCCTACTACTGGTCAACCCGCAGGCAGCCTCAGGCTCCTGGCTGGTAGCCTACTACTGGTCAACCCTCAGGCTCCTGGCTGGTAGCCTACTGCTGGTCAACCCGCAGGCAGCCTCAGGCTCCTGGCTGGTAGCCTACTACTGGTCAACCCGCAGGCAGCCTCAGGCTCCTGGCTGGTAGCCTACTACTGGTCAACCCGCAGGCAGCCTCAGGCTCCTGGCTGGTAGCCTACTACTGGTCAACCCGCAGGCAGCCTCAGGCTCCTGGCTGGTAGCCTACTACTGGTCAACCCGCAGGCAGCCTCAGGCTCCTGGCTGGTAGCCTACTACTGGTCAACCCGCAGGCAGCCTCAGGCTCCTGGCTGGTAGCCTACTACTGGTCAACCCGCAGGCAGCCTCAGGCTCCTGGCTGGTAGCCTACTACTGGTCAACCCGCAGGCAGCCTCAGGTTCCTGGCTGGTAGCCTACTGCTGGTTAGCCTCGGAAACCCAGACGTTTATTTTTTCCAGGGAGAACAAAAAAGTCTGGGTCCGAGTCCACTTCCATTCGGCATAGAGTAGCGCAAACATCTCTCACTCTCTGCTGATTTCTGATCGTCTGCACCTTTGTTAAATTGATGCACACATGCACACATGTACACACAAACACACTCCTCTCTCGCTCTGTCGCTCTAAGTAATTAGTCTCATGTCCAGCAGCTGCGCATAGTTTCTCCCGGCGGATCCTGCCAGGAGCTGCCTATGCCATAAAAAGCATAGGTGAGTTCCAGGCTAACTGCTGGTCAACCCGCAGGCAGCCTCAGGCTCCTGGCTGGTAGCCTACTACTGGTCAACCCGCAGGCAGCCTCAGGCTCCTGGCTGGTAGCCTACTACTGGTCAACCCGCAGGCAGCCTCAGGCTCCTGGCTGGTAGCCTACTACTGGTCAACCCGCAGGCAGCCTCAGGCTCCTGGCTGGTAGCCTACTGCTGGTCAACCCGCAGGCAGCCTCAGGCTCCTGGCTGGTAGCCTACTACTGGTCAACCCACAGGCAGCCTCAGGCTCCTGGCTGGTAGCCTACTACTGGTCAACCCACAGGCAGCCTCAGGCTCCTGGCTGGTAGCCTACTACTGGTCAACCCACAGGCAGCCTCAGGCTCCTGGCTGGTAGCCTACTACTGGTCAAGCCTCAGGCTCCTGGCTGGTAGCCTACTGCTGGTTAGCCTCGGAAACCCAGATGGTTTTTTTTTCCAGGGAGAAAAAAAAAGTCTGGGTCCGAGTCCACTTCAATTCGGCATAGAGTAGCGCAAACATCTCTCACTCTCTGCTGATTTCTGATCGTTAAATTGACGCACACATGCACACATGTACACACACACTCCTCTCTCTCTCTGTCGCTCTAAGTAATTAGTCTCATGTCCAGCAGCTACGCATAGTTTCTCCCGGCGGATCCTGCCGGGAGCTGCCTATGCCATAAAAAGCATAGGTGAGTTCTAGGCTAACTGCTGGTCAACCCGCAGGCAGCCTCAGGCTCCTGGCTGGTAGCCTACTACTGGTCAACCCGCAGGCAGCCGGTGTCTTCCCGGTTCTCACTCGCTGTCCAGTGTCCACCACCCACCAGCAGCACCAAGCTCAGTCTTGTCCAAGTCCACCACCTGTCTGCGCTCGGCCAAAACCACTCAAACGCTAATCTAAAGGCTGAACAGACAGACACGCTATCGCTATGCTATTTGTTGACAAGTCAACGAGGCGAGTGACGTCATACATGCGCCAGACACTGTAAAATTGCGCCCCCCTTAGGATTAAAATATTAACTATTGATTGAATAAGATGTTGCATGTGTTTTACATTTAAAATGTTAGTTATAGAGGGCAAGTATAATGTTTAAAGCCATATAAGTCTTATCACCCAGGGTTCCTTTTAATAAACAGAACATTTGGAACTGATGATATTTGCAACCCAACCTGAAAATGTTTTCTGTTTATTAAAAAGCTGGAGTGCAAAAGACAAATAAATAAATAAACAAACAAACAAACCATTAATTTTACACCCGAGAGGTTTTCACTAGCAGACGTGTGAGTGTGGGCGTCAGTCGACCCTCTGTGCTCTTTCCTCCACACATTCATTTCAGAGTCTGTAGCGTTTTGTAGCGGCTGACTGATGATCGGTTATCACTGCTAGAAGCAGTTCCCTGGAACAGACTGAATCTGGGTGGGGGGCAGGGGAGTTCCCGGGAACAGACTGAATCTGGGTGGGGGGTGCAGGGGACTTTATGTTTTCAATGATTACTGCAATTATTAGAGTGAATCCATTAAGACCTGAGACCAGATTCTACAAATGTCTTCTAAATCCTGACAGTTTTCTGAAAAACCTACGTTTCTATATCAGTGGTGCTCAAACCTTTTCATGCCATGGCACATGTGACAAATCAACATACAGTATGCGAGTGTATGTACAGGCTTTCTGCACAAAGTGACTTTTAATATCTTTAAGAAGAAATAAAGGAATAAAAAATGATCATATAGAATGAGACCATTACGGAGGCAAAAGTAATCAACAAACTATACTATAACCAGTAAGACGCCCTGAGGGCGAGAACAAGCGACCTAGCCCTTTACGCTTCTCGCCCTCAGGGCACGCAGGGCATGCATCCGTCTGGGTGACGGCAGACTGCTGGACGAGGTCTGGCGCTTCGGCATGGGGGGGTCAGATCGGGGGCTGCCCTAAGGTTCGACCTCCCGTTAGTTCGACGGGAGGTCGGTGAGGGATGCGTTAAAACGACCGGATTAAGGTTGGTGTCACGAGGCATAACCATATATGGAGATGTGATGTCACGAGGCGTGGCGATATATGGAGGCGTGGGTGACTTAACGGACGGACGGAATATGCAGGTTTTCATAGTAAATGTGACCTACAGTCGCAACCAAAAATTGGCAATTTATTTTTTTAGTCTACTCTACAGTATGCTATGCTCTACATGCATGTAGATCTAATTTGCACAATATGCATCTGTGGAACCTAATCAAGCTCAATTTAATGCCTCAACAGCTACAATTTCAAGTTCTTGTCAGGGTGGGTGAGAGGGTCCCCAGTTCAAATATGATTATTTTGGGGGGTTGCGGCCTGAGAAGTTTGAGAACCACTGAGTGCTCTACAGTATGTTATCAAGCAGTGCACTTTCTGACACATGCTTTGAGTAGCCATAAGCTACAAGTCACAGAGGTTATTGAAGACAAGGCACAAATATAGATACAATGTTGTGGCCTGTGTGTGTGTGTGTGTGTGTGTGTGTGTGTGTGTGTGTGTGTGTGTGTGTGTGTGTGTGTGTGTGTGTGTGTGTGTGTGTGTGTGTGTGTGTGTGTGTGTGTGTGTGTGTGTGTGTGTGTGTGTGTGAGAGAGGGAGAAAACGTTTCTAATTATCTTTGCAGACAGTACAAATAGTTGTGGGTCTTTTAACCTCTTCCAAGTGATGATTTAATAATTTGCAATTTAATTGCTCAAAAACAACGCCAACAGAAAACGTTGTGATTGTGTACAGCTGGTTCATTGATATCTGCAGCATGGAACGCTGTCACGGTGTAATTTTTCACACGCATTCATGCACGCGCGCACGCACGCACGCACGCACGCACGCACGCACACATACGCACACACACATCCTTCCGGTGCCCCTGACTGAATCCACCACAGAGAAGAGAGAAGAGACAGAGTTTACCCGTATGATGGATCTAAGCTTAGAAAAAAAACCCAAAAAAAACATAATTTGTTCCGAAGTCTTTTTGCCTAACGGAGTAGAACGGCCACTCTGTGAAGCTCAGCAGTAGAAATGAAATTGAACACAGCAGTGTGTGATCGGTTGTGCTTTTCTCTGGCTTCAAAATCAATGACAACTGTCTCCCCCCCACCCCACCATTCCTGTGTGACCCGCCAGCTGTGAGATTGATGGAATCTCACATTGCGCACACAAAGACACTGGTTGAAGAAAAGTACTCTGATGATGATGATTAGTATTAGTATTAGTAGTAGTAGTAGTAGTAGTAGTAGTAGTAGTAGTAGTAGTAGTATTAGTAGTAGTAGTAGTAGTAGTAGTATTTACGTTTTATGACATTCATTTTCATTTATTTACATTTTTTGTTAGGTTTTATTACCTCAATTACCAAAAAACCTTACCTTTCTGTATTTTGGATGGCGGTACCCTATAGGGTCCCTTACAAGTTAATAATACTCTCTATAGGACGCAGCTGTACCAATGGTCACGGACACATCCAGCGTCGCTTGAGTATTGATGAGATGTTTCAAAGATGCATAGAGTAGCAGTATAGGAGACTGCGGAAACATGTGCGAAGCAGCGTTAATCGGCATTGCCGTTAAGTATTTTTAATCTATTTTTTTAAGTTTTGGCTTCTCTGAAATTCTCTCTTCCTCACATCCCATGTCCCGACTGGCTAGCAGCACGTTGCTGTATCTGGGCTCAGACATTAAATGTCTGAGCCCAGATACAGCAAAATACATACAGCAAAATGTATCTCCCAAAGCCTCAGTATGGCTATCAGGTTCTAGTTATCAACTAGTCTTACTGAACAGTGTGCCAGCAGCAGTGGGCTCGGCATGTCATACTGTATACGTGCTTTCATCATTAGATCTATAAGACCACACCTCAGATCACAGCCATGTCATCTTCTCAGCTTACCAGCAACGTCTAAATAAAGAAACAACTCATCTCCTCTCAAACAATCCACACACACACACACACACACACACACACACACACACACACACACACACACACACACACACACACACACACACACACACACACACACACACACACACACACACACGATGCATTATGTGTCTAATCTCACTGCAGAGCTTTAATTATGCAAATTGCGCACCCATTTGCATTGCCTGAAGATGTGAAGAGCTTGATGAGACAGACAGACAGACAGACAGACAGACAGACAGACAGACAGACAGACAGACAGACAGACAGACAGACAGACAGACAGACAGACAGACAACATAGCCTCTTAATAAGGCACAGTTGAGAAGCAGGAGTTAAACTATTGGTGTCAGTGAGGTCAGATGTACTGTAGAGTTGCTGGCCGGCTCCATACATGTATATGCAGATCTAGTATGTCAAACCATGTATGGCTATCCAGGGTTTGATGAGGTCAGTGTCGTGATCGTCATATATGGAGATCCAGCTGATGATAGTCAGCTCCACATATGGAGATCCATGTGTTGTACCAACTTGGTTCATTTGCAAGTGTGACTCGCATCGTGGCAACCATGCACACTGGTTATCATGAGACTGTCACAATATGGCCATATATTGACAATGACATTCCCATATATGGGCTTAATATTGATGACATCTGGGATCTCCATATATGGGCATAACAGGGATTGTCAGGGAATGCCCATATATACTGTAGACCGCGTGATGTCACAAGGCGTAGACTGACAGCCATATATGAAGGCGTTACCTGACTGACGGACTGATGGGTTTTGCAGGTTTTCATAGTAATCTGCAACCTATGGTCGCAATAAACAACCTAAAATAGCAACACTTATTTAAAGGTATGTGCTGATTGTACAGCAGTTGTATGTCAGTCTTTCCCCTAGCCAGAACCTCATTGTGTGGGGGGAGGTTTGCACACCTACTGTATCCGGCATCTCAGCGTTTCCGCTTCCATTTTAATTTCACGCCAAGTGAGCAAAAAGAGACCAGTACGATACAGAAAGTAGCCTTTCATATTGATAGAAAGTTCATTTTGTGTATGCAGTGCCAGTGAGTGCTGTGATGTTAACTCCATAGACACATATACAAAACAGAAAAAGTACAAAACTATGGCACTCTATCTTTACAGAAAACAATAAAGTCTGCACACTTCTAATATGCTCCCACTGTTTTAATATTGCGAGTGGACCTTCATTAGGAATGCGTACAGTTTGTCTTCTGTTGGCAGCCAGGTCTGCCTGTAGAGAGTATAGACCTCTCCATCTGTGTTCACTTCAGACTGTACTCTGTACATAGTCAAGGATTTCCTTCGTTTCGGATTCGGATCAGTAACAGTGCTCAGGCATTCTGCCACTGTGTATTCTCTGTTTGCGTCCAAATAACATTGTTGGTTTGCTCTGATCTTGGGGTTCATTCTTTCTAATGTGTCAAGTATTTTCGTGTTTTCCCAGAACCAGCTGACCGAGGCGGGCATCTCTCTGGAGTCTCTCTGTAAGTGAGGGCTCTGATATGGAGTGCGTCTGGGTCACTTTATTTTAGGTGGTAAAAACTTTTAAATGCTCCCCTTTGAATTTTCACTGGATGCATTCTCAATTTGGTCTCGCTCTCTCGCTCTCTCTCTCTCTCTCTCTCTCTCTCTCTCTCTCTCTCTCTCTCTCTCTCTCTCTCTCTCTACCTTATCTTCAGTGCATTTAGAGGAGTCCATTGTCTGGAAGAGTAATTGTAGCATTCTTCACTTCTCAGCCTTCACAACAGCAAGCCTCTCATGATCAGAGGACCCTCAGTCCTTTATCAGTCAGCTGTTTCTGAGACCACTGATGGACACGAGTACTTGAGTACTATACTTAACCACTCCACATGTATGTTGTTGAGCAGAGTCCCTCAGGGCTCTTTACTAGTGAATTTTCTGTTTTGTGTTTTTGCTCTTTTCACCAGAAAACTGATGCTGGGGTTTAAGTGCTTAAGTATATGTTAATTGAAAATACAAAATAATTTAAAATCAGCCATTATGATGCCATCAAGGTCAAAATACATTTTGGTCAACAAAATCAACTGTAGATTTAGTCAACTGAAATCTTGTGATAGTATCAACTAAAACTAGACTAAAACCATTCAGGTGACTAAAATATAACTGAAACTAAATGGCATTTTATTCTAAAGGCTATGACTAAACTAAATCATGCTGGAAATCAGAGACAAACTGCTACCGCCCTCTTTTACTGTTCTCCATTACTCTGATGGGTGGGTGGGTGGGTGTGTGTGTGTGTGTGTGTGTGTGTGTGTGTGTGTGTGTGTGTGTGTGTGTGTGTGTGTGTGTGTGTGTGACTGTGTTAGTGTGTGTGTACACGCATGTACATGTATGCATGCACTGTTGGCTTGCTACTCGCTCTCCTGTAATGAAAGTATTGTCCAAAGTTGTCCAAACATCCTGTAACTCTCCCCCGCCACACACACACACCACACATATCTATCTATCTATCTATCTATCTATCTATCTATCTATCTATCTATCTATCTATCTATCTATCTATCTATCTATCTATCTATCTATCTATCTATCTATCTATCTATCTATCTCCAATAATATTATGGGCATGAAAGGGACACAGACAGATGGGTGGAACGGGAACTCTGACACGGGTACAACGGGTATTGCATAGCTGGGTGAGGCATGGATCTCCAACTTCCATCGTTACCGACTTGGTGCTCTACAGCCGGGCACCGGTCTATAGTTGTTTAAACCAGTGGTCACTGGTCTCAAACATTTTCATGTCCAGGACTCCCACATGAATATGTATTTGTCTGCGGAACCCCCATCTGAAAATATTTTTGTGCCGTACCAGATTTGTGTTGCTGAATTGTTTAAAAAATATTCGACATTTTACACGTTTTTCCCCCAAGATCTGTTTTTGAAAATGTGGCATACTCAACATGCTTTATGCATTTGGTGTCGACGCCCACACAAACCTGAGGTTACGGGTACTATTCTAGCGCAGGGGTTCTCAACCCGTGGGTCGCGACCCCTCGGGGGGTCGCCAAATTATTTTAGGGGGTCCCCAAATTATTTTCAAAAAGAAAAAGTTTTTTTTTTTTTTTTTTTTTAAGATTTTTCAAAAATAGCAGACCTACAAGCTCGTAGTGTCTATGGGGGAGAACATGTATGTCTATGGGGGAGAACATGTATGTCTATGGGGTGGAACATGTATGTCTATGGGGGAGAACATGTATGTCTATGGGGGAGAACATGTATGTCTATGGGGGAGAACATGTATGTCTATGGGGGAGAACATGTATGTCTATGGGGGATACAACATCCACACATTCCCTCACTGTAGGAATAGGATACACACCAATGACATGTACAAGTTGGACACTGCCACAATGGTCTGGCCTTCAATTAACCCCAGAGGCAGTCCACAACTTGCTTCAAAAAGAAGCTCTGCCACAATCATCGGGACAAAGATGTTTGTATTTGGGAGCAAAGGGATCTGGCATTACAATGTAATCAGAGTGTTTGACACAGAGACCAACTTCTGGTTGAAAACGCCTTCGGCACAGCTTCTTCCAGACGAATGATGGTCATTCAGCCTTTGCATACAAAGGAGAGCTGTACATATTGCGTGGCTACAACAGGAGCGAACTGTGGAAATTCAAACCAGAGACCTTCTTCTGTAAGAAGGTTGCACAAAGTGAATGCCCGCATTCACTTTGTGAGATCTGTTTCATGGTGGGAGATCGTATCATCTTGGGAAAATACAGATCGCATGATTATAACCTGTACATCTAAGGTGACATTCACACCAGAAAGCTTTACTGCGATTAAAACGAATCCTGCTGCGCATTGTCCGAAAGTTCGCTTCGTTTGGCAGGTGTGAAGGCTCAATCGAATCCTAATGCGCAGCAAAGAATTCTACTCCGCCCAAAAACGGGGGTTTCGCTTTGCTTCCAATCGCACTTGATTTCGATTCGGTGCAGGTGGGAATGCAATCCGTAGCAAATAAAGGAAATGAAGCAAACTATCATGTGGTGGATAAGGAGCTAAACACAGTTGGAGACGGAGAAGGGATATTCATTTTACGCAGTGCAAAGATGTCCCGTTATCATGTGACGTGGTCAAATAAGGAGACCGAATTAAGCCCTCATCGAAATATGAGGATGAGCACATTAATCTATTGCTTAAGGAAACACATAAAACACTGCAGTGTACAGAATATTCTGTCTGTCTGTCGTGCGTAAACATGTAGGGCTGTCACTGTGTGGGGATCCGAGTGGAGAGTGGAGACTTTCTTCATCTTGTTTAAATATAAATACTTCAAAATTAAAACACATGTTTAGCTCAGCATGATCTATAAACTATAGCTAACATGGCATATGCATAATAATTGTGATCGGATCATCAATGGGACTCTGGGAGTAGGCTATAGTATACTATTGTAAACTTCGGATCATTTTGCGCTCCCGTCTCCGCTGTGCCTCGTTCATGTGCCCAAAAGAACACACACACACACACACACACACACACACACACACATTGACAGTAAGTCCCCGACGACACACTGCATCCGTTACCCTCACTTCACGTGAAAAGTCCTAACTATTACTCAAAGTATATTTTTTAACGGCTTTCTGAACACATTGATAAAATTCCCTGCTACGTTTCCTTGCTGCGCCTGACACAGCCAGTGCAAACCGCAGCAAATGAAATATGCAATAATCCAAATTCTCCGCCCATTCGCATTCAAGTCTACCGAAGTATTAGGTGAGAATGTGACCTTAGACTTAGGTCCTACTGTGAAGACGTTATGCAAGCTAGCCGTCATTCAGCACGTTCTGGAACAGTCTGGACACCCACACAACATCAGGTGGGAACTGCCAACTGCGAAAGCTTTCCCCAAAATAAGGATGCTGGATTTATCATAGAGCTATAATATATCTAGAGAACGGATTGAGGAGTGACAGCCCCGCCCCCCGCTATTCACTTCAATGGAAGTTGCACAGTGGCGTTTTGAACCACCCGGAAGAACGACAAAGTCTTCCCGGTAGTACCCCTTGAGCGTTGATATGATTGGTTGGCTCCTATCATAGTACCCCTTGAACGTTGATATGATTGGTTGGCTCCTATCATAGTACCCCTCGCGCTGTTCTGGTGGTACCTCTACGTCACGTCCTATGTCACGATTCATTCATATATCTTTAAATCTGCTTGCTTTAAACAAATCTTTAAAGCAAATAAACAACGTTGACTGGCTGAGTCACACGCACGCACGTATGCACGCTCGCGCACACACACACACATACACACACTAAACTATGTTAATAATTTAGTAGTAGGCTTTATCTTGATTTGGACGCTGAACTCTAGAATAGCTGAGCTGAAACGCCGGAAGATATATATAATATATATATTAAAAGAAATATATATATATATATATATTTTTTTTTAACTGGAATCTTTAAAGCAAATAAACAAGGCTGACTGGCTGAGTCACACGCACGTACGCACGCTCGCACACACACGCACGCACGCACGCGCGCGCACACACACACACACACACACACACACTACGAGCTGTATATCAAAAGCTGATGTCCTTCCGGACTGAACCACTTATGAATAAAACATTTAAACATTCATCTTTCATGACAATACTCCCCCAATCTCTCTCTCTCTCTCTCTCTCTCTCTCTCTCTCTCTCTCTCTCTCTCTCTCTCTCTCTCTCTCTCTCATCCCCCTGTAGTTTCAGCATGAAGTGAGGATGAAGTGAGGAAGGCAGTGGTAGTCATCCTCAGTGAGGAAGACAGCGGTAGTCATCCTCAGTGAGGAAGGCAGCGGTAGTCATCCTCAGTGAGGAAGGCAGTGGTAGTCCTCCTCAGTGAGGAAGGCAGCGGTAGTCCTCCTCAGTGAGGAAGGCAGTGGTAGTCATCCTCAGTGGTAGTCATCCTCAGTGAGGAAGGCAGCGGTAGTCATCCTCAGTGAGGAAGGCAGTGGTAGTCATCCTCAGTGAGGAAGGCAGTGGTAGTCATCCTCAGTGGTAGTCATCCTCAGTGAGGAAGGCAGTGGTAGTCATCCTCAGTGGTAGTCATCCTCAGTGAGGAAGGCAGTGGTAGTCATCCTCAGTGAGGAAGGCAGTGGTAGTCATCCTCAGTGAGGAAGGCAGTGGTAGTCATCCTCAGTGAGGAAGGCAGCGGTAGTCATCCTCAGTGAGGAAGGCAGTGGTAGTCATCCTCAGTGAGGAAGGCAGTGGTAGTCATCCTCAGTGAGGAAGGCAGTGGTAGTCATCCTCAGTGAGGAAGGCAGTGGTAGTCATCCTCAGTGAGGAAGGCAGTGGTAGTCATCCTCAGTGAGGGAGGCAGCGGTAGTCATCCTCAGTGAGGAAGGCAGTGGTAGTCATCCTCAGTGAGGAAGGCAGTGGTAGTCATCCTCAGTGAGGAAGGCAGTGGTAGTCATCCTCAGTGAGGAAGGCAGCGGTAGTCATCCTCAGTGAGGAAGGCAGCGGTAGTCATCCTCAGTGAGGAAGGCAGCGGTAGTCATCCTCAGTGCGTGGAGCATTTACCACTTGAGACCCAGCATCCCTATTCTCCACGACGCGTATTGAGTAGAGTACTTTTACTTTTGATACTTGATAAGCATATTTTAATGCCCATACTTGAGACAATTAAGGGTTGCCTTGCCCCTGGCAGGTAAATAAAACTTTCGGCAGGTGGCGTTTGCTTTCAGGTTTTCCGACCGCGCAAGTGCTCATTTGAGAAACACAACACTATAGATATCTGTCAAAACATAAACAAACGTGGCCAGAAAGCCAGAATGTGTGTGGAATGTAAAATAAGAGCACATTACCTTCACTGTGCTGTTTTTCACTGTTGGTACACTTAAAAATATACGATAATTGTGAAACCATCATAGATCTGTAGGTATTTCGCCTGAAAACTTAGCTATGATTTTGTTTTATCGTACAGCCCCAGAAAGTTAAAAAACAATTAAACAACCGTAATTCAAATTTTACCTATCGATTTACTTTTTGGGCAAGAGGGCATGACCTCTAGGCAAGCCTGTACTTGCCCGACAGGCAAGTGCCTCTGAGACCTTAGTGTCAAGTTCTGTCAACCCCTAAACCTATAGAATTGGGGTGGTTTTATTTGGTCTCCCATCTCTTCTATTGAGACATTTAGATTATGTGTCTAGGTTGGAAACAGCTTTTGTCACAACACTGTTTCTGGTTTATGTTATCTTCAGGTCAATTATTCAATTTCTCCCCTGAACAAGCCGGCATGCAGCTCTATTAGCTCAGTGCTAAAAAATAAATAATGTCATGAGTCAGGACTTGTGCATGAGACCCAGGGTTCAAATACGGGATAAATCAGGAAAGTGACATACCGTAGTGCAGTTTTAAGTAAGAAATAAATAAACCTCCCCCCACGACAACCATAAAACCTGTATCTCCATATCTCAACCTTTTATGTTTTTTTCATAAATGTATGTCCTACTTCATCTAAGAGTGTCTCACTAAGGAGATTGCTGGGGTATAGCTTGCAGATGTGCTATTTTCAAATGGTTTAAAAAATAACAGTAATAAAAAGGAACGCTTTGGGACAATCACGGTTTGCCCCCGACACCAACGATATGCATACATTCATGCATGCATGCGTATACGTACACGCGTGCAAATATTCCCTATAGTCCGTTGCCTGCAGCTCAGCCTGGGGTCGTGTTTTATCAGTGTGTCTCGTCTCATACATATTACAACGGAGACGGCTTTGAAAATGCACATAATTTGTGTCTCTTCTCCAGTCGATCCAAGGGGAGGAGGAGAGATCATGACGTGAACGGGTGCCGGTGGAGCCCCCCCCCTGTCTTATAATGATAATCCAAATCTGCAAAGTAACCAGTAACTAAAATTCCCAAATCACTTTAGCGGGGGAAAGCGGAAAGTACATTATTTGCCTCTGACATGGAGTGGAGTATTCCATTCTGTTTGATACATTATCAAACAGAATGGAAAGTAAAGGGAAAAAAAGAAGAAAATAAAGTCTTGACCTGTTGGGACCCTCCATCCAACTCCCCCCAAAATCCTCCAGGTTCTCCTGAGCGCTCATGCCCACCTAGCCTGTCTGTCTCTAGGGGGTT
The DNA here is from genome assembly GCF_951216825.1 of Electrona antarctica. Taxonomy (NCBI): domain Eukaryota; kingdom Metazoa; phylum Chordata; class Actinopteri; order Myctophiformes; family Myctophidae; genus Electrona; species Electrona antarctica. The sequence goes on along the minus strand of NC_136800.1, from coordinate 27,391,729 downwards.
TAAATCCACTCCCCCTCCCTTCCCAGCAGCCTCTTATTGTCTCCAAGCAGGCTAGCACACATCAATAGCTCATCCTCTGTCACAGACAGAGAGAGAGAGAGAGAGAGGACAGCTTAACCCTTCCATGACCGGTAATGTAACTGTGTGTGTGTGTGTGTGTGTGTGTGTGTGTGTGTGTGTGTGTGTGTGTGTGTGTGTGTGTGTGTGTGTGTGTGTGTGTGTGTGTGTGTGTGTGTGCGCGCGTCCGCGAGCACGTGTGTGTGACGTGTGATGTCTATACCAGTAAGACGCCTTCAGGGCGAGAAGCAGGTCGCGCTGAAACAACAGAGCTTCTGAATACGGCACAGTTGCAGAGATTAAAATAGGGTGCATTTCGCATCCCAAAACGCAAGACTGTCCGCAGGAGACTCCCCGACGAGAAGCTCCCGTCGCTTGCCGTCCCTAGCGCCTTATCGACGCGTCGGAACCCGTTGATGAAGAACCGAACATGTCCGATCGGTTGCGACGCTATCCATGTTGTAGTGATGAGGGGGGTAAATTATTCCACTGTAGAGTGGACTTCTAGTCTGCTCGTCATGTTTCAGGGCTGACTATACTGTTGTAGTGTGTGAACTAGATACCATATTCTCAATATCAACTATTTGATTTGCGTACAATAAATACAAGTAAGCACAATATAACTTAAACCCAGGATATAAACATAACAGTGTAATGAAACACTTGTTTACAATTTGGTCCTGCAACACATCACCAATTCAAAGCCTTTATTCTGTAATCTTTTGTCGAGAAAATCAAAGATTAAAACAATTACAATTAAATGAAATGGAAAAAAGTTATTATAAAAGCATGGTTGAAATGGAGTTTCAACTCGGGGTGCTCACAAAAGCCTGAGTACTAGTAGACGTTAAAATGACCCCCAACATGTTTGAAAGTGAAATATCCCTTTAAGGTAAACCTCAGTGGTAAGAGTCAGCAGCAGGTTGGGAACTGATGTGAGTGTGAATGGCGTTCCTGTGGAGCAGCTTTACACGGCGCACATGTGGCAGCTTGCCTTCAGCCAAACACTGCTGAAGGAAGTGGACGTCACAAACGTAACATTCGCGTGTGTGTGTGTGTGTGTGTGTGTGTGTGTGTGTGTGTGTGTGTGTGTGTGTGTGTGTGTGTGTGTGTGTGTGTGTGTGTGTGTGTGTGTGTGTGTGTGTGTGTGTGTGTGTGTGTGTGTGTGTGTGTGTGTGTGTGTGTGTGTGAGAGAGAGAGAGAGAGAGAGAGAGAGAGAGAGAGAGAGAGAGAGAGAGAGAGAGAGAGAGAGAGAGAGAGAGAGAGAGAGAGAGAGAGAGAGAGAGAGAGAGAGAGAGAGAGAGAGAGAGAGAGAGAGAGAGAGAGAGAGAGAGAGAGAGAGAGAGAGAGAGAGAGAGAGTGTGTGTGTGTGTGTTGCTCAGTTCAACAGAGGCAGGTGGGATCAGCCCGCAGGCCTCGACCTGTTATTCAAATGAGGCAATTAAGAAACCCACCAGGGTGCCTGCAACACACACACATTTACACACACACGTTGCGCTCGCAAACACACACACACACACACACACACACCCCATGGCCATTAGGACAAGAGGAAGCTGCTACAGAAGTGGTTTGGAGAGGTTCAAAACTGCTGTTTAGTGTTTATTTGTTTAACCAAGTACATATTTGAGGTTATCTCCATATTCTAACTTTATTTCTCGTAAATGTACGCCCTACTTGATCATACTACACTACAGCGATGATGATTGATCTGCTACTTTTGCTGATTTTGAATTTGAACCCTAAAAAGATACAGTTAGGCCTACTGTCAGGAGGTTTCCAGTTTCCACCCGACAGTCGACAGAGACCATATATCAATTTGTCAATACTTCATACTTCTACTCAATCTCAGTGTCCATTTGGTTCCATTTGTACACTGCAATGGGCTCCTTGAAATTAAAACGTTTGAGAACCACTGTACTATACTAAATGGAACACAGCCTTCATTAGTATCATTGGACTGGTAACACCTGCGAAGGAATTAAGGAAGATGCTCAATTTCTGGCCAATATGGCTGCTGTGCGCAGTAGAGCCCATGCATTTCTTTTTTGGGGGGAGGGGGCGGGAGGTGAATATTGTCATGCCAGACCCCCAAACGGTGTTTGTGCTAAGAGCTGCTATGGCCGTCCTTTCCTTTCTTCTGCAACTGTTGTCCCTGTTCCTACAACGCACCGGACTGGCCGTTTGTTTCAATCTGAGGCGTGTTGGTAGACTCCCTTTATTCTCAGTGTTTGTGCTAAGTTTGATTTGGGTTGGAGCATCGGTGCACCTGTGGTCCCTCGTCACTATTCTCATGCCAGAGCCCTGAACAGTGTTGGGAGAGGATCGTCCACTATCCACCCACACTCTTAGTACATTTTAATTTAGGGTTATTTCAAGACGTGCCTTAACCAATATTAAGCTATATATTTTATATATTTTCTGTTTGTAAATAGCCAAGTGAAATATGACATTTTGTGCTTTTTCTTTTGGTACTTCAACTATTATTTTCATGCTAATACTTTTGTACTTTTAGTTCTTCCCCCACTATTGCCTTTTAGTGATTATAATAATGTCTCCACTATTCTCCATTTCCTCATTAAACCTCCGTTGGGGTATAAAGTCTTTCCCATAATGCATTTGTGACAGCGGTTGGTTTGACATGAATGGCGCGCCTGCCTTCCTGCCTGCCTGCCCCGCCCCGCCTGGCGTCCTTCTCCTGTTTCTCTGCTCTCTCTTCAAAGAGAGATCGATACGCCATGGAAGCTCCTCTCTATGAAATGAGAACTTTCACGCTAAGCCACTCCTGTGTGTGTGTGTGTGTGTGTGTGTGTGTGTGTGTGTGCGTGTGCGCACGCCAAAGTCTCTCAAACAAAACCCCACAAAAAAAAACACAAACATCTAGACTTTCACATGTCGCGTCACGTCAGACCACAGCATTGACACGCGCGCAGCCGGAGGCATACCGCTGAGTTTCCTGTCCGCAGGGCGTTTCCTGTCCACAGGGCGTCCCGATGATTTCTCTCCCGTCATGTGTCAGAAAATGGAAGCCTATATATTTATGTATTTTCTTTACAGAGATTAACTGAGGTTATGATGGTATGATCCTCTTTCTTACATACCATTGGTATGTAAGAAAGAGGACAATGCATTTGTATTGGTGCTCAGGGGTGAAGGGGTAGAGTAAAGGACATATTCATATTGCAAGGGCCCCCTTGAACTCAGACAGTAGACAAATGGAACCAAATGGATGTCTTGAAGGCGTTGATAGATGGATTAAATGAAACAGGAACCATGCCTGTTTGAATGCCTTCAGTTCATTCTCTGTGTAGGAAGGTTGTTTTTTTACTCCCCTTGCTCCCGAGGAACATTTCATCTATTGCATTTCAATTCAATTCAATTTTACCATAGTGCCGAATCACAACACAGTTGTCTCAAGACACTTTACATATACCCGAAGAGCAGAGACCCGACTTTGTCCCACCCTGAGCAGGCAATTTATGCGACAATGGCAACCCAGACCCAGGCTCTAGGATGCAGCCGGTCATCTGTGTTGCAGGTAAAGAGACAGACAGACAGACAGACAGACAGACAGACAGACAGACAGACAGACAGACAGACAGACAGACAGACAGACAGACTTGCAGACAGACTTGCCGGTATAGTCCGAGTCGAAATATAGAAATATTCTACCAAGTGTATACTCATTTTATAGTATATCCTAGAGCAATACATTCCACCGTTTCCCTCTCTCTCTCTCTCTCTCTCTCACACACACACACACACACACACACACACAACTCCCAGCATGCATTGCTGCTCAGACGCCACCCTGCCCTGTGGCCCTGTGGCCGCTGATTGATGAGGTTAATGACTCACTTAATTAGCCATGAAAGACACTTCAACCTGGAAGGATGAAGATAAAGGGAAAAAAGAAAAAAAACACAAAGCCAAAGGGAGACAAATAATATCACTAGTGTCAGTGATTTACAGCAGTGTCTCTCCCCCCAAAAAACCATGTCACGGACCACCATAACTCTGAGAGTGCACAGATATGCACCATCTGCGCACACTCAGAGTTACAGACCTGTAAGGGTCCATTTAGAACACCCTCAAGGAGGAACACTGATTTAGAGTACTTACTGCATAGCAAATATCCCAGGTTCAATCCCCGCACACTTTGCTTGTAACCTCGAGCAAGGCACTCCACCCATGCCGGCTCGTTCTGTAATGTTATAATGTAGAGGCACGGAGGGGTGGGCATGCAGGCGGTGGGGGTCTGGTGTTGTGCTCAGTACATACTTAAACGACTAACCTGCCTCTATACTTGCAACTAGGGGCGGCAGAGGGGTGGGCAGCAGAGGGGTGGGCATGCAGGCGGTGGGGTCTGGTGTTGTGCTCAGTACATATGCAGTACTTAAACGACTAACCTGCCTCTATACTTGCAACTAGGGGCGGCAGAGGGGTGGGCAGCAGAGGGGTGGGCATGCAGGCGGTGGGGGTCTGGTGTTGTGCTCAGTACATAGAGGGGTGGGAATGCAGGCGGTGGGGGTCTGGTGTTGTGCTCAGTACATAGAGGGGTGGGCATGCAGGTGGTGGGGGTCTGGTGTTGTGCTCAGTACATAGAGGGGTGGGCATGCAGGTGGTGGGGGTCTGGTGTTGTGCTCAGTACATAGAGGGGTGGGCATGCAGGCGGTGGGGGTCTGGTGTTGTGCTCAGTACATAGAGGGGTGGGCATGCAGGTGGTGGGGGTCTGGTGTTGTGCTCAGTACATAGAGGGGTGGGCATGCAGGTGGTGGGGGTCTGGTGTTGTGCTCAGTACATAGAGGGGTGGGCATGCAGGTGGTGGGGGTCTGGTGTTGTGCTCAGTACATAGAGGGGTGGGCATGCAGGCGGTGGGGGTCTGGTGTTGTGCTCAGTACATAGAGGGGTGGGCATGCAGGTGGTGGGGGTCTGGTGTTGTGCTCAGTACATAGAGGGGTGGGCATGCAGGTGGTGGGGGTCTGGTGTTGTGCTCAGTACATAGAGGGGTGGGCATGCAGGTGGTGGGGGTCTGGTGTTGTGCTCAGTACATAGAGGGGTGGGAATGCAGGCGGTGGGGGTCTGGTGTTGTGCTCAGTACATAGAGGGGTGGGCATGCAGGCGGTGGGGGTCTGGTGTTGT